>NC_052351.1:25086978-25304258 GCF_009727055.1 Benincasa hispida | reverse complement strand
CAACCACTCATAAATGATAAACTCTGAGCTTCCAAAAGCATAAATCATTCTGCTTTCCAGTCGGTCTACGCATTTGATCGATGAATATGGCAAAGGCTTAGGTAAGTGATCACTCTCTATTCTGTTGATCTCGGATGCACTATTCACTCAATGCATTGCGGATAAGTCGGTCTCACTATCCAACAATAATGAAACGACCACTCCAATGATATGGTTCTTTAAGCCGAATATTAAATAACAGAGCCAGCAAGCACACCCACTCTATATATTGTCTCATTTGATGACTAACGATCGGTCAAATAATCCGCGCCTTCATTATCTCGGCCTATCCTTTTGCAAACGGGCCCTGACGACCCGTGCTATCTGCAATGGGATAGATAATACGCATCGAGATAATATTCCTCAGCCACTATCACTTATCCAGACCACTGCACTAATTCTTCTTGTTTTGACGACCTCCCTTATAACGCAAGTTAGTCTAATAAAACGGGACGTGGAGCGTTGATTTTTATTTATCGAAATAGTGTTCTTTTGAGATAGATCAACGATTTCCTCATTTATAAAGCTCCCTCAACATGAACGAATGTGTGCATACAGTACCCTAAGGCAGGAAAAGGCTAAGATGCTCCATTATTAAATATTGTTTATACTAGAGTAGAGCGTTTGTAACTATGCTTCCAAGTTGCCATATGCTTCGCATGTGATGATACTCTAGCATCATGTTTCTTGGAGAATGATTGCTTAAGTAGAATTATCATGATTGGCGATTCCATCCTTTGATCTGGACGGTTTGAGCCAGCCAGAGAACTTGTGGCTCATCTCGTTGCAGAGAAAAATTATCACTAGCAGCTTCTTATTACTACCCATGAAGATGTGTACCTCTATCACAGGTAAGGTCCACGATTTGCTCTTGAGGGGGTCTTCACCAGAAATGCACAGAAGACGAAAGGTGCGTTGGTTTTTTTCTTACTCTTCTTATTTGGCGTCTTGGCTTTCGGTTCACTTATGTATGCGGGAAGATCATTTTTTCTTATCTTTTCTTTCTCTTGACTTAGTCCTTTGATGAGCGTTTCTGTTTTAAGTTTCTGAGTGCCTTTTTTTTTTGTTTTTGCCCTACAATGGACGAAGTCACATTGCACACACTCCAACTAGGTCGACTCGCATTTGGCTCCTATTCCTTTACTGATGTATGGGACTCGGTCAGCCAGATTGCGATCAGCCCTAACCTCTTGCAATACTTCTGAGCCCATCAGAGTAGGCCTTGTTCTTCCTTCGAGCAACTATGTGCTACACATTCCAGGTATATTAGGAGAACATAGGAAATAACGGCAAGAGGAATGCTTATAGGTCTATCTTTCATGACGCGGAAAGGCAATTAGTTTATGGCACAGAAATTTATGTTAGAAATCTTGAGCTTCCTGTCCATGTTATGCTCTTAAAGTTATTTCGTTCCATTGTATTGCAAACATCAACATGCAATTTGAGCACAGATTCACCCGTTGATAAAAAAGGCTCGCCTACCAATAATAGGCACATCTTTGTCGGCCTCGTAGTCTAGAATGATGAAGTCAGCTTGCAAAATAAATTTATCAATCGTGATCAGTACATCCTTCACCTTACCTTCTGGATGAACCAGAGACCTATCAGCCAATTGGAGAGTCACTGATGTGGGCACGAGTTGCCCCACATTTAATTGTCTAAAGATTGATAGCGGCATCAAATTTATGCTGGCCCCCAATTCATACAGGGCTTGCCTAATATAGAGTCCTCTTATGAAGCAAGAAATAGCTCATCTTTGGTGGAATAATAGATTTGGAACTTTACGTTAATGCCACCGTGGAAAGTTTTCCAGTGCCTCTTTTCTTAGTTACCATGTCCTTCAGAAACTTGGCATAGGCAGGCATTTCCTCAATCGTTTCACTGAAAGGAATGTTAATATGTAATTGCTTTGACATGGGTAAGAAGCGTTGGTATTGTACCTCTTTGTTTTTCTTCTTTCTTAGCCTCTGAAGGAAAGGTGGTAACTGGACTTTCACGGTTCCTATTTCATTTGAATTTGAGGTCGACGCAACCTCAGGGTCCACTGCTTCGTTTTCTATTTCTGCTTCTTGCGTTACCGTAATCTCAAGCTTGGTTGCAATGGAAGTTGTTGTACTCCGATCCTTCTTTTCTCCCTCCACAGTCCTTCCACTGCACAATGTCACAACCTGACATTGCTCCTTACCTGATTCCCCTGGGTTGCGTGGAAGCTCGATAGAGCTTGGAAATGCACCTTGCGGTCTACTTTTCAGCTCATTTGCAATCTGGCCCATTTGCAATTCAAGGTTGCGGATGGATGTAGCCTGACTTTGAAGCATTGTCTCGTTTTTCTCTATATATTGCTTCAATAGGCTCTCTAGAGAAGAAGATTGCATTGGTTGTTGTGAGTTACTTGCTTGGTTGCTCTATTGATCGTTGTTACATTGAAAGAATCCTTGTGGCCCTTCTTTTTGCGCCACAGATTAAAAATTTTGTTGTTGATTCTTCCAAGCAAAATTTGGGTGGTTTCTCCACCCGGGGTTGTAAGTTTTTGAAAAGGGGTTATTCTTTACAAAATATACAGACTGTGGATTTTGCGGGCAATTTTCCATCGCATGCCCATCACCGCAAGTCACACACCTTGCGACGTTTTGACTTATTGCGTTAATTTGCCCACCTTGCGGTGTTGGACTGCTGATCGCCATTCCTTGAATCAAATTCATCATTGCGGTCATTTCATTTTGTAATGAAACAATAGCACCGTTGTTTTCATCAGAATCTTTCAGTCTCAATCTCTGGTCACTCTCCCTCTAGTCTTCATGGTTCTTGGAGATGCGGTCCAGGATATTCTTCGCCTCATCGTAAGTTTTATCAAGCATAACACCAGCGGTTTCCGCATTGGCAGCGGTCTGCGAATCGGGATTCAAACCGTGATAGAAAATTTTCATTTGAAGGTAGTCTGGTAGCCCATTATGCGGACAATCCCGGACCAACCTTTTAAACCTTGCCCAAGCATCGCTGAGCGATACGTCCATATCTTGTTCAAAATTTATAATAAGCTTTCTTCATCTTGCGTTCTCGATAGGTGGAAAATACTTTTTCATGAATTTCTCCACAACATGCTCCCAAGAAGTAATCTCTCCTGGTTCGAGTGAATAAGCCCATTTCCTGGCCTGATCACAGAGAGAAAATGGGAACAACATTAGTCGAACTTCTTCAGTAGAGATGTTCGAGAACACAAAAGTATTGCAGATTTCAATAAAATTTCGAAGGTGGGCGTGCGGATCCTCGCCACGCCTTCCTCCGAATTGACCTGCAGTCTGGATCATTTGCAGCATCACCAGTTTCATTTCGAATCTACTTCCGTCGAGGGCAGGCCTCATGATTCCCAGAGAAAAATCATAGAGGTTTGGCGATGCATAGTCCCTAATTGGTCTATTGCNNTCCTCGCCACGCCTTCCTCCGAATTGACCTGCAGTCTGGATCATTTGCAGCATCACCAATTTCATCTCGAATCTACTTCCGTCGAGGGCAGGCCTCATGATTCCCAGAGAAATCATAGAGGTTTGGCGATGCATAGTCCCTAATGGCCTATTGCGATCGTTTGCCAACAGAATCGAATTCGCCATGACATTGTTATCATTTGGTGCTCCACCTCTAGGCTGCTCCACCATCTCTTCTTTATCGGATTGTGGTTGTTGTTGGTGGTCTCGTAGTCTCCTTCGAAATGTTCTCTCAACCTTCGGGTCATAGTTCGCCAGAGATTGAGAGTTCTGCAAAGAAATCACAAAAATTACCGTTAACAAACTATTTTGCCGAAGTCCCCAGCAACGGCGCCAAAAACTTGATGCATTATTTTATTGAATGGAAATATGGATGATATGCGTTGATGGATTACATTGTGCACTCAAGTTTCCCCAGCAGAATTCAAGTGTAAATTCCCCTGAGTTTCCTGGTATGTCTAGGGTCGAACACAGGGACTTGTGAAAATAGTTGTGTCGGTAATGTTTATAAAAACTTTGTGGTAACCAAGTAAATAAATAATGTGTTGGGTGTGTTGTTGCGTTGATGAAAAAGAAGTAAATAAAGGCGGAGAATTTGAGAAAGATAGTCTCGTTGATAGATGCAATGAGTATGTGATGAACAGGTTGAGAAGTTCTTTAGCTAGCGTTACTCAGGAATGCGTCAGACTATGTGATCATGTTACAACCATGCGCAGCAAGTCATTTCCCAATATAAATGCGATGCTCCTAGGTCTAGAACGCATGTGTTGAATGCAAAATGTCCATAGAGCTTATCCCTAAGTCTCTACTCTTGTCCTATGTGTTGATGCAAACTGCATGAAAGCAAGGTGACCGCATATAATCATATCTTATCGCTAAGATTCATGCGATGCGTTAATAACAAATAATGCTCATTCCTAAGCACCTATCTCTCGTTTATGCGTTCTAATATGGTTCTTCCAAACCTAGATTCTGACCTGACATTCTCAAGTCTGGATTCTGTCTTTAGACTACCCTCCCGAGTATCTCTAATAGATGAATGAAGTATTCATAAACAAGACAATCGCAAGAATGAAGATTCCCTCGTTATGCTAGCTAATTGCTTCTCAACCCATTCAACTAATTTAGCTACTCATGCGTGAACAACAGAGAGTGAACATATATAGAGAAAGAATTTTCATTCTTATAAATAAGTTGAATACAAAATAACAGTGGAAAGTAAAGGTAGAGAGCCTGGTAGCAATTCCTTGCTGATCGAGGCTTTTTACACTGAATCTCTATTCTGAACTAAGATGTTCCCGCTTCCGCAGGCGTCAGCCCTCTCTCTGTCTTGGAGCTTCTGGTGCTTTCCCAAGCTTACCAGAATGATCTACCGGCACACTTTCTTCCTCGCATTCGCCTTAAAATGAAAGAAAACAATGGACAGAGGCGTGAACTTGTAAAGTGGTGAAAATCGACTGCTTAACCTCTTCTCTGAAGAATGCACTTGATATTTATAGAGCTTCCATGGTGAAAGGCGGCTTTTCTCTCCCAATTGTACAGATGGGACAGCTTTAATTCCTGATTGACGCACCGAATAATTATCACCGATAAAGCTGAATGTACTTCGTGACCGTTATCGGCTGTCAACTTAATTTGGATCCGATTGTCATCAGTTTTCTGTCTCATCGCTCTTAATTATCCTTTCACCCGGATGCGCCCACTATGTTGTGCTGACTAAGTTGCGGTGATTCTTCTTGGGCGAATGTTTGCAAGCAAGATCAACGCAAAACCTTGCTGTGAAGTTGCACTCGACCAATGAATTCCTATGATCGCAATCTTTACATTGCGTTAATGCATAATCTGCATAAAAATATAAATATCAACTATTCTAATGCGTTGGACGCATGCGACCAGATATTATAGATTTTATGCTTAATGGACGCAATTTAACATATTTCATCAACGCAATCCAACATTGTTTAAGAACTTAGCACTATTATAACATGCATTTCTGCCCGTTATCACGTGGCTTGCTTCATCTCTCATGCTTGGCATGGATCCATGATGACGAGCAGAAATGCACGTCATTATAGGCCTTTTATTTAGAATTATGAAAGCTGTTGAGTAGAAAGATGCGGCGATTATACTAAGAATTCATGAGAAAACGAGCTTGCATTGATCGGCATTAAGAATCTCGACTAACCCACTATTATGCGTTATTATGCGTTCAATTGTTTATTTTTGTAGCAAACGCAGAAATCGATCGCATGCGTGAAAGCCAGGCTATTGCGAAGACGGCCGCATACGGGGAATCTCTCCATCGCAAAGGCGAATGCATATGTTTGATGCATGGATGTTACGGTCATTAACCACATGCGTCTATCGCATAGAAGTTGCGGCTACAGAGTAATAACCATAATAAAGGGATGAGCGCAAGGGTGGTGGAATGCATTGATACTTCGGAAACAAAGCATGAACGCATACTTTGGGAGTATCAAAAGGTTATGTTGACATTTCACCTACCAAACCATTAGCAGCAGAGATTCAGAGCAGTCCATCACGCCGTTAGCTACAGAATTTCAGAGAAGGACTATTAATGTTGTCGGCGATCAAGCTTTATAAATAGAAGCCATAGAGCAAATTTCCAAATTATTCAAGGTTTTCTACTTGAGGGCAGATCCTTGTGATCCAGACTAAAGCGTGAGAAGATAGTCTTGAGAGTTCTTCATCCCCTCAACCATTCCGAGTGAGTATCAGAGCCTTCGCCGGAGTTTGAGCATGAGAGAGTCTACTCCACCGTCCATCCATGGCACCACCGGCAGCCTTGACACACATCCGATGGAAGCAAAACATTGCTTCCATTTGGCCATCCATTTCTCTTCTATCCTTGTATTATATTACATTGTGGCTTAAGAGATTAATACATTTTGTGATCAATGCATTTCTATATTTTCCTTCAATTCCATCTCCATCTTCATTTACTTAGCATCATTTACTTTCATTGCATCACTAGTAAGACTACTAGAGTATTGCATACTTAGTCATGCGACATAGACATATGAAGCATGTAGCAAGCCACCGAGAGGTGTGCGTTGCATGAGTGTTGTGAGAAAATCCTATTTGCTTAGTGTGAAGCTATAGCAACGCTTGTCTATAAGTGAACGCAATGCTTGTCTATGAGTAGAATCAGCAGCAACCAACTGCCCGGGAGGGTAAGTAGTTGATCGTATTAAGCAATGTAAGCAAATGTTCACTAGAGATAGGAATAATCTTACGTCAATCATATTTATGCGATTACCTTGTCTTATGAGTGCATCATTCATCATTTAGGCATACTTGGGAGAGTAGTCTAAAAACCAAATCTAGACTCGGGAGAGAGGATGGGATCGCATAAGCAAGAATGGGGACTTAGAAATAAGCTCTGTTAGCTACTACACAACGTATGCACCCTTTAAATAGGATAAAGTGGTATGCGGTCATCTTGCTTATGTGTGAGAGCATATGAGCGGGAATAGAGACTTAGAAATAAGACCTCTTGACACTATCACATATACATTGCATATGTCTTCGTCAAGTGTGTAAAGCATGATCGCATAGCATGCGTTGGCTGGGGTTACCCTTGCGATCAAGCTTAGTGTTGTGGTGAAGACATCCTTACCATTTTATCTGTTTTCCCATGCATTTTACTACGCGTTAACAGTTGTCGTGTCTCTATCTCTCACAGTCGTACTTCCACTGCTTAATTTGTTAGTTAGGAGTAGGAGTAGTGCATAGCCTATAACTTTCAACATTATTTTATTCTTCGCCGTAAACACACTACCGCATAACGTTTAGCTACAAGTCCCTGAATTCGACCTCGGATCACCCGAGAAACTTACGATCTCGTTATACTTGGGAGAGCGCAAGAAAACTTGTGATAGGAACGCATGGTCATTACATACAAACGTATATTTTCCATGCCAACACATGACCACCGATGCATGAGAACAAACGCATAACCTAAGATATGCATCATATATTGCGCTTCCAAATTTTCATCATCAATCCACTTCATCTTTACGATTTATGTCTGCGTCTCCGCTTCTTTTCGCAATTCATGTCGGTGTAGCTTTGCTCTTTCTCCAAAATATTGGTAGAACATCACCCCTTTTCCAAAATGTTGGTGCGGCTTTGCTTCCTCTCCAAAAATGTTGGTGTGGTTCCACCTCATATGCGAGATCAAGTTTGGTCTACCTAGCTCTACCTCATATGCAAGGACAACTCTGGTCCGTTTGACTCTGCCTTATATGCGAGATCGACTCCGGCCAACCTGACTCCACTCAAAAGTTTGATGGCATATTTGCTCCTTCTCCAAAATGTTGGTACAACTTTACCCTTTCTCCAAAATGTTGGTGCAGCTTTGCTTCCTCTCCAAAAACGTTGGTGTGGTTCCANCTTATATGCGAGATCGACTCCGGCCAACCTGACTCCACTCAAAAGTTTGATGGCATATTTTCCCCATCTTCAAAGTTTGATGGCATATCCGCCTCATCTTCAATACTTGATGGCATATTTGCCTTATCTTCAAATTTTGATCAAGGAGTAACATAATAGGGTAGACCTTTCCGGGGTCATCCCTAGGTTAATCGAATGGGGGAGTTGTAAGCCTTTCTGAGCCCCTCCCCCCCAATGATGATCAGAATGTACGTAGGTAGACCTTTCTGGGGTCGTCTCTAAGGTGATCGAATAGAAGAGTTGTAAGCCTTTGCGAAGCCCCTCCCATGACGATCGGGATGCAAGAGCAGGCGAGACAAAGAAAACATTTTCGGGATCCTTGATGCTTGTATTTATGAAGTGGAAATATAGATGATATGCGTTGATGGGTTTGCGTTGTGCACTCAAGTTTCCCCAGCGAAATCCAAGTGTAAATTTCTCTGAGTTTCCTGATAAGTCTAGGGTCGAACTCAGGGACTTGTGAAAACAGTTTACGTTGGTAACTTTTATGAAAACCTTTGCGGTAACCGGATAATTAAATAAAGTGTTGGGTATGTTGTTGCATTGATGAAAAAGAAATAAATAAAGGCGGAAGATTTGAGAAAAGACAATTGCGTTGATAGATGTAATGAGTATGTGATGAACGAGTTGAGAAGATCTTTAGCTAGCGTTACTCGGAATGTGTCAGACTAGGCGATCATGTTACAACCATACACAGCAAGTCATTTTCCAATGTAAATACGATGCTCCTAAGTCTAGGACGCATGTGTTGAATGCAAAGTATCCATAAAGCTTATCCCTAAGACTCTACTCTTGTCCTATGCGTTGATGCAAAATGCATGAAAGCAAGGTGACCGCATACAATCATATCCTATCTCTAGATACATGCAATGCGTTGATAACAAATAGTACTCATTCCTAAGCGCCTATCTCTTATTTATACGTTCTAATCTGGTTCTTCCAAACCTAGATTCTAACCTGACCTTTCCAAGTCTAGATCTTGTCCTTAGACTACCCTCCCAAGTATCTCTAATGGATGAATGAAGCATCCATGAACAAGATAATCGCAAAGAATGAATATTCCTTAGTTGTGCTAGCTAAATGCTTCTCAACCCATTCAACTAATTTAGCTACTCATGCGTGAATAACAGAGAGTGAACAGATATAGAGAAAGAAATTTCATTCTTATAAATGAGTTGAGTACAAAATGTCAATGGAAGTTAAAGGTAGAGAGCCTGGTAGAAATTCCTTGCTGACCGAGGCTTTTTACACTGAAATCTCTATTCTGATCTAAAGATGTTCCCCCTTCCACAGGCGTCGGCCCTCTCTCTGTTCTTGAAGCTTCCGGCGCTCTTCCAAGCTTACCGGAAAGATCTACCGGCACAACTTCCTTCCTCGTGTCCGCCTTTAAAATGGAAGAAAACTAAGAACTAAGGCGTGTGGACTAATCGACTGGTTAACCCTTTCTCTGAAGAATGCCCTTGGTATTTATAGAGCATCCATGGTGAAAGGTGGCTTCTCTCTCCTGGTTGTACAGATGGGACAGCTTTAATTCCTAACTAATGAGTCGAATAATTATCACTAATAAAGTTGAATGTACTTTGTGACCGTTATCGGCTGTCAACTTAATTTGGATTCGACTGTCATCAACTTTTTGT
The DNA here is from genome assembly GCF_009727055.1 of Benincasa hispida. Taxonomy (NCBI): domain Eukaryota; kingdom Viridiplantae; phylum Streptophyta; class Magnoliopsida; order Cucurbitales; family Cucurbitaceae; genus Benincasa; species Benincasa hispida. The sequence continues at coordinate 25,294,624 of NC_052351.1, read as the reverse complement.
CCCATCACTCTTAATTGGCCTTTCACCCAGATGCACCCACCATGTTGCGAGTTGCGGCGATCCTTCTTGGGCGAATGTTTACGAGCACGATCAATACAAAACCTTGCGGTAAAGTTGCGCTCGACCAATGAATTTCTATTATCGCAATCTTTGCATTGCGTTAACGCATATACTACACATAAATAAAAAAAAATCAATAGTTCTAATGCATTGAACGCATGCGACCGCAATATCATGAAAACGATGTTTAATGGACGCAAGTTAACATATTTCATCAATGCAGTTCAATATTGTTTAAGAACTTAGCACTATGATAACGTGCATTTCTGCCCATTATCACACCCCCAAATTTAAACAATGTTTGTTCTCAAGTATAAGTTAAAGATTCTTTTAGCAAGTCAACCGCAAAGTTCTTTTCCTAGACTTCTCAAGGATATTTCATTCAAATCCTATATACTGAAATTTCCTTAAGTCTTATTCAAGTCTCTTCTTAAAATATTTCTAAGACCTAAGAACTGTAAGCTTAACTTTCAAAAGGATTTTATTAAATTCCAGAACATTGCATGATTTATTTCAAAAAGAAAATTTTCTACCGGGGTGTCAAATGATTTTATCCTTACACAAAAATTTTCTTCATTGATATATTTTTTTTTCTGACCATGCGCTGATCCGAGTGCCTTGCCTTCGTTTTGGCTTGCCCCCACGGGTGTCATGCAGACATCCAACTACGAGCAATGCACTCTTTCTCAAACTAAACTCATACCTATTTGGTAGTGGAGTTGCGGTCATTTGCTTATGCTTGATCCTGGTGACTTACTTTCGTTTTGGCTTGCCCCCACGTGTGTCATGCGGACATCCAACTACGGATAAATTCCTTTCACAACTTAACTTAACTCTTATCAACATGGGTTTCTCACTGCGTGGACAATGGAGTTGTTATTCTCAAAAAAAAATATTTTTTTCTTTTTTTTATAGAAAATAGCAAGGTCGAAAATAAATACCTCACCTCCAAATTTAAAATGCGGCAATGTCCTCATTGCCAAAAGATTAAAATAAGTCATGCGATGTTCTAGAATGCGTTGTAAAGAGAGTTTAAAAGAAAGCTAGCAAACCCCTAACTTCTAGAAATATTTTATGAGGTGACTATCTTAAGACTAAGTTGACTCTAGTATATACGAAAGAAATATAAGCATATTTTTCATCATTGAAATCATACTTGACAAAGAAACAGAATGCGGTAAACTACTAAATTTATCTATGTCAACTGATTGCGGTGATCAGAGAGGATGAGGTGATAAAACTTTGTAAACTAAAATGCAATGGGATAGCATAAAATTTGAAATAAAGATAAGGAAGAGTACACCTCCAAATTCTGCACTATCACCCGCATTGTATTGACGCATCCATCTTTGCGGCGATCTCTCTTCTTTGGGTTGCGGTGATGGAGTAAGATAAGTACTTTGTCGCGTAACATCCCCGCAATCCAGCACCTCGATCATTGTAAGAAAAACAAAGAGAGGGTCAAATTATTTTAAACAAAATAAAACTTATTATCGCTTTTTTTTTTTTTTTTGAAATAGAAGTAGTAAAATAAGGATAGATAAAGATTGAAAGGATATAGTGCAAATTTCGAATAATGGAGAAGAGTTGAAGAATCGATGTTTCCCAAAACTTGTGTCCCTAATAGATTGCGATCATATAATACTCAGGGACCACTTATTTCCGATTGGTTTGTTCACGTCCATGGTGACTTTTCTCTCTTTTCTTTGTCCTCTAGAATCTTTACTGCCTTAATCCGGAGTTTTTCCTTATGAATGCTCATTACAATTTCCCCCTTGCGCACATCAATTTGAAGCGGGACTGGTTGAAAGGAATGGTCGTCCCAATATGATGGACGCATCTTCGTCTGCTTTATAATCCAAAATGAAGAAGTCTGCCGGCAGAATGAATTTATCGATTTGTGGAATTTTTCAACTCTCTTTCAGGTTGTATTCGAGATCTGTTCGCGAGTAAAAGAGTTTCCTTTGTGGGCATAAGTGTGCCGGCATTCAATTGTTAAAGATTGATAGCGGCATTATGTTTATACTTGCCCCAAGATCGCATAGTGCTTGGTTGCTAAAGGTCCCTCCGATAGAGCATGGGATCGTGAAGATTTCTGGGTCGCCCAATTTAGGTGGGATCATAGCATTTTGCGCTGCAGCAACTATTGCTATATTTTCTTCCTCATTCTATTCCTCTTTCAATCTTTGCGGAGTCACTGGTGGTTGAACTTCTTCTGTCTCAAGATCTAGAGGCTTAAGGGCGGACGCAACTTCTGGGTCTATTTTCCCAGGCTTCTCTGAACTATAGGTCAACAGGTCTTCGGTTATTACCGCATTCAAGTTGGTCGCAATGCGCTTCTCCCCTACTTCCGCAGTCATGTTGTCACTTAACAAGGAGACTGTTAAGCATTTTTCCTTCCCGTTACCCCCAGCATTGCGAGGGAGCTCAGTTGAGCTCGGCAACGCTCCTTGCAGTCTATTTTTTAGCTCGCCCGCAATTTATCCCATTTGAATTTCGAGATTTATAATGGATGTAGCTTGATTTTGAAGCACATATTCATTTTTCTCAATATATTGCTTCAGCAAGCTCTCTAAGGACGAAGATTGCGGTGGTTGTGAGCTGCTAGCTTGGCTTTGCGCTGAACCGTTGTTTTGGGGGAAAATCTGGGTGGCCCTCCTTTTTGTACCACAGGTTGAAAGCTTTGTTGTTAATTTTTTCACGCAAATTTTGGGTGGTTTCGCCACCCGGGGTTATATGTATTGGAATAGGGATTATCTCTCATGAAGCATATTGATTGCGGGTTTGCTGGGCATTCCTCCATCGGGTGAGCATCACCGCAAATGACACAACTTGCAGTTGTTTGAGTGATTGCGCTGACCTGCCCTTTCTTCGCTCTCATTATTAATTGCGATGCCTTGTATTAGACTCATCATCGCAGTCATTTGATTTTGCAGGGATGCGATGGCCCTATTGTTTGCATCATTTTCTTTAATCCTTAATCTATGATCGTTTTCCCTCCAATCCTCGTGATTTTTGGAAATGCGATCAAGTATACTCTTAGCCTCCTCATATGTTTTGTCGCGCAGACCATCAGCGGCTACCGCATTGGCAGCGGTCTGCGAAGAAAGGTTCAATCCTTGGTAGAAAATCTCCATTTGTAAGCCATTGTGTGGACAGTCTCTTACTAGCCGCTTAAACCTCACCCAATCATTGCTGAGTGATTCGTCATCTTCTTGTTCAAAATTTTTTATTAATTTCCTTCTCCTAGCGTTCTCAATTGGTGGGAAATACTTCTTCATAAATTTTTCCACCACCTGTTCCCACAAAGTTATCTCTCTCGGTTTGAGAGAATATGCTCAATTCCTCGCCTGATCACACAAAGGAAAAGGAAACAGAGTTAGTCGAACTTCCTCGGTTGAGATATTCGGGAACACAAAAGTGTTGCAGATTTCTATAAAGCTCCGAAGGTAGGCGTGCGGGTCTTCACCACGCCTTCCTCCAAACTGCCCAGCAGCCTGGATCATCTGCAACATTACCGGCTTCATTTCAAATCTCGATCCATCTAGCACTGGCCTCATGATTCCTGGAGAGAAATCTTAGAGGTTAGGTGACGCATAGTCTCGGATGGGTCTATTGCGGTCATTCGCCAGAAGGATGGGGTTGGCCATTATATTATTCACATTAGCGGCCCTTGCATCCCGATGCTCCGCCATTCTTGGTGTTCTTTCTTGTTGTTGTTGGCGGTCTCTTAATCTTCTTCTGAATGTCCTCTCAATCTCCGGGTCATAATTCGCCAGAGATTGAGAGTCTGCAAAGAAATCAAAAAAATTACCGTTAGTACTCTATTTTGCCGAAATCTCTGGCAATGGCGCCAAAAACTTGGTGGTTGTATTTATGAAGTGGAAATATGGATGATATGCGTTGATAGGTTTGCGTTGTGCACTCAAGTTTTCTCAGTGGAATCCAAGTGTAAATTCCTCTGAGTTTCCTGGTAAGTTCAGGGTCGAACACAGGGACTTGTGAAAATAGTTTGCGTTGGTAACTTTTATGAAAACCTTTGCGGTAACCGGATAATTAAATAAAGTGTTGGGTATGTTGTTGCGTTGATGAAAAAGAAATAAATAAAGGCGGCGGATTTGAGAAAAGACAATTGTGTTGATAGATGCAATGAGTATGCGATGAACAGGTTGAGAAGATCTTTAGCTAGCGTTACTCGGGAATGCGTCAAAATATGCGATCATGTTACAACCATACACAACAAGTTATTTTCCAATGTAAATGCGATGCTCCTAAGTCTAGGACGCATGTGTTGAATGCAAAGTGTCCATAGAGCTTATCACTAAGTCTCTACTCTTGTCCTATGCGTTCATGCAAAATGCATGAAAGCAAGGTAACCGCATACAATCATATCCTATCTCTAGGATGCATGCGATGCGTTGATAACAAATAATGCTCATTCCTAAACACCTATCTCTTGTTTATGCGTTCTAATCTGGTTCTTCCAAATCTAGATTCTAACCTGACCTTCCCAAGTCTAGATCATGTCCTTAGACTACCCTCACGAGTATCTCTAATGGACGAATGAAGCATACATGAACAAGATAATCGCAAAAAATGAATATTCCTTAGTTATGCTGGCTAAATGCTTCTCAACCCATTCAACTAATTTAGCTACTCATGCATGAATAATAGAGAGTGAACAGATGTAGAGAAAGAAATTCCATTCTTATAAATGAGTTGAGTACAAAATGTCAATGGAAGTTAAAGGTAGAGAGCCTGGTAGCAATTCCTTGCTGACCGAGGCTTTTTACACTGAAATCTCTATTCTGATCTAAAGATGTTCCCCTTTCCACAGGCGTCGGCCCTCTCTCTGTTCTTGAAGCTTCCGGCGCTCTCCCAAGTTTACCGGAAAGATCTACCGGCATAACTTCCTTCCTCACGTCTGCCTTAAAAATGGAAGAAAACTAAGAATTAAGGCATATGAACTGATCGACTGGTTAACCCTTTCTCTGAAGAATGCCCTTGGTATTTATAGAGCATCCATGGTGAAAGGCGGCTTCTCTCTCTTGGGTGTACAAATGGGACTGCTTTAATTCCTGACTGATGTGCCGAATAATTATCACTGATAAAGCTGAATGTACTTTGTGACCGTTATCGGCTGTCAACTTAATTTGGATTCGACTGTCATCAGCTTTCTGTCTCATCGCTCTTAATTGGCCTTTCACCTAGATGCGCCAATCATGTTGTGCTGACCAAGTTGCGACGACCCTTCTTGGGCGAATGTTTGCGAGCACAATCAATGCAAAGCCTTGCGGTGAAGTTGTGTTCGACCAATGAATTCCTATGATCGCAATCTTTGCATTGCGTTAACGCATATTCTACACAAAAATACAAAAATCAATAGTTCTAATGCATTGAACACATGCGACCACAATATCATGAAAACGATGCTTAATGGACGCAAGTTAACATATTTCATCAACGCAATCCAACATTGTTTAAGAACTTAGCACTACGATAACGTGCATTTCTGTCGATTAGGATGCACAAACGACGCTACAAGGCAAACCTTTTCGGGGTCCTCTCTAGGATGACCGAATGGAAGAGTTGTAGGCCTTTGCGGGGCCCCTCTCATAATGATTAGGATGCCTGAATGGTGCTACAAGACAGACCTTTCTAGGATCCTCCCTAAGGTGATCGAATGGGAGAGTTGTAAGCCTTTGCAGGGCCCCTCCCATGACAATCAGGATGCACGAACGACGCTACAAGGAAGACCTTTTCGGGATCTTTCCTAGGGTGATCGAATGGCGAGGCCCCGCCCATGACGATCAGGATGCACGAACAGCGTTATAAGGCATACCTTTCCAGGATCCTCCCTAGGGTGATCGAATGGGAGAGTTGTAAACCTTTGTGGGGGCCCTCTCATGACATTCAGGATGCACAAACGGCGCTACAAGATAAACCTTTCCGGAATCGTCCTTGGGGTGATCGAATGAGAGGGTTGTAAGCATTTGCAGGGCCCCCGATGACGATCAGGAAGCACGAACATGAGGATGGATAGGGATACAATAAATAGACCATGTCAGGGTCATCCCTATGTATATCAAGGAGACGGTCACGTACCGAGGAATTGCTGCAAAAAAATAATAATAAATAAAACATCACCTCCTGTAAAAAAAAAAAATTAAAAAAAGGAAAAGAAGAGGAAAAGAAGAAAAAAAGGAAGAAAAAAAAAGAAAAAAAAAGGGAAAAAAACGTTGGAAGAAGAAGAAGAAAAGATGAGGATAATGGACGGGTTTCAGGTCCTATTTATAGAGCTTCCCAAGTTCTGTAACAAATTAGAAAATCCAAATCACATAAAAGATTTGATTTAAAATATTAGATTTTTTATTAGATTTCTTAATTTGATTCTATCTTAATTTCAAATTAAATTAAAAAAACAATAAATTAAACAAAATCCTTATTTAATTTAATCTTATAAGATTTTGTCCTCATATATATCTTCAAAATATTTGGACATATTCCAAATTTTATTCAAAACCAAATTAAATTGGGGATAAAATTTAAATTTTTTTCTTCAATTAAAAATTTTGGTCATATTCTAAATTTCATACTCAATTCAAATTTCTAGGCTTTTATCTCCTAATCGAATTAAATTAGAGATAAAACTCAAAAAATTTTAATTTAGACATATTTCAAATTTTATCTCAAATCCAAATCAAATTGGGATAAAATCTCAAATTAAAATTTGGCCATATTTCAAATTTTATCTCAAATTCAAATCAAATTGCGATAAAATCTCAAATTAAAATTTGGCCATTTCCAAATTTTATCTCAAATTCAAGTCAAAGTTTTAGCTTTTATCCTCAATCCAAATCAAATTGGGATAAAATCTCAAATTAAAATTTGGTCATATTCCAAATTTTATCTCAAATTCAAATCGTTTAGGTTTTATCCTCAATCCAAATCAAATAAGGGTAAAATCTCAAATTAAAATTTGGCCATATTCTAAATTTTATTCCAAATTTGAGTGGTTCATAATTTGACTAATACATCAATTGAGGTCGAATTCAAGAAGTGGACATGTGTCTCGAATTGAGGATTGAGGATAAAATCTCAAAGTCCAATGATGCCACGTGGTTTCATCATGACCATTGAATCAGATAAGATTAATTTGGTCAAATTTGATATTATTATTTGGGTTAAAATTCAGTTAAGCTTGGAAATATGTTGAATTTGACCTGAATATCAAATCAGACCCAAATCCAATAAATTGGGCCCAAAGGCCAGACCCATGGACCAACCAAACCCAATTTGGGCCCAAGCCCATGTAAGGCCCATAAGAAACCTCTATAAATAGAGGCTCTACCTCTTCATTTAGGGGGAATTGAAGGCAAAATCTCTCTAAAGATCTGAAGTCTAAAGCTCCATGGATCCCTCCAAGGCTTTGAAGATCAGAAGACATTAAAGCTAAGATCAAAAGACATATCAGACATATCAAAGTTTTGAAGACATGAGTCCTTTGAAGATACAAGCATTCTGGCCATGCTTGAAGATTGAAGTCTTTTGGAAATACAAGCATTCTTCTAAGACTTCAACTCCAAGATCATCACGTGCTTCGCTTCCTCAAATTAAGCGTATGCATTCGACTGAGAGAGGATCAGAGGATCAAGTACTAGAGATCGAACCACATCGCATCAAATCAACATCAACACCAACACCAAATCAAGTTTGACTATATGAAACAAGTTTCTTCGGAAGCCTCGTGTGAGCACTAATCATCCAAGAAGATCAACAAACCCAAGGCCGATCATCGAAGAAGATCAACAAGCCCAAAAGCCGATCATCGAAGAAGATCAACAAGTCCAAAGGCTGATCATCCAAGAAGATCAACAAGCCTAAAAGTCGATCATCCAAGAAGATTAACAAGCCCAAAGGTCGATCATCTAAGAAGATCAACAAGCTTGAAGACTATAGTTTATTTTGAAAGTATCAAATATATTAAAGATTGTACTCACTTTCCACAAAATTAATACAAATACAAAGTTCAAGTTCCACGAAATAGATTTCTCTTGAAATCTTGTGGGAACAGTTATAAAGGGCCATATGTCTTGGTTTAGGGATTATGTTTCACTCTGGAAGTGAAAAGTGCACCTTCAAGTTGTTAGGTTAAGCAAGTATAAATATGAAGAAAAATAAAAGTATTTAAGGAAAGGTTTTTTTTTAATTTGGAGAGGTAAATGGAAATTAATGTGTTTAAGACTCCCAAATAGTGAAGTATGGTTTGGGTTTTAAAACATGATATGAGTGGATACAAGGCGTTGATTTTAGTGTAAAGGAGGCGTTGGTTTTAGTGTAAAGGAGGAATCTCTTATTACCGTTTGAAACTTTGAACTGCAGTAGGCATTATTCGAAAAATATATATATATATATATATATAGTTTGCTTAGGTTATTGGATTGTAGACTGTGGAAAGGGATTCAAACAGTCACATGTTTCGGTATAGATATATTTCACTAGAAAAGTGGAAAAGAACATCTTGGATTTATTGGTCTTGGAAAAGATAAGGGTGAGGGAAATGAAAATATTTGAGAAATATTTTTTTTGGTTTTGAGAAGGTAAGAGAATTAATGTTTTGAGATTAAGAACATAGGTGTTTAGGATAGGTATATGTGTTTGCAAACCTTTGGAATTGGTATAAACAATCCCGTTACTACATGGAACTTTAGATCTTCGTATTTGTTGGTTGAATGGATATCTTGCCTAAGCTCTTGGTCCTGGAACTCAGTTTTAGCATGAGAATTTGATTAAACTAGACAATCACACGTTGGAAGAGTGATTGACAAGCTTCTTCAGATTATACTGGGTTGGAGGAAATATTGTAAGTGGAGATATTAGTAGCAATAGTTGTTCGAGAATTATTGACATGAAATAATAAGGTTTTATTAGTTAAAAGGTATGTCATTGCTAGTGCTATCAAGGTTTAGGTAATCCTGATTTTGGGCAAAAATTAGAACGAGAAACAAATTATGCCATTAATTTGACTTTAAAGGTGAAATTATTTTAGTTCCAAGTAAAATGCAAGTGATACGAGAGTTGAAGTAGCAAAGTCACAGATACATGAATAAAAAGACAATTTTCACATGTCTAATGTTTATCTTAGGCAGAAGTTTTGTACGTTAAGGAGGTATATGAAAAATCGGTCTCATGTGTTGGATTACAAGTGCTTGCATTTGAATGAGAACATGAGTTATGATGAGCAATCAAGGGAAAATTCTTGCTAGAGTGGTGAAGGCTTTCTAAAACTTGGATATAGTGCTGGTTAGAAGTTCTTTGGCAGAATTATCGGTCTAAGAAACGATTTGGAAACATGAGGATGAGACAAAAACTAAGTATCACGAGCCTTTAAGGACTTGAACTTTCGAGGACGAAAGCCTCTTAAGAAGGGAAGAATGTAACATCCCGAATTTCAGGAAAATTTAAAGTAACATCCCGAATTTCAAGAAAATTTAAGTTAACTATCTAAAATTATTGAGTTTAAATTTTCCTTTCATTTGGGAAATTGGGATTAAATTGAAATAATTAAAAAACTTTTATTGGTTAAATTGGATTTAATTGATTAGATATTCGAACTAATTATCTTGAAAATATTGAATTTTGCTTCCCTCTGATTTTGGATTTTAGGGCCAACTTAAAAAAAAATTAAGGAGATAATTAATTTAATGTGGTTTTGAATTGATTTAAATATTTGGAAGGATTTAATTTGTATCAAATTGATGGATCTTATGCCATTTAATTTTGGTTTTTGAAGCCTAAATTAAGATAATTTGAAAAATTAATTGATTTATTAATTTAATAGAATCTTTGGAGATTTTAGAGATATTGTGATAAAATATTTTATTTATCTTTTCAAAGTTTGAAAAAAAATAAAAGAATTGAGATTTTTCGAAATTAAATGAGAGTGAAAAGAGGCCAAAAATCAAGGAGAAAGCAATTCGGTTTTTCAGCGACAGCTTCCCCAAAATTGTCGATTTCTGGAATTTAAACCGTTGGATCGTGCTCAAATTTGGTCAGTCTGTTTGAGACATATAGAGTTTCATTTTTGAACGGTTAGATTGTTATTTGAATTTCTGGTTTGTTAGTAATCACTGTTGAATATAATCTGTAAAACTAGAAATTCCCCTTCTCTCTCACTCTTGCAAACCCTCGTCATGCAAGACCCTCACTACCAGCCGCTAGCCTAAATAATTTATGTCGTCTGATAGCAACATCCACTACCTATCTATAGTTGTCATCGCCATTGATACCATTGTCACCGAAATTGATATTTTGGGTAAGTTTTAGAATTCTTGGAGGTTCTTGACCACCCGTTAGCTTTTGGCCCAAATTGGTTGATATCCTTTACATTTTTCTTTTATAGATTGAAGTTTGGGAGCGTTTTTGGTCATTGTCTAACAAGGGAAATGAGTTTTTGAACATTTACTATTTGGAGATCAGTGGCGTGCTTTCTAACAGGATTTACGATCGTTCGGTCTTTTCGTTGGTTTTAGTTCAAGTAAATTGTTGGAGTTGGTTGTCGAGATAACTGTCCTTGACTTAATTTGAGGTAAGTGAATCTATTATCGGAGTTTCCGTGTCAGGCACCCTAATTTAGGTTTATCAAGTTACTTATTGTGATCTAGAAGCTAGACTTGGAAGTTGTAATATCTTATTATGTATGTATGTATGTTTTTTTTTTTTTTTTTTTTGGAGTTTGAGCATGTTTGAGACTGCGTGTTATGTCATGATATGAGCTGTGGAACTACCCATGAAATATTTGTATATGATGCATGATTAAACTAATAGGGCAGTATACCATCTCGTCTCGATGCATGTATATTTACAGGGGACTGATGAGTCCAATTTCATGTTTGATGGTGAACCTTCGGGCCGCTAGACATGCATGAATTGACAAGTTCATGTTCGTGTTACTTTTTCCATGTTTGACGGTGTGCCTTCAGACTACTAGACATGCATGAACCGGTAGGTACACGTTTATATTTCTTTTCCTATGATTGACGGTGTGCATTCAGGCCACTAGACATGCGTGAACCGACAGGTACACAATTATGTTTCTTTTCTCATGATTGATGGTGTGCCTTCAGGCCACTAGACATGCGTGAACCAGCAGGTATACGATTATGTTTCTTTTCCCATGATTGACGGTGTGCCACTAGGCCACTAGACATGCAAGTTCAGGCGAGTTGGGTTATCCCCTAGTTAGCCATTCAGGAATAACTACACCATGAAAGTTCCACTAACCACAACACAGCTTAATCCTAGTAATGGGATCACTTACTGGGTATTGTTATACTCATCCTTTATTCCTTTATGTTTTTTCGGGAATGACAGAAACAGGTTGGCGAGTGACAGACAGGACCTGTGACAGAGCCATATGGGGATAAGAAAAATTGCTTCCGCTCAGTCTATGTTTTTGTCATTTAAATGTTTTGAAACTAGAATTTAATGTGAGACAAAAAATTTTAACGTTTTGAATGTTTTCTTTATGAATATTATTTTTTAGAAGACCCCGAATAAAAGTTCTATTTATTTATTATTTATTTGTTTTCGAGTTTACTTTGGAAAAACTATCCTTATTATTTTAATAAATTTTTTTGAACAAAAATCTGAATTTGAAATATATATTTAATTGTAACGATTTTTGTCAGAGTACTCGAAAGGTCGGATCGTTACAGGAGCAACATTAAAATGTGGGGAAGGAAGAAAAAATACAACTTTGATCTTGAATGATGTTGGTGACGGGATGCAAATCGGGACAGATATTACATATGGGCCTAAAATGGGCCGTTTGGCCCAAAAACTGATTAATCAATTTTCTAAATTTTAATTTTATCAGGTTTTTATTCTCTTAGGAAATTTTATCAGGTCTTTCAGACATCAAAAAAAATGTTTAAAGACTAAATAATACAACTTATCGTTCAGTGACTAATCCTCAGAAATTGCTACTTTTGATCTTCTTTTTTTTTTTTTTTTAATTCTTACGGAAAATTTTCTAGAAACTTTTTTTTTTCATTTTATTTCCATTTTTTCCATATTACTCCTTTAGGTCTTAGTTATATGTCTTTTTTCTATGGTGTTTATATTTTTGTTAGGTATCATTGTCCTTTAGGAATTTTTTTTAGAAAACATTTATGGAAAATTTTACAAGAAATGTTTTAAAAAAATATTTATGGGAATTTTTTAAAATTAAATTTACTCGTTGGGCAACATTTTTGTCTTTTTTCTTAAGGACCTGATCGATTTTTTAATCAAATTTATTTTATTTTGTCTTTAATTTTTATTAAAAAAAAATCAGACACTTTTTTCCATTTTATTCCCATCTTTTCCAAATTACCTAATCTTTTTTATGGTATTTTTGATGTAGTATGCAAGATTATTTTGTCAGGTATGTATCATATTTTAAGAAAACTTTTTAGAAAACATTTACCAGAAATGTTTTGAGAAAATATTTAGCAGATTTTTTAATTAAGTTTACTCGTAAAACAACATTTCTGTTTTTTTTTTTTCACGAGGATTTAGTCCACTTTTTATGGGAAAATATTAAAAAATATATATGTGTACATTTTTTTAATCAAATTTAATAGTATCCGAAACAATACAGAAAAGTTTACGAAAATTTTTATTTTATAAAAATCCTCAACTTTTTAAAGAAAATTTTCAAAGGTTTCTTTAAACGAAGTTATCGTTTGAAGTTGAATCCTTATGAAATTTATAGATATATTTCAACAAATGTTCCTTTCGTTTGAAACCTATCTGGAAATCATTGTTTCCTCTTCTCTTCAAAATTATTTTTTGTTTGTTCCTATGGTTTTACCCTAAATCACACAGCAAACTCTCCAAATAAAGGTTGAAAATGTAAGAAAAATGGGGATTTCAAATAGCTAAGAAATCGAAGCATTTTTTTATTTATTTTTTTATTTTTTTGCTTTTCACATGAATATTTCTATAACAATACTATGTGTGGCCTCCCAATAAAAACTGAAAAAAGTAAGAATTAAGTTTTTTAAAAAAAACAAAATTTTAAAAAAGATGTTGGTTTTGAAAAATATAAAAGTTTTTAGATTAGAAATAATAATTTCTTATTAAATTTGTAGTTTAACTAAAATTAATTTTAAGTTCACAACAATAACTTATTGTTAAGACGTATTTATAAAAGAATATATAGACTAAATTCGGACCCTATAAGAAACAAAATCTAAAATAAAATGAGTTTCAAATTATGTGACCGAAATCACATCTTAGTCTAAATTCATTTATTTCCTCTTCATAAAGTTAATATGGGACTTAGTCTAAATTCATTTATTTCCTTTTCATAAAGTTAAAGTGGGACTTAGTCTAAATTCATTTATTTCCTTTCATACAATTAAGGGTGGGGCTTAAGGGTTGGATCAACTTGAATAAAATAAATTTTTTGCAATTATTGATTTCACATTCATAAATGGTAAATAAAGGAAAGAAGAGAGAGAGTGTGAGAGAGATATTAAATTACGAATATAGCCCTTGATCTCCAACATTTGCATCTATTTGGTTTATCTTTTGTTTTTTCTTTTGAAAAAAAAATTGGTTTATGTACTTTTAAATTATTTATGAATTTTGATTTATTTTTTTTTTAAATTACAAGTTCAATACATACAAATTTAGAAGTTTGTAGTTCTTAATAAATCAATAAAAAATTTGTAAAATTCTCAAGTGATTATAAAAGCTCGTGGCCAAATAGACACAAACTTCAAAGCTTATAAACCAAATTGAGTACATCTCATTGATTATATTTTAAGTTCTTTTTTAGGAAATTAAATTTATTTAAATTATTATTTTATTTATCAATTTATTCTTTTAATACAACCGTTCGAAGATGAGAGATCAAATCTTCAATCTCATAGAAGAAGTTTATGTCAATTCCTGTTGAGCTAAGTTCATTTAACATTTTGTCAAATTATTTTAGGTAGAAATAGTTTAGATGTCATTTAATAATCAATTAGGCCTCATTTAGTAATGATTTTGTTTTTATTTTTCTATTTTTGAAATTTGTGTTTATTATTTTCCTTAATTTCATACTATAATTTATATAATTCTTATCCAAATTCTAAAAACAAAAATAAGTTCTTTAAAACTATTTCTTGGGTCCGTTAGGTTTTAAAATTAAGTTTATTTTCCCACATTTTCTTATCATGGTTTGCATCTTTTTTGAATGCGAGAGTTGAATTCTTATCCAAATTCCGAAAACAAAAACTAGTTTTTAAAAACTAAGGTCCTTGGTAATCATTTCGTTTTTTATTTTTAGTTTTTGAAAATTAAATATATTTTTCTTCTCGTTTCTTATAATGATTTGCATTTTTCTTATACAATTGTTGAATTCTTAGCCAAATTTCATAAATGAAAAACAAGTTTTTTAAAGCTATTTTTTTAGTTTTCAAATTTTGGATTGGTTTTAAAGCATTGGTAAGAAATAGATAGCAAAGAAAGAAAATTGAAGGTGAAAGTAATGTCTATATGCTTGATTTTAGCAAACAAAAATAAAAAACCAAATGGCTATCAAACATGGTGTAATTTTTTTAGTTTCAAATTTTGGCTTAGTTTTTTTTTTAAAAAAAATGGATGAAAAGTAGATAGAAAGTAAGAAATTTAGTAGTGAGACGGGTATTTGTAAGCTTAATTTTCGAAAACTAAAGCTAAAAACCAAATAGTTACTAAATAGAACCTGGTTTTCAAAATCATTTAACTTAATTTTTTAAAATATTGGTGGAAAGTTGATAACAAAATAAACAAATTTATATGCAAAGTAATGTTTATAAACTTAATTTTTAAAGAACCAAAATTTAAGACCTCATTTGATAATCATTTGGTGTTTTATTTTTAGTCTTTTAAAATTAAGTTTACAAATACTCATTTCATCTCTAAATATCTTGGCTCTCTTTTTTTTTTTTTTTTACCAATATTTTAAGGATTAAGTTAAATTTTGAAAACTAAAGAATATCGTTTTTAAAGACTTATTTTTTTTAAAAAAATTTGGTTAAGAATTTAACTATTTTAAAAGTATTATATACTTAATTTTCAAAATCCAAAAATAAACAAGTGGAATGGTAGGATAGTAATCAATTGGTTATTATTTTTAAACTTTTAAAAATTAAACTAAAAACACTACTTGCATTCCCTTACATTTTTATGTTTTCTAATTATTTTACAAAATAAGTAAAAATATTAAAAAAGAAAAAAAGAAAAACAGTTTTCTTTAGAACTTTACCGAGAATTCGAGCGTTTCTTAACGAGTGAAAATCATAATTTCAAAAATTGGCTGGGTAAATTTAAAAAAAGAAAAAAAAAAAAATATATATATATATATAAAACTTAAAACTAGAAACGAAAAGTCAAATGGAGCCGGAAAATTTTCCGATAAAGAAAGTTCAAACTTTTCGAAGATCCATGGAGATAAAAAGGACTGCATGTGGAAGAATCTGCGAATAACTATCGTGCAACCTTTTTTATTCTTCTCTTATCTCTCACCGATCCACTCAAATTGGGTTGAATCGGACGATCAATGGCTCTTCTCCTCTGGATAATCAGGATCGTAGTTTTAGCCCTTGAAATTTCGGAAAATGATCTGAAACGTACAACTGGAGAAATGTGGAGCGGAGAGTTTAAGGTAAAGTGAACTTAGTATATCCTCTTCAGACAAAAACAACGACCAAAAATTGTCATGAAAGTCGTCGATTATGATAACGATATATCGGTTCCATTCCTGTTTTTCGCCCAATGTCAATGTAATTTCCTCATTGCGATCGTTTTTCTTCTTGAACTGCCAGGGAACAAAAAGGTTGCTGCCAAATAAGACGACGACTAAAAGAAGACGACGACGAAAAAGGGCGGATTCGAGCTGATTCTCTTACTTAGCCAATAAATTATGCCAAGTGAGTCACTGTTTGTTTAAATAATTATGGCAAGTGAGTGATTTCAATTCTGATTCAGCGTGTTCCTTATTATCGATCCATTCTCGCCTTTTGATTTCTGGGTTTTTGTTTGTGATTTGAATCAGAACTCTCCATTTTATTTCATCTTTCTGGTTGGGGGAAAGGCTTTTCCTCAAATTGAACTTCGCATTTCAATTTTCAATGTAAGGAAGATTAGTGTAACTAATTTTCTATAAACCTCAGTTCTTACCATTGAAAATTTGAGTGTAATTGCATCTACCACTATACTTCAAGGGTGGTTTTTGTAATTTGCCCAATTATTTAAAAAGATTGGATGTAACCTACTGTGTATGTCTTACTTTGTGGTCCTTTTTTTCTTAGTTCGACAATTGTGGGATTGGAGGGAAGAATATTCCCCTTTAGGATGGTAATTGGTGTCTGTCTTAGTAGAATAATATAACATTGTAATATTCTAAATGATATAATGTCATTTTTTTACTACATGGCCCTTGGCCAGTCTTTCTTCCTCTATAAGCCTGATTTTTTTCTCTCTTTGTTCATTTGCTCTATTGTTCTAATCATTCTTTCTCTGTCATCTTACTGACTCTCTTAGAAAAACTGTTCCAATTTGTCAACTTTCAACAGTTAGATTCTGCCACATATTATTTTAAAACTAACTACCAAATCAATAATTTCCATATCAAGATCCACTTGGCAAATTTTACTGTCAAATAAACTTCTAAAGCCAACAAATGCACTAAATTCAATCTTATGTTTTGTCGCATGTTCTATTTTCAAAATCTTGTTCTCATCAAGACACGAAGAAAACATGGTCTTACGAACTGTTTTGCATCTTATAGGTGCTGAAATCATTTTATCTTTTTCGCTACTGGCATAATTTTCGAATTCTCTGCATGGGCTGATTTCAAAAACTTCATAAAAAAAATCGAAAACCATATTTTTTGTACCGTGTGCTGTCGTTAAACATGCTTTGACCTGCAAAATTCTAATCATAATCACCATTTTAGTATGTTGCTTTTGGTATAATTTTCAAATCCTGGCCACATGGGCTGAGTTAAAAAACTATTAAAAAAAAATTATAACCATTTTTCTTTACCAAGTCATGTCTTTAAACATAGATTGACGAGCAAAAATATATTAATCCTGATAGTGGTTAGTTATTATTTTTTTTTTCAATTAAACTGATCAGTAATATCCACTAAGTAATCAATACAGGTTTGCATTTGTGGCTGCAGCAATGCTGACGCGGTGGCTTGTAATTGTCCTTGTTTCTATTGGGTTGCTGCCTCCCGCCTCTATAGCTCGACCCGAAGTTATTGTAGCAAGCCATGGTGCCATTGCCGCAGATGATCACCGTTGCTCCAAAATTGGTATGGATGTTTTACGTGAAGGAGGACATGCTGTTGATGCATCGGTTGCTGCTGCTCTTTGCCTGGGGGTTGTTAGTCCTGCATCAAGTGGTATTGGTGGAGGAGCCCTTATGTTGATCAGGTCAGCCAGTGGAAAATCTCAGGCTTTTGATATGAGGGAGACTGCACCTTTGCTAGCTTCTGAGGTAAATTGTATTCCACTTGTTTCCTCTATTTTGTTAGATTTCCAATTTAATCATATTTCGTGGAAAGCACAATCACCATATAATCTTGCTCATTTTATTGTTGTTGGAAATTGGAAAGCTCATATTGTTCATTCATCTCTGAAGTTCAAACGTTGTATAGTGCATTGATAGTCTGGTGGCATTGAGTAATGTTAGTTAAGTAGTTCATAGTTATCATTACAAAGCCTTCTGTTCATGTGGCTAAAGCTTTTGATTCTAATGGGGGCAAGAATGGAAAAATATGGGTGTTTATAAATGTGTTAAGTCCTATCTTTCATCGATTGGAATTGAGAAAATTCTGTCCCCGTTGTTACAAACATACGATTCATGGGGAGATAAAGAAATAAATCGAATCGATCGTCTGTGTGTCACCCTTTTCCAATCCAAGGAAGATGAAAAATCACATATATTAGACATATTTTAGATTTAAATAGAAACAAACCAAATCCTATTTCTTAATTCTAAATCATTTTAGATCCGATCGAAATAGTATTTTCGGGATAAGGAATAAACAAACCATGGATAAATCCAAGCGACTCCTTAAATCCAAACGATCTTTTCGGGGGATCGAATTGATTATAGAAACCCGAGGTATTGTGAATTGAACAATTCAGATTTTCAGAATTCTTCCTTTACTCGAGCATATGCTTAAAAGTCTTGTGGGTGTAACTTATGAGTATTAACGTTTGGAAATTAATGAATGATGAGTTCTTACCTATTGGCTGTACACAACCCGATGAACTTCATTCATCCAAAATTCATCATTGAATCAACCTCTTAAATCTCTTTACATTCATATACAGAATATGTATACTGGCAATGTTGCATCAAAAGCAACTGGAGCCCTTTCCATTGCCATTCCGGGAGAGCTTGCTGGACTTCACGAGGCTTGGAAGCAACATGGAAAGCTTCCATGGGCAAGGCTTGTTCAACCAGCTGAACGTCTTGCTCGTTTGGGGTTTAAAATATCTCCATACCTTCATATGCAGATGGTTAGAACAGAATCAGGGATCTTAGGAGATGAAGGGCTCAGGAACTTATTAACATCAGGTGGAAAATTGTTGAAACGGGGAGATGTTGTCCGCAACATGAAACTAGCAAAAACTCTAAGAACTATTTCTAGATTTGGTGTCAAGGCCTTCTATAATGGTTCTATCGGAATTAACTTGATACGAGACATCAGGAAGCTTGGAGGGTTACTATCAATGAAGGACTTGCAGAATTATCGAGTTAAAATAAGAGTTCCCATCTTATCCCATACAATGGGCCTTGATATAATCACCATGCCTCCTCCTTCAGGAGGTTCTGGAGTGATCCTTGTAAGTTTGTTGTCTTTATGAGCAGTTCGGTTAAAAGTTCATTTTAGTAACACCACGTTCTACTGCAGATGCTTAATATTCTGGCTCAATATAAACTGCCTTCAGGGCTTTTGGGCCCTCTTGGTATCCATCGGGAGATTGAAGCATTAAAACATGTAGTTGCTGTAAGGACGAACCTTGGTGACCCCGATTTCTACAATGTTTCCAAAGTTCTTTCTGACATGCTCTCACCCAAATTTGCTCAAAAATTGAAGAAAACCATCAATGACAAGAAGACTTTTGATCCAAGCCATTATGGTGGCAGGTCAGTGCTCCTACATGGGTGGCTATATTACTTAACTTTTCGTCGTTAGTATTTCCTTTATGTCCTCGTATAACTGTAAACATTTTCAAGTGCTTCCCCATCGTTCCAAACAAGACCTTCTATCTCTACTTTCTACCTTTGAGTTGAACCTGTTGGTAACATGTATTCTGTTTTTTACAGATGGAATCCAATTAATGACCATGGAACCAGTCATTTGTCTGTAGTCGATGGAGAACGAAATGCCGTCTCCATGACTACCACTGTGAACTACTATTTTGGAGCACATATACTCTCCCCAAGTACTGGAATAGTCTTGAACAATGAAATGGACGATTTTGCTATCCCTGCTAATGTTTCTGCTAATAAACTCCCACCAGCACCACCCAATTTCATTAAGCCAGGAAAAAGGCCATTATCATCCATGTCTCCTACTATTGTCCTGAAGGTCAATTTTCACTCTAATTTCTTTCATTCACAAATGAACTTGAATTCCAAATGTCACTAGCTTTATAAATGTCTTATAATCGAAGTTTTTCACGAAATTCATCCACAGGATGGTCAACTAAAAGCTGTGGTTGGTGCAAGTGGAGGAGGCTTCATCATTGCTGGAACAGCACAGGTTCTGTTGAATCATTTTGCAAAAGGAATGGATCCTTTCTCATCTGTGATGGCTCCCAGAGTTTACCATCCGGTTTGTTTAATCTAGCTTCCAATATTCTTCCATTTGTTCATCTGATTCAGACATTCTTACACTAATATATTATTAGTCATTTAGAAAGTGCAATCTGAAGTTTGGGAATTAATACAATTTGGTTGAAACGAACAGCTGATTCCAAACATTTTGAACTATGAGAACTGGACAACTGTGATAGAGGACCATTTTGAAGTTCCCGCTGAAACAAGGGCAGCCCTTGCTAAGAAGGGTCATGTCTTAGAAGGGCTTGCCGGAGGGACAATTTGCCAGTTTATTGTTCAAGGTGGTGGCTTGGGGAAGCTTTTTGCTGTAAGTGATCCCAGGAAGGGCGGGGCTCCTGCAGGCTTTTGATTGTTTGGATCTCTTTTACATCTTCCATTTATGTAACTGCCGTGGTAAATGGTGAGTTTAGAACTTTTTAGCACAATCATCTCTCTAATCTATTAGTGAGAAGTTGTTAACACTATAATTCATTATGGAAATAATAATTATGACATTGTATAATATATAAAATATAGGTAAAAGTAGTCCTTAAGTTTTGGATTTAGTTTACATTTGGTCCTAAGTTTTAAAATGTTACGCTTTTACCCCTGTATTTTGAGTTTAATATCTATTTTGATCTTTAGATTTCAAAATGTAACATTTTTACCATTGAATTTTGTGTTTTGTTTCTATTGAGTTTAAAATCTATTTTGATTTTTAGGTTCTGAATTCCACTTGTTCAACTATAGTTTACCATGTGGCAAGCTCTTATTCTTTGTCGTCTTTTTTTTTTTCAATAAAAAAAACGTTTTGAACATTTTTTTTTCCTTGTTTTCTGATATGCTTCCATGTACTACATCTGGCAGAAGCATAATCGATGGTTGCATGGAGGTCGATCGAGATCGGTGTCTGTTCTGGTTCACCTTATGGTCTCTACGGCTCATGCTCGTACTACTTTTTGGCGGGTTGATCTTCTTGGTCTTATCTAATGTGTTTACGGATGTTTTTTCTTTTTGAACTTTACGTTGTTCTTTGATTTGTTGTTGTCCCTAATTTGTGGGGTTTTGGGTTCTTTTCTCTAGCTTTCTACCTGGTGTTTTGCGAGTTTGCATTTATATGGTGGTTTTGTTTTGGTCTTATCTTGTTGGCTTTGTTTTGGTTTTGTTGCCCTGTATTTGCTTGAGTTTTGTTGCTTTGATGCCTTGATCTCGGGTTGTGGAATCCCCTTTGTTCTTGTATAATAATATCACCTATTCTAAAAAAAAATTGGGGTGTAGTGAATCAAATGTATCCAAGTTTTGCTATTCCAATCAGGATATTCTTTCATCACTAGGGGTGGAGAACAAATTGTTTGGTCCACTAATCAAACAAGAACATTTCTTTTTTCTTTCTTTTTTTTTTTTTTTAAAATATATATATATATATTACATCATTTCCATCTTTGACTACAGGTAGTTGTTAAGTAAGGGTGTTCAAAAAGTCCGAACCCGATCAATCCAACTCAATTTATGCAGTTTGGGTTGAGTTATCAACTCATTTGGGTTAGGTTGGGTTGGATTCAAATAAATTAAAATTGTATGGGTTAGGTTGATTCATGGGTTCACATAAAATACCTTAAACTAATTCAAACCAACTCGAATTTATTATTAATTTTAAAAAGTATTTTTTTACTTATGATACTACATATATTGATTTTATTTTGATTTAATATCATGATGTTTTTGGATAATTTATTCTCCAATAACTCCTTAAAATAATATTTTAGCACTTTGATTTTTATAATACAAATTCAAATTGAGTTGTTAATCTTAATTCAATATATGAAAGTAATTAAATAAAAAATTTCATATTAACATTTTGCTTATTTTTACAACAAAAATTTAAATAAAGGATTTGAGCAATCCGAATCAATCCAATCCAAATATTTCATTGTTGGGTTGGATTTGGATTAGATTAGGTTCATTATTTAATAATGGTTGTTGGGTTGGGTTGGGTTTATTTTTCTTCTCTTCTTCTTAGTTTCTACTTTCAACCATAAATGCTGTTGTTTCATGTTTTTATTGATTAAGAATGATAAATTTTATAATAAATAAACATTTTTATAGATTTGAATTAAAATTGAGATCGAAAGACTAGATTTTAATCGAACCAACCTTACCTAAACCCTTTTTCATAGCTAATAATTTAATTTTCTAGTTGTGTAGATTATAACTATGAGGTGATTTCAAAGATAATTATTTTCTAAAATTTTAATATACGCCATTTGTGTCCCCATTCAAAGGGTTTCATACATGAATTTTCCTTCTTTTTAAGACAACATATCATATTTATGATCTTGTTAGGGCTATTGCATATGATCCATGGTTTTAAACTGGATTTTTCATCCTTCCAGAAGATAATTGGGCCAAGGATGACCCTGGGCCTGTTAAGGCCCATACCGCCCTCTTGCTATAAATCTAAGCTCATTGGGTTTTTTCTCAAATTAATTATATCCTTTCATTAATATTTATTTATTATCAACGACGTCGAGATCCTCGTGGACTGGGTCTGATCTGACTATATGGTTTCTTTCTTTTCTTTTCTTTTTTTTTTTTAAAAAAATAGAAATAATAATAAATTTATTTTTAATCTGAAGATAAGAGTTGTTCAGAGGCTTAAAGTTGAAGACATATTAAAATTAAAAAATGATTTAAGAGGGGGGGAAAAATGAAAAGAAAGGCGACAAAGACTTTATGAAAAAGACAGTTTTCGTTGGAGCGAGGAAGGTTGTGTAATAAATGGAAAAACCCGTTGCAGAAAAAGTAAAAAGAAAAAAATGAAAGGACCAAAGGGAAAATTGATGAGAAAAGTTATCCGAACCCACACCTGTCCATCGAGGCTCATTGGGCAGCTTAAAACGCGGTCTTTTTTACAAGATTACGACGCTGCCCGATCTGCCCGATACCGGACTGGAAAATTACGGGCAGTCGGTCTCCAGTAATCGCACTCGCTTCTCTCACTTCCCTCTCACCTCTCTCACCTCACCCCCTACCCTTCCCTCTCAACCCTCTGAGTGCCGCCGATAATTCTATATCTTCGTTTCTCTGTGTCTTTTCGATCTCGATCGGACGGTCCACAATGAACGTTGCTTCTCCTGCTTCTTTTCTGTGGTTTTAGATCCCGATACGTCCAGATCTACCATCTCTCTGCTCTGATCTGTCTTCTCGGTACGCTTTACTCTCAATTCTTTGTTGTTTTCCTTCTTCTATCTCTTATCTGTTTTCTTTTCTCTATTTCAGCTCCATCTTTTCTTGTTTTCTGCTGTTTTGCTTCTTCTTGCTTCTTGTTCTTCAGTTTCCTACTGTTTCGAGGTCGTTTCTGGACGTTTTAACTGAATTTTCTGTGGTTTATGGTCGTTTTACTATGAATTTGTAGTTGAATTTCTCGTATATATATACTTTTTTGTCACTTTTGTGCTGGATTTACCGTTGACTTTATCAACACTGGAAATTTTTGCTTCACTCAAAGTCGACGCCTCTTTGCTCGTAAGAGGATGCGTCAGAAATCTTCCTCTTCTCTTTTTTTATGCTTTTTAGAAAAAAAAAAAAAAAAAAAAAAAAAAAAAAAAAGGTATTTGAATATGTCCTAGAATGAGCCTTTTTGGATTTATTGTCTGTGGTCAAACCACAGGATAGGCGGTAGAAACTACCAAATCAACACGGTAGGGGGGGCTGACTGAGAGACACAGAATTTCCGGTGGAGTTGATGTTTTGTTATAATTTTAGTTTTTCTTTTTTTTTTAACGGCTGTTGAATATTTGGAGACAGATCTGACGGTGACCACCTCTCTCATCATTTTTTTTTTTTTTTTTGGCCTTTTGATGCATCTGCAGGGAACAGTCGCCGCGCGAATGGAGATAGCAAATGGTTCAGTAGGTGTCACGCTCGGTGATGGCTCACTGGCATGCGCCAGTCATGGTTTAGCTGCTTTACTGGCTTCGGCTCTGGTCAACACCCAGCGCCTGGCTCAGGCAAGGCGCTCTCTAACCTTTTTAATTACCCTATAATTTCTGAGTTCTATCTGCCAGTTAATGAATGTTTTTCCTTCTAAAACAAATTCTGGTCCTAATATGCGAAGAGTTTGCTGGCTGTGCTTTTCAACTGGGGGAAAATGATGTTTCAAATCGGTTTTTACTGGATGGTTTTGGTGTGTTTTCTATGGAAGAAACCCGCCGGCTTCGGCCAACGTTTTGATGTTGCCGATTTCGGCTGAGCTTTAGTCGCTAAAGTAAGCTGTAGGCTCTGTAGGATAGGTGAGAAAATATCCAACAGATCCACCCACTGCCACACCTTCCATTTGGCTAACTGATTCCCATCGTACGGCTTCGATTAGATTATTTTGGTTGATTTTTTCAACAAACAAAATTATTTTTATTTTTATTTTTTTTACGAATTATAAAATAGAAAGTTGAAAACTTGATATTTATTTTCCAAAGAAATTACTGTAATCACGCGTCGTGGGATTCTTTTGGATTTATCTTTCTCCCTTCCTTTTTCCTATTGGGCCATCATTCAATTGACCCCACTTGATGGGTTCGTTGAGGTGTGATGCTAAATTTACGGAAATGCCCTCAACCGACAACTTGAATAACACGCCACATCCCTCTTTTAATTCAGTGGTTGAGGATACTATTGATTGACACGGAATTTCAGCTTGGATTTAAGAATAGAATAAATAAAGTATGCTGCGAAATTTATTCGTTTGATGGGAAATTTCAGTAAACAATTGAAAGATAGGGAGATGTCACTTTTTTTGTTGGAATATTAAAGCTTTGGACTTGGGCTCGAATAATTCTTCGAGTATTTGCGACTTTTATGTGGATTGTTGGATTTAGGAAAATTAATCTTAATACGTGGTTCCGAGTGCTCAAAAGAATCATCTTTTTGCATCTTCCTATATCTATTTCTAGCTTGATAGTGTTCGGCTAGTTGTGATTGGGAGTGTATTCCCTTCCCACCATCCTCTGCCTTTCTGCTTCTTAATGGATGCCATTTATGACATCCAATTGATGTTGGCGATTGCAATTAGCGGGCAATTTAGACGTTAAAGTGAGTTCTTTATTATCACATTGGTTGGTGACCAGATCCCGACAAGAAAAGACAAGGGCAAAAATAAAATAAACTGAAAATAAAAAGTTAAGGAGATAAAAGTAAAAACAGAGATTGCCAAGAGACAGGGGATGCCAACAAATGTACGCCCGCCATACTATTCATTTCTGTTAACATGTCCCATCATATTCCTTTATAAATTAAATAAGTCCTTATCATCGTTACTAATTATCAAGTTTTAAAATTATAAAACAAGAAAACCAGAATTAATTGTGTGGTATTACTGTCAATTTGACTTCTTAAATGGTATAAAATCAGGTGAACTGGCAGCGGTTACGTTGTTTTAGCATTAATGGTTTCATTAAAATCTGTTGCCTACCATGTTGAGTTGAAAAGTACAAGGAACTTAGAAACTGATAGTTCTTGTGTGGTTTCTGTGTCTGTTTTTCTTGTTTGTAACTACCATTTGCAAGTGATATTGTTGGTCGCTGACATGCTTAACCTTATGGACTACTGTACTCTTGGAAATTTTGTTGCAGGATCCCCTTGGGGCATTTCTGATCAATCCTGGAATGAAAGGAGATAGTCCCACCCAGTGCCCATCATCCACACCACTTGATGCTGAAGAAGATGGCGACGACGACGACGATGGAGATGGAGATGGCGACTTAAGTGAAGGCGAAGGTGAAGAGGATTTATCATCTGAAGATGGAGATGACTACACCAACAACCTCAATGAAAATAATAAAAGTAATTCAAAGAAGAATCCGGAGGGTGGAGCTGGTGGGGCAGAAGAAAACGGAGAGGAGGAAGATGAGTTTGATGGGGAGGAGGATCAAGATGATGATGGCGATGACGATGATGATAACGATGATGGTGATGACGACGATGAGGATGATGATGGTGATGAGGATGATGATGGTGGAGAGGACGAAGATGAAGTAGCAGATGAGGAAGAAGATGAGGAAGAAGAGGATGAGGACGAAGACGAGGAAGCACTCCAGCCTCCCAAGAAGAGGAAGAAGTAAAAATTAGGGAGATGAAAAAGCGGATATAGACACTTTTCATATGTAGCTTTGATCCCCGACTTTTGGGTTTTTTTTTTTTTAAATTTTATTTTAGCTTCTTGAGGACGTTTGTTAGGATGTGTTCCAAATTAGTAATTATGTCTCCGCTGCATGATTTTAGAGTACCTTTGAAACTTTTTTTTAGCTGCAGCAGTGATAAACAGCGATTAGTTTCAATGCTTTAGTTAATTTGATAATGGAAGGAGTTCACTTTTCGCTGGCCAAATCTCATTGTTTAAGAATTCTCTGGGTATTTTTCATTAAAGTGGAAAAATAAGATAAAAACAGGTCTTCGGATTTTGGAAGTTCACCTTTTATATATATATTTTTTCTCTTTGATAATGGAAGAAGTTTACTTCTTGAAGTTTTTTTTAATGCTATTAATAAATATTAAAAAATGCTGAATGATCACAAATTATATGTTAAATAGTTTGACCTTTTTTAACAAATTTATAATATAAAATAACTTATGTGACAGCAAAAATAACTAGCATTATACAAAACATTGTTAAATCTAACAAGTTCGTTAAATAGATATGTTCTATATGTATGCAAAGCACCAAACAAATAACCTTTTATGAAGTTAGTGGACTGTTTGGAACGTTGAGATGATATAGGATGTGGAAAGATTTGATGTCTGGTTCTGATCCAGTATGAACGATCGAGTATGTTCAAGCACTGAGATGATATATACGATACATGAAAAGAAAATAACGGTGAGATACGAAACACGTTTTGAAAATGAGTCCACAAACAATTAAAATTGGTGAGATAAGATAATGGGCCTCCAAATACTAAGATGATATAGGATGTGGGGATATACCATCTCATGTTGGGCCCCCTAACAATCTCTTAAGGTTAATATAAAGCAAAAAGAGTAAATAGTGTTAAAAAGATATTTTGCAAAAAGAGTAAAGTGTAAAAAAGATGTTTTTGGTCCCTATACCGTTATTAGAGTAACAAATTGATTTCCAAACTTTAACATGTACCTGTTTAATTGTTATACATTCAAATTTATAATAATTTATTCTCTATGACAATGTATTTATAAGCTAATTTGTCACATAAGAAAGATTCATACTCATCCTTCGTAGCATTTAAAAGATATTAACTAAGGTTGCATTTACCACAATTGAAACATAATCTATCAATGGTAAAACAAAAAGTGGACCTTAGCGGATTACATTTGCTATTGTTTACCTGTAATTTATAATCGTAATGAAATGTGAGACTTGTCTCCAAATTTGTAACCAAATCTTGCAATTTAACCGAGTAATAAAGGATGCTCAATCTAATTGTACTTGAAAATTACGTATGACTCACTACCTTTACTGTTATCGTTAATGTAATCATAACAGATATTATTATTATAGCATAGTAACATTATGATAATCATAAATTTGTCACATTTACTATATTACCTTTATCATTGACCATAACAACAATGGTAATAATAAATATAAAAGATTTGTTATTCCAAGTAAATGCTATAAAAAAATAATTCAACTATATTTACGATTCAACATCAATTTTCATTACGATTTATTAAATTGTCATGACTTTGATGGGATAGAAATAAAAATGACTTCTAAGGAAAAGGTATAATTAGAGGATAAGTTAGTCAAAATGGAGAAGGCTGTGGCCATTTTGGGAAGAAGGACATTCAACCACTTTCTGGTCTCCACTTCTAGACCATCTCTTGCTTTCTTCTTGCTTCACCATAATTATTCTCTCACAGTTTCTAAATCCTCTGGGGGTACCCGCACGAAGGGGGAGACGGCATATACATGGAGATGTCCTATTTCTTCTTCATGTTCTCCTAATTCTCCTCCACTTTTTTCGCCCATTTTCTGTGTTTTCCCTTTCTTAATTCCTAATGGCGGGTCAACCGTCAGATTCTTCCCCTCTTATTCCTCCGGCGCCGATCAGCGACCCCAGTGAGATCGACCTCGAAGCCGGCCAAGGGGAACAAATTCAGTGTAGAATTTGCCTCGAGACCGATGGTAATTTGACATTCCTTTGTTTTTCAGTTTTTTTCCTAGGTTTCGACTATTTTCCGACGGTTGGTGGGGGTTGTTTTCGTTTGGGCATGTTTTACATTTTCCTTCTGGGAAATTCATATTCGATAGGTTTTGCTAATTTGTTCTGCTTTCTTTTTAATCAATGGCTCAATGTAGCGTTTTAGGCAAAGTTTTTTGGACCTAGAATCACAATATTCCAAATTTACGGTGTGTTTCTTTATGATCGAAGATTTTTTTTTTGCAATACCGTGAGGCTTGAAGTCTAATGATTAGGTTCTTCGATGTTAAAAATTTGATAAATTGACCGGGTAACGAGCTATGTTAACTATTGCAGCCCCCGCCCCTCTCCCCCACTTGGCATTTGTGTTTTAGAATTTTTTAGAGTTGACTGTTCATTTAAAGTCTAGTATAACGGTATAAGAGGGTGCTATCACATCGGAACCATGGGAGTATTTTAAATTCACCAATGTGCTTGTTTCGTTACCTAATCAGGTAGGGATTTTATTGCTCCTTGCAAATGCAAAGGGACATCAAAGTATGTTCATAGAGAATGTCTGGATCATTGGCGAGCCGTGAAGGTATGAATGCTATCTGGACCTTGTGTACTTATGTAAATTTAACTCTGGCATGTTAGCGTTCTAATGTCGCTTTCAATATGCTTAACTGTAGTATAAATGCTGTGTAAATATGGTCAGAGTGAATTATTATGTTCCTGGTTGTAGATATCATTTGTACCGGTCATCTATTAATTAGAGTCATACATCCAAGATGATTGGCAATTGCGTTTGCTGTTAATTGTTACTCCTTCTCTCTCTACTACTCGCCCGTCGCCTTGATACCTCTGAATGTTGTTGAAGAGGCAAAAGTTGGTAGACATTTTTCTTATGCCTTTCATTTTAAAATATTGATTGCTGTTGATAGGTTACTCTTCTCCTTTAGGCCCTCCAACGTTAACTTGAATATTGATGGTTTCAATGTTAGTTTAGTTGTTGTGAATGAATTTTCAAATAAAGTTGCTCATAATACACCCCTGAATTTGCATGATTATATTTCTCACCTTAATGACTAAGTTTAGCCTTAACAAGTGATTGTTAAGATACCTAGTGTTGGAATTCTTTGAATTTGTTTGTTGGCGCTTCGAACAGCCAAGTACGGGGGTCTTGCTGACCGGTCAGCAAGTCGGGGTCTAGGGGCGACGCCCTCGAAACCTATTCAAAATTCGTATTTAGCATATTTACTTATTTGTAGTTATTTACGATTATGACCCTAGGGTTTAGAGTAGTGCGCTATATAAACTCTCTAACTCTTAGAGACGCCGTTTTTTTGCTATATTCTGAAAACATTCTCTCTAATGATATTGTTCTCCTTCTACTCTATGGACGTAGCTAACACACCGTTAGTGAACGACGTATATCTGTGTGTTAATATTTTTGTACATTTTTGTATTCTTTAATTGCCGATTACGTAACACCTAGTTTAGCCTTAACAAGTGATAGATATCTTTCATTGCTTAAGAGATTTACTTGTATTTTGGCATCATTAGCTCTGTTCTCCTTGCACCAGCATTATTGAAATTTCAATTCTATCACACGGTTAACTCTAATTTAGGGTCATCAACAAAATAAAGAATATCCCTACTCTTGGGTGGTATTTGTATCTGCCTGCACCTGTCATATTGGCCTAGTATTTACAGTCTCAGTTTTATCTTCTTAGACTGGTCCTATGTTTATTTAGGAAAAGAAAGAAGGAAATTACCATAGCCATCATTTAGTTACATTTGGTCATCTGTGGTTAAAATTGCAGGAAGGGTTTGCTTTTGCTCACTGTACCACATGTAAGGCCCCTTACCATTTGAGAGTACATGCCGTTGCTGACAGGAAATGGCGAACCCTGAAATTTCGATTTTTTGTGACTAGAGACATTATATTTATATTTTTGGCGGTTCAGCTTGTAAGTTTCATGTTTTCTATTTGATTTATTGTTAAATCAATTTATGTTGTAGCAGTAGTTATTTTGTGTATAATAATTTCTATTCCTTTGTTTATCTTTGTGCAGGTAATTGCTTCTCTGGGATATTTGACATATTTTGTAGATGGTTGTCAACATTACTGGCTTCGTCTTACTTGGGATTTTGATAGCAAAATTAGTTTTTATTACATATGCGGTAAAATCTCAATAAGCTGATTCAAGCTTTGCATGCACAATTTATGTTATAGCAGTAGAGCATAAGCTTGTTTGGCCCATAGCTACAAGCCTTTCGTCTTAGTGACCTTGTTTGCTGGTCTTTTTAGGGCGCTTCTGACTTTTGTGCGTTCTTATCAAGAGAACTTTGATGACAAGTAATAATATATCATTTACTTGATTGATTCTAACATTTTATGTACTCTTGCAGTGTGCTCTAGTTAGAAAGAAGTTGCTTTTAATTTATTTAACAAGTATTTTAAGAATTGATTAGCTACTAGAAGGGATGTATCTAAAATTGCAAAAGTTATTGTAGAAGTGAGAAGAATTTTTGAGTGGTTGTCTTCAGAGAGATGCTAAAGACGAGAGAAAGTGTATACTAGAGGAGTGTCGAGAGACTAGGGAGAGAGATTGTCTATGGAAAAAAAACCAGTGAGATAAAGTGTGTAGAGAGAAGGGAAATTTTTCGTGCTTTCATTGAAACTAGTGTAAGCTAATGAAAGTGCAAGGCCAAAAAACAACAGCTGAAAAAACGTGCTGATTACGTTATGGCGAGATTTGATTCATATCGTTGTTGAACCTCATAAGAAGGAAGTAATAAATGGATTATGGCCCTTTACTATAATTATAATAAGAGTTCTATAATAAGTCAACTTGAAATATGCCTATAAATTTTAGGTTAAAATACCATTTTGGTCTCTATATTTTGAAGTTTGTTCAATTTTAATTTTGTACTTATGTCCAATTTTAGTCTCCATTACTTTCAAGAAATCCTAAATTTAGTCCCCAACTCCCTACTGCTTGTTTATTATTAATTTTTTCAAAAACTTTATGTTATTTATTAGCATTTTTATTATACATTTAAAAACATATTCACATTATTTCCTTGCACTGTATGAAAATTATTATTATTATTTAGCCAATTTCCATAAAAGTCAATTTTGAGGGACTAAATTTTAAATTTATTTAACGTACAGGGTCTAATATTGAACCAACTCTCAAGTACAAGGACTAAATTGTCATTTTAACCTAGATTTTAGTTCTTGATGTTAGATGCTATTCTGTAATACAAAATAAAAAGAAATATTTCAATTTATTTATTACCACTTCCAGTAATCTTTCAATTTTGTTTTTCTTAGTCTGCGTTATTTCCTATGCAGGAGCTTTATTATTTTTTGCATTGCTCGGCTTATCTGGATGCTTCATCACTTGTTATGATCGGAGAGTTAGAAGTGATTTGGCTCAACCATGTAGAGAATTGTGTCTATGTTGTTGCCACCCTGGGTATAAATCTATTTTCGCAGTTTCTTTTGGAATTATGTTCAAAATTTATTATTTTCATATCTTAACAATGTTTGTTGAGGAGCTTAGGCTCATTCTTTGGCGTAACTGCTTTCATGCAGTGATGATTCTCTAACTCAACTGATTTTTTTTCTATTCTGCTTCCCGTTCCATTGTAATCGAAAGAATATTGCTGGAAATATAGAATATCCAATATTTAGCCAAGCTAGGAATTATATTTTAGATTGATGACAAAAATCCTTGTCAAAGCTCTTTTTATCTTTCTCTATCAAATTATAGAATATAAACGTTGGAAATATTTAGCAAACGTTAGTATTTTTAGTTTATTTAACCGCCTCAGGTTTTCATTTGTTTCTTCTATCTTTCCAGACTTTGCGCCGACTGCCATTTACCTGGTACTCTTTGTATGTGGACTGACTGTACCACTTGCTTCGAAAGTTGTGGAAGCATAGCAACTGAATGTGGATGCCTAGGAGGTGCTGGTGAAGCAGGATTGCCATTATTATTTATAATGGCCTTAGTTGTTCTTGGTTTGTTCACAGTGATTGGTATATTCTACAGTGTCTTGGTGGCTACCATGGTTGGACAACGAATATGGCAACGACACTATCACATACTCGCAAAAAGAATGCTAACAAAGGTGAGTTGGTTGATCTCTTTTGAGCTGCGCTTGTGCTTAACTTTCGAACACTGAGCTAGGAGAGTAAATACTTGAATATGGCTTTTTTTCTGTACACTAGACTAGCTGTTGACATAAACACAACCCACTAAAGTTGGGTGAGTTTGAGATTTCATTTTGAAAAATGTATTTTTAAGTGAAGCATTTATTATGTAAGCAAAACTAATTAAATGTTTCATCTAAAAACACTTTAAGTGCTTCTAATCTACTTTTATAACTTTTCAGACAACGTGTGATAAGTGTTTTGAATTGGTTAATAGTACTTTTCAAAAAATTTACTCAACCCTACGATTTAAAAGAGAGCCAAACTATTAGAAAATGAATATGAAAGTCAACATCACGGATGAAGGTGGATGCCCTTCAAGCTGGCCAAGCACATCCATTCACGAGGGGTGTCTTATTGGTCTGTGGGTTGGAAAATGTTGGACATGACCTCCATCTTTGGGGGAAGAAAGATAACAGGAGTGGGGGACATTAATGGTTCAAAACCAAATGCTATTTTCCATCTTTGGGATGGTATTGTGCTATGCTTGAATTGTCACTTATGAATATGTTGGTTTTGATTGATTACCATCTTTTGAAACGTTTTGATTTCTTTCAGGAATATGTTGTGGAAGATGTTGATGGGGAGATGACAGGATCTGACTGGTTACCTCCACCACTTCCAGCAGAGCACGTTCAACAACTGAAAACTCTTGGCCTTTTATGAAATGAAATGGGTAAGTTATCATTTTGTCCTGAAGAGCACCTGTTGAAGCTTGAACTGACCATATGCTTTTGCTGCTGAGTTGCACTTTTTTACTCTGGACAAAGAAAGTCTTATACATATGCTCACAAAATATGTCACAGCCTCTGCTTTTCTTCTGTATGTTAGAATGGCTAGCTTTTGTCTTATCCGTGTGAGAAAATGGGAACGAATTTGAATACCAAGAAATCAAAACTGACAAAAGTCTAAAACTTTATTATTTTAACATTTCTCTTACAGAGTATAAAGTGTATTTGTGAATTGACTACTCTTTCTCTTCCGTCTTCCTCTTTGATTGAAAAAAGAAGAAATAGGCACTTTTTTTTTTTAATCTTTTTTTAAAAAGAACTAAACTTTTCTCGGTCTGCAGGAATATATGTATTTTTTTAGTACAATTAGAGATAAAAGGGTTTAAACGACAGATCTCGCGAATTTTTTTTTTTGTATTCTTCTCTTCCATTTGTCAAAAACCAAAATGATGATGAGTATTAATATTCTTGCCGATGAAAACGACACTATAGTAAATATTAAGCACGTTTTAGGAATAAAATTGGGCTTCTTTTTATTATTCTTTTTAGTTTCAAAATTTTCACTGAAATATGTTTTCGAAGATTGATCATTACTCACAAGATTACAAGGAAAGTCGTTAAGACATTAATTATTAACTATAACTACATTGATTTATTTTTCATTATAAAGCATTTTTTTTTAAAGATGGTTTAAATTAAATTAGCACGTTTTTTGAAAATTCGTTCAAATAGTTTTTTTTTATCTATCTCGGACGGGATTGATACCGAGATTTAGTTAAAATTCCATTTTTCTTAATTTATCGATTGTTTTGAGCCTGGACTTGCTACATACATCTCGCTTTATTATACCCAAAATTTGGGTAAAAAAATAGAAATATTATATAATCTTTCACACTATCAAATATTACAAAATGTGAAATTTTAAAAAGATAATTGGTAAATTATTTAGATAATCAGTAAATTAATTTAGAAATTCGTGTAAATATAGATTGAAAGTAAAATTTGTAAGATTTTATATAAGATTTGGGAACTGTTGTAAGAGAAAATTCAAGAAATAAGAGTTGGTATAAAATTTGGAGAGATCGCATATGATTTGAAAAAATTATGTGAATCTCCCTATTAATTTCGCGCAAAATAACATCGAGATTGTATATATTTGGACTTTTTCGGTGAAGTCTTGAGCATAATTAACACTCAAATTCCATATATTTGAGTTTGTCGAATCTCGAGCCAGATTATTCTATATATATCCCAAATCTTAACCAACCTTGCAAAATTTGATCTTTCTCCAAATTTAAAAATGGTGAATCAATTTGAAAAATCTATTTTGATAATTGGAAAACTTATTTAGAATTTTGGAAATTCATATAATTGTAAAAACTCGGTGTGTAATCAGGCGACATGTTCCGAGAAGTTCCAAAACAATCAATAAGTTAGAAAAAGTGATTTTTTTTACTAAATCTTGGTGGTCGATCTCCCCTGAGAAAAATTATTCTTGTGATTTAAAAAAAAAATGTTAATTTTATAAGGTGAAAACTTAAAGTGTGACAATTTTTCCAATTATTAAAACTCCAATCAAATTCAATTTTAATATACATATTGCAAGAGTGAAATTTATTTGTAATAATAAACGGAAAATGAATACATATTAAAAGAATATACTGAATGTCTGTATAATTTATGACAGTCTTCTAATTATTATCGTTAAAATATGATTTTATATATAAGCTAACAACATGTATTTGATTTAAATGATCTAAAAGACTAAAAATACGAAGTTTTTTTTTTTATATTATATTTATTTAGTATATATATAAACAAAACAAAATGCGTGGAATGTCACCGCCCGCTGCTTGGAGACAACCTGTAATACGGTGCCACGTATTCTGCATAAGAAATTAATCGTATTTGTAGGGTGAAATTAATAATTAATGTGAAGGACATATAAAAATTAGACACGTATTACTGACATGAATCTGATGTGTTAGCGTTGTCGGTGATGTGGTTTTGGTTTTGAGATCAAAACCATTTGCTGAGTTTGGCTGTTTTGATTATCGAAAACCACTTTCTTTTTGCCAAAGAAAAGAAAAAGGATTAAGAAAATGGGTCCCCAAGCAACTAAACAAACAAAGAATTTGATTCTTGCCTTAAAAGATAATCTATACCCATTACCCAAATAGTAGGAGGAAGAAAAAAGGAAAAATTGCATGCTTCTAGTTCTAAATTGTTGTGAACTTGAAAAACACAATCGAAATGAATATCAATAAAATATAATATAATATATTAATAAAATAAATAAATATTAAAATAAATTAAACATAATATACAAATAAACAAAATAT
The DNA here is from genome assembly GCF_009727055.1 of Benincasa hispida. NCBI lineage: Eukaryota > Viridiplantae > Streptophyta > Magnoliopsida > Cucurbitales > Cucurbitaceae > Benincasa > Benincasa hispida. Next base: position 25,259,250 of record NC_052351.1, on the reverse strand, counting down.
AAAATAAGAAATTTCTCTAAATTCTCCACTTACACCAATTACACCAATTTTCTTGGACTTTGCCCTATGTATGTATGTCTTCCAAAATCCATTAAATGCCACTATTTATAGGCAATTTGACAAGTAGGAGATGNAATGAATATCAATAAAATATAATATAATATATTAATAAAATAAATAAATATTAAAATAAATTAAACATAATATATAAATTAACGAAATATAAAATAAGAAATTTCTATAAATTCTCCACTTTCTCCAATTTTCTTGGATTTTGCCCAACCTGTGTGGATTACATAGACACTAATAGTGCACAAACACTTTGGGAAATGGAGATATGACACATGGTCAATGGATACTAAGTAGGAGCATCTAATAGACATCTATTATCATAATATTTATAATATTCTCCCTTAGATGCCCATTATATATATGAAATATGCGTCATTAAAAACCTTACTAGGAAAAACACAATAGAAAAAACCCTAGTGAAGGAAAAAGCTTAACACAATAGAAAAAACCCTAGTGAAGGAAAAAGCTTACACATTTCATATAATATATACTCCTAAAAAAGTACAATATATTTACTCCCCCTCATGATAACATCACTTAAGATCTCTGAGTTGCCGCATTCTGATGTTGTGCACCGATTTCTCAAACGTTGTGGTTGGTAATGATTTTATAAATAAGTCTACAAGGTTATCATTGGAACAAATGTGTTGTACAATGATGTCGCCATTTTTTTCAAAATCATGAGCATAGAGAAGTCTTGGTGAAATATGCTTTGTTCTATCTCCTTTAATATATCCTCTTTTAATTTAAGATATGTATGTTGTGTTACTTTCGTATAATATTGTTGGAAGATTTTTACTAGAAGACAACCCACATGTTCCACTAATGTGCTGACTATTGATCTTAGCCATACACATTCTCGACTAACATCGTGAATTGCAAAAATTTCAGCATGATTTGAGGAAGTGACAGTTATGGTTTGTTTCACTGATCGCCATGATATAGCAGTTTCTCCACATGTGAATAAATAACCTATTTGAGATCTAGCTTTGAGTGGATCAAATAAAAATCTAGAATCTGCATAACCCACTAGATCAAAATTTGATTTATTTGAATAAAATAAATCCATGTCGATCGTTCCTCAAATAAAACAGAGTATATGCTTAAATCTGTTCCTATAATTATTTTTTGTTAGAGATAAACTATATCTTGCTAATAAATTTGCTGAAAATATAATATCTGGTCTTGTATTATTAGTAATATACATAAGTACACCAATTGCACTAAGATATGGTACTTTAGGACCAAGAAGTTCTTCATTATCATCTTGAGATCGAAATATATCTTTCTTCACATCTAGTGAACAAACTTCCATTAATATGTTCAATGGATGTGCTTTGTTCATATAAAATTTTTTCAAAACTCCTGTATAAGTTAACTGATGAACAATTATCTCATTTGCTAAATGCTCAATTTGCAAACCCAGACAAAATTTTATTTTTCCAATATCTTTCATCTCAAATTCTTTCTTAAGATATTCTATTGTCTTTGAAAACTTTTCAGGAGTTCCAATTATATTTAAGTCATCAACATATACAGTTATAATAGCAAATCGTGACTGCAATTTTTTTTTATAAAAACACATAGATATATTAGATTTTTTTGATGTCATTCTTTGAACAAATATCCATTCAGGCAATTGTACTATATTCATACTGATTGTTTCAATCCATATAGCGATCTCTATAACTTTATTGAATACAATTCATGGGAAATGATTTATATGTTTCAGGTACATTGAATCATTCTGGAATTCTCATATAAATATCATTACCAAGAGATCTATATAAATATGTTGTGACTACATCCATAAAATGCATGTCCATATTTTCATATACAGTCAGACCAATTAAATATCTTAGTTGCATCCACCATCAGAGAATACGTCTCCTCAAAATCAATACAAGGTTTTTGTGAAAAATCTTGTGCAACTAATCTTGCTTCATATCTTGTGACCTCATTATTTTCATTTCTTTTCCTCACAAATACTCATTTGTTCCCACAAGCTTGACATCTTCTGGTGTTCGGACTACTAGTCCAAAAACCTGACGCTTTGAAAGTGAGTTTAATTCTGTCTCGATTGTTTCTTTCCACTGAAGCCAATATTTTCTATGTCGACATTCTTCAATATATTTTAGTTCAGAATCCTCATTTTCAGATATAATATCAAGAGTAATATTATACGTAAAAATGTTGTCAATAACTACATGAGCTCGGTTCCATCTTTTTCCTGTCATGACATGGTTTATTGAAATCTCGTTATTATTTTTATGTATTCCACTTTCCTCATTAATCATGTCATGATTTTCTTCATGGGTATTTACATCCTCAACCAAGTCTTTTTTACTGTTAATTAATTTCTTTTTCGAGGATTTTTAACTTTGGAACCCACTAGTCTATCACATTTCTAACATGTTCTAGACTCATTAGTGACAACTTGCTGTGTTGAGATATCAATTTTCAATGTTACATTTGCAGCTGGTATATATGACTTAGTTACTTTCTTTGCATCTATAAATGTATTTAGAAACTAATTTGCTTATTTTGCAAATGAATTATCTTCTAAACTTCAAATTCAATTTGATCTGTACAAAGATCTAAATGAGACAATAACGATGCATTCGATGTAATTTCTTTTTCCAACTTCTTAATTTCTCCCCCTAATGTTGAAAAATTTGTCTTACTAAAATGACAATCAGCCAGCCTTGCAGTAAATACATCATCCTTAAAGGTTTAAGATATTTGATAATTGATAGAAAATCATATCCAATATATATTCATAACCTCATTTGAGGTCCCATCTTAGTATGTTGTGGTGGAGCAATTTGAACATATATTGCACATCCAAAAATTCTCAGACAAGAAATATTTCGCTCATGCCATAAGCTAGTTGTAATGGTGAGTACTTATGATAGGATACTGGCTTAATACGTACAAGTGACGTTGCATACAAAATAGCATGTTCCCATAAAAATGTAGGAAGGTTAGCTCTCATAAGCAATGGTCTAGCAATTAACTGCAAACATTTTATGAATGATTCTGCTAAACCATTTTGTACATGAACATGAGCTACATGATTTTAAATGCATATCCCAATTGACATATAATAATTTCAAAAGTTTGGGATGTAAATTCACTAGCATTATCAAGACGAATGATTTTAATTGTATAATCAAATAATTGTGTTCTTAACTTAATTATTTGAGTAAGTAATCTTGCAAATGCAAGATTTCGACTTGATAATAAGCACATGTGTGACAATCTGTTGGATGTGTCTATTAATACCATAAAATATCTAAATAGTTCACTTGGTGAATTACTAGGTCCATATATATCACCATTAATTCATTCTAAAAATACAGGTGATTTAGTCCCTTCTTTGACTAGTGATGATCTAATGTTTAATTTTCCTTGAGTACAAACATTATATGATAATTCATTAGATTAAAGAATCTTCTAACTCTTCAATAGATGTCCATTTGAATTCTCAATAATTATTCTCTTGTTATAGACCCTGGATAACCTAATCTGTCATGCCAAAGTGTAAATATGTCTGGTTCATGAACTTTAGGTTCATTATTGTATATGTTTCAATTACTCATATGTGAGTATAATATAATCCAGAAGATAAAGCCGACAACTCTTCCAATATATGTTTTTCATATGAGACAGTAGATATGATATAAAGATACTCCATATCATTCTTTCTACCAGTCTCAATATGATAACCATTGCAACATATAACTTTAAAACTAAGTAGATTTCTCTTTGATTTACTATAAAACAACGAATTGTCAATTGTAAATTTTGTTCCTCTAGAAAAAATAATATTTGTTTTTTCAAACCCTTTAGGTTTGCAGAACCTGATATTGTATTGATTTTTGCTTCCAGCATTGTCAATTTGGAAAAATATTTTCTACTTGTAAGTATTGTATGTGTAGTTGCATTGCCTGTCGGACATACACCCAACATATGAAAATGATCCAGGTTTCTTTATTCAAAGAAAATAATTACAATAAGAAAAATAATACTTAGAATACACAAAAATTAACATCTACTAAGATAAGAAAAAAACATGGAGATGAACAAAAAACACATTAAGTCTAGATATTTCAAAGTCAAAGGAAACACCTGTTGTTCCATTAATTTTGTCGATTTTTTCTTTAGAAGATTCAAAGAAGTCAGCCACATCCAAATTTGTCATATGGGATTGGTCAAATATATCATTATTCTAGTATATAAAATTTATTACCCTAGTATATAAAAATTTACTTCCACGATTTTCTTTTTTTCCTTCAGGGATGCTTGATAGAGATTAACAAAATATTTTGAAATACGACAGGTATGTGACCAATGTCCAGTCTTTTAACACCGAAAGCATTTATTTTCAATACTTTTTGAACTCTTATCTTGTAGAGATTTTCCTTTGTGATCATCATTTTGTGTGGTTCTTTTGAAATTTGAATGATTATAACAACCACCACGAAAATAATAATTATTTTTTTCTCTGTCACGGTCATGACCACGACCTTGACAACAATTATTATTAAAATTCACAGCATTCACTTTAGGAAATGATTTTGTTCCGGTTGGTCGAGATTCATGATTTTTTATTAATAATTCGTTATTTTGTTCAGCCACGAGAAGACATGAAATTAGTTCAGGATATTTTTTAAAACCTTTATCTCGATATTGATGTTGCAGGAGCATATTCGAGATATGAAGTGTAGAAAATGTCTTCTCTAACATAACAACATAAGTAATTTTCTCTCCGCATAACAACAGTTTTGAACTGATTTTAAGTAATGTGGAATTGTAATCACTTACTGATTTGAAATCTTGTAGCCTAAAGTGCATCCACTCATAACGAGTTTTAGGAAGAGTAACTATTTTTTTATGATCATATCTCTTTTTCAATTTTTTTTTTACAAGATACAGAGATTTTTTTTTTAAGATACTTCATTTTGAATCCCTTGTGGAGATGATGACGAAGAAAAATCATAACTTTTGCTTTATCCTAACTGGATGTCGTATTTTCTTTTTTAGTAGTCTCTTCAAGATTCATAGCATCCAAGTGGATTTCAGCCTTAAGTATCCATGGCAAATAATTGTTGTCGTTAATATCAAGGGCGAAAAATTCTAATTTTGTGAGATTTGTCATGACAACACTATCATAAAATATTGTATTGATGTTAGAAACTTAATAGGTATTAAATATAAAAAATAACGTTAAATTTATTAATTATGACGAAGATGGAAAAATTGACATACCTTTATGACCTACCTTTAATGAGAAAAACGATAGGAGCGTCGTGCAGATAACGTGTTGGGAACTTGAGAAGCAAAACGAGAACATGGATATCAATAAATTGTAATATTATAATAAATGTAATATAATATTACCAATAAAATAAATAAATATTAAAATAAAGGGCTAGTTGCATAAATAGAATTCAAGCCCAAAATAATAGAATATGTAGTACAAAGATAAAATAATTGCATATATAGATCAAAAAATGGTAAAAGACTAAAAAAACTCATGCCTAACCACCATTTTATTCCCTTCTTCCCGATTTTCTCAAATTAAAAGTTATCACTGATAGCAGCTATCAGTATCATTTGCTATTGACGATAGTTGCTATCAGCGATAACTTTTAATTTGAGAAAAATTAATACAATCTTGAAATATTAGCTTTTAATTTGCTATCAATTATCAGTAGCTATCATTGATTCACTTTCATCAATTGGAATCAACGTTGAAATATTACTACTTAAGGCTATCAGTGGCTATCAATGATAGATTTATAAATAGTGACCAACTTTGAAAGAAGACCAACAACTTTGATTACCATAGTAGTTATCATTAATAATCTTTTATCATTGCTATCACTGATAGCAGCTATCAGTCGTTATCACTGATAGATTTTTGTCATTAGAATTAACTTTGAAATATTAACACTTGGCTATCAATGATAGACTTCTATAACTGGTTATCACCTTTGAAAGAAACTCAATATATAGATATCACCTAAGTTTTATCACCGAGATTACTAATATCACTCATATTGTGGTTATCAATGATAGCTTTTTTCACTGATAAGATGCTATCAATGATCTTACTGATATCATGCTATTAGTGATAGTTCTCTATCACCGATAACGTGCTATCAGTGGTAGCTTCTATCACTGATAACGTGCTATCGAGTAGCTTCTATCATCGATAACATGCTATTAGTATTAGCTTCTATCACTGGTAACATACCATCAGTAGTAGCTTCTATCAATCATAGCCACTGAACACCTTTTTACCCTTTTCTTATACTTCCCAAACACTTATAAGTCCCTTTTCTTTTCAATGATAACTTTTATCATTGATAAACATGCTATTAGTGATAACTTCTAGGCATTCCACTTACATTTTAGTTCAAGATTCAACTTTATTAATTAAATTCACTAAATTGGCTATCAATGATAGATTTCTATAAGTGGTTATTAACTATGAAAATAAAAACAAAGATTAAGCTATCAATGATACAAAATATTAATGGTTATCACTGATAGACTTTCATTTGCTCTTTATATTTATTATTTGTTATAATAATCAAACTTGATGATTGACTTGTTGGTGTTAAGTCACTTATGAATTGAGTACTTTCAAGTCCTCGGTACTAAACTCAGCCTCATAATTCTTGTAAAAAAAAAAAATTAAATAAAGAAAAAGAAAAAGTAAAAACTGAAGAAAAAAAATAAGGAAGAAGCAAAAACTGAGCAAAAATCAAATAAGAGAAAGAAAATAAAAAGACTAAAAAAATGTGCACAACAATATAAGACAAGAGAGGGCGAAATTAAAAATTAAAAAAATTCAAAGATTGACTAGTCAACTCATATTTTAAAGATGTAATATATTTTTAGATTTTTTCATTTATTCTACTATGTATTATAAATATCCTAAAATAAACTAAACATAATATATATAAATTAACAAAATATAAAATGTGAGTAATAAAACAAAGAATAAAAAACAAATTGAAATGTTCTTCAAATAGGACTTAGTTTTTCTTTTCCTCCTAAAAAGAAAGATATGATTTTTTTATTTTAATTGAAAACCAACCTACAATTTGCTCTCTTTTGTTTCTCCCAAAGAAGAGGTTGAATTAGGACAGACATTTACTAGATTTCCTTGTAGAAAGAGTTTGAGAAAATTAATATTGTGAAGTGGGTTTTATCATCTATAAGTCCTAAAGCCTATTAGCACTCCCCACCAAACCCACTAGACTGCCACTAGAATTCCATTGAAACGCCACAAGACATCCATTATAATGGATAAGTTTTCTATGCCATAGTAGTATAGATATTATTCTCCATTATTGTTGCATCATTTAAGAATTGTATGAGGTAGAAAATTTTCCAATTACTTTACTTAGCTCTTCGGTGTCTTTTTCCCAAATCCCTATTAAATAAATATGAGGTTACACATCAAAATCAATCTGAAAAGAATGAGATGTTTGACCCCAACTTCAAGTGAGTGGAAATAGGTTATTATAGCTCACTCAATGTTTGGTGTTTCCAACTATTATAACTTACAATTAACTAAAGTATTACTATTCCAAATCCCTCTTTGTTATTGTGTTTACGGTTTGTTTCAATAAGGTGAATTTACTATTTGTTATTTTGTGCGTCTTCCTATTATTTGCAGGTGTAGTTGCAAAATCTGCTCAGTTTTCTCTTCATGTATGGTTACCCAATGTTATGGAGGGTCCTACTCCCATTTTGGCTCTTGTACATGTTGCTATCTGTTGCTATGATGATAGCAACGGAAATTTTTCTTGTCGCTCAACTTCTTTGCTTTTTATAGTAATATCTTGGTATAATAACAATACTATTTTGAGTTAGTTTAGCTCTTGCTTAAAAATACTATTTCTTACCTATAGTCTACAATCTAAACACAGACAATTATAATCTATAGGCTAACTATAATAACCAACTCGACATCTCAAACACCTCTTTAAGGATGATAAGATTTCACCATATTTTTTGTGTGAGATCTTCAACATACTCTTTAGATGGTGACTTTTTAGGTTCACCAATTTTTTTGTTATTAAATCCTAGACAATGTAAGGAGGTATCTACTGCACGTTAACAATGTTACAGCATTCCATAGAATAATTACCAGAAACAAAAAACATATAAAAGAACACCAGAGATTGGTAACCTAGTTTGGTGTAAACTACCTACGTCTGGAGGACAGTATGTTCAGGAAAGATAACTTCAATAATATCAATGGTAAGCAATTACAACGTAGTACTTATCTATAATAGTTATACAATTATAGTGACTCTCAAACATCTCAATCAATCAACCATTCACCTAGGGCTCCTCCTAGGTTTGAGACTCCCTCTCGCGGTAACTCAGACTCCCCCTTAGTTATGGTATTAGTGAAGAATGTCTTAAGCTCCCCCTAAGATCGAGACTTCCTCTCTGGAAGACCTAAGCTCCCCTCAAGTTGTGAGACTCCTCACTAGAACAATATCTTTCTTTCTTAGAGCGAAGTCCCTTTTGCTCAAATTTCTTAGGCTCCCTCTAAGTTTGAGAAACCCTTCTCGATGAATCACGATACACAAGCAGTAAGCAACTCGGAGTATGTTTCCAAGCAATACAACTCTTTCTCCTTCCTGCAATCGTGACCGAACATTCACAACAGTAAAGCACAATGTTGTTTCTTAAAACAAAAACAGCCAACCCTAACCAAACACAGAAGAAGAAAAAAAAAAGGAAAGAGATCTACAAATAATATTGCAGAAGAAAAAATTTGATAAGGAAAACATTTTACAGAATCAGCATTTTCGGAGAACATCCTTTACTAGAAAACCACCAGTACAGAGACATCATATATAACATTTGTCACACTTAAACAAATATTGATAATCGTACGATATCTAACTATACCTATTTGAACTTTAGTTTCATCTCAAAACTAAATGAGTTAGTATCCATTTTGTCAAACTTGGATACTCAACTATCCCAACTTTCTCATCAAGAAATCCCTTTATTTGGTACTATCAATAAGAGCCTTCAATAAAATATGCACATTATTTTATAGATACAATACAATCCGTTTCTCCATAAGGGTCCACCCACAGGAAAAGTAGAAAAGCAAAATGCCCAAAAAACCAGACTCAGTCATCAGTTCACCTTTTTTTATACACAATACACCGACTTGTCAGCCTTATCCACAATCATATTCATGCCTCAATCTGAATATAAATTTATCTCCTCCTCCTCAAAGGGTTTCAAATCAACTACGAGCTTCGAAAATCATAGCCATGGCGGATATTGCAATTCTTGTAGCAGAGGAATACGAGAGAAGGATGAAGAATCCAACGCAAGTTCAGGAGAAGCAAGAGCTTCAAGATTTGGCTTCTGGGGTTTCTATCTCTGCAACTGCTACTTCGATTAGGATGAAGAAGATGATGGAAATGGCAAAACAGAATTCACAGATTTCGGAATTCAAATGGGTTTTTGAACCCAAATCTCAAATTGGGCGAGCTGCTTCCACCGGATTCTTCTCGGCTTGAGTTGCTCTGTTTTTTAAATTTGCCATATACTGTAAATGTTTTCTCATCTGTCTCTCAAATCTGTACATTTTTTTTTAATTCTATTACTTTCGAAATGCTTTTGAATTCGAGAGAAAAATGGTGGGTTGTATTATGATTATTATGGGCTTGAATTAACCATTTGAATGTTGGGGAAAAGATGGGATGATTTGGATTTCAAGAAATCATCGAGAGAGTTCATCATTAGGGTTTGCTTTTGAATCTGATATATGGTGGATCGATGAGTCCATGTTGAGATCAACTCAAAGACATGATGAAACTTCGTATTAATAGGGTAAACGGACTCCGTTAAGCTCAAACATTCTAAGTAAATTTATGCTATATGAATTGGAAGATTAGAACCACAAACGTTAAACTATGTTCTCATAAATTTTAGGTCACATATTTCGATACCATATTAAATCACTCGTTAATTAAAAAACTTAATTGATAATATTATATCATCTAATAAAATCGTGTTGAGAATATATTTTGTGAAAAGTGGAATTGATGAATACACTAAAGAATTACATTTCTCAATTTTCCGATCGCTTTAAATTAACAGTTTAAATCAAATCGTTGTAAAGCTTCTTATGGTGACATTTGTGTCTTATTTGCGAGGGTATCTTGTTTATCCAAAATTTCGTCAATTTTGGTTCTTTTTTCCTGTTTTTATTTAAATCTAATATAAAATATAAATTTCATCCTCTAATTAAAAAATATATATGTATATCAATTACTACTGAATTGTGTTTGCTTTGACGAGTGGCATAGATATGTTTTTAGTGAAATTTGTAATTTAATCTCCTATCGAACTTAGATGAAAATTTTAATTTAATCCGCCATAATAATTACAGTTTTCTAAGAAAAAAGTTGTTTGTTCCAAGATTTAATTGATATTTTCAAAATGATTTTAAAAAGGTATTTGATATTTAAAAAATTATTGGTGACTAAACCTGATTTGTTAAACTCGAGAAATAAATTTATTACACGGTCAAACTTTGATTTTCCACTTTTTGAATTTAGTTTTAACAAATAACTTTTGAAAAACTAGAACTTGTTGGAAATTTCAGAAAGATGATTGTAAAAATATAATTAATAAACGAGCATATTTTTTTCAACACTTTTAAATAAATCATTTTCAGTATTTTGGTGCTTCAGTTAAAGTCTTAATATCCAACAACATATTGAATCGTTATTTTAATTTTTGGTATTTTCAAAATTTCGAAGATGACCTGGAAACTTTATCTATGTTTGATGTTTCCAATATAAATTCATAAATCCATGAAATATTAGAAAAAAAATAATTTCAAATTATTGCCACTATAAATATTGGATAAAAAAGGATTAAAAGAACTTATTTATTAATTTCATTTAAAATAATTTTAGATACTGATGTTGGAATAAAATTAGAAAAAGACAATATCTATTGGCATCAATACGAAAATTAAATTTTTTTTAAAAAAAAAAAAATAAAAAAAAAAAATAAAAAAAAATCGGAAGAGATCAACAACATATAGTGGGGGTGAAAATTGATTTTCAATTTCAACTTTTAGTTGAGTAAATGTTTTGACAAAATGTTGTAATTTACAACTAGTTATTTTATTTAGAAAGAAAAAATGAAGATAAATTTCATATGTTTAACAACGAATTTGTAAATAATTGTAAATATGTACTCCCACGCAAATTACAAAATTAACATTGAAAAAGACGATTAGAAATATGACTTTTTTTTCCTTAAAACTTATTAACTATTTAATGGGATAGTGGTTGATTTGATGTACAAAAAAATAATGATTAGTCTTTAATTATTATTAAACAAATTTTTTAATCAATTTATAATCATTTCATACTTATTGAGCTAATATTATGTCCCTAATTTTCAACTCAAAACCAAATTACAAATAATAATATTTGCCGGCAGGCGCTGGAAGCTTGGAATTGATAACCATGTGTTTTAAAAGATTACTTCTTTATATAATATATATTTATTGACTTCAATATACCAACGTATATAACAGCTTTCAACTTTAAATCAAGTCATTAAATTGTTTCCATCTTCAATGACAGATCTAACACAATTTAATCTCATAATAAACGAGTATAATTCAAAACACCACTAACATAATGGTAAACTCTAGCAGCCCTCGTTTCGGCTAACTTCTCAATAAAATGCTTGCTTAGATGCTTTTGAGATTATAATTATTTTCGTATTACATCCAAATGCTCAATCATAAGTTTTATGACAAAATTTTCTTTTTAAAATAATAGTTTTTTTTCAGTCATAAATGGTACAACCTGATTGCACTCCTCCTTTAGTCATCAAGGAAAAAATATTTTTAAAATATTTTTTCTGAAAAAGAATGTGATTGAGTACTTGGATTTTGCAATTCATGTTTCAAATTTTTTCTTTTGTGATTGAAGTGAATATATGAAGATGAGTGCAGCATTTGCACCTAAATATCACTCTTTCTCAATGGGATCAATTACATCTTACCAAGCTCATGAGCTAAATGGAGTCTTATTTTTAACTTTCAATAATATATTCCATGGTTAAAAAAGGACAATGACAATATGCAGCATATTCCATGATTGAGCATTTGAATAAGCTATACAGAGATAGGTGTCGACTGGAATGCATCAAGTATGTTTCAATCTTTTTTTTATTTTTTTTTCTGTGATTGAAAGATATACATGAAAATGAGTGCAACACTTACATCTAAATATTACTCTTTCCCAAAGGAATCAATTGCATTTTACAAACTCGTGATCTCAATGGAGCCTCATTTTTAACTTTCAACAATATACTCCATGGTCAAGAAATGGCAACAACTATATGTAACATATTCCATCATGGAGCACTTGGATAAGCTATACAAAGACAAGTGCAACCTGGGATGCACCGAGTATATTTCAATCTCTTTTTTTTTCCCTTTCTTTTATGATTGAAGGAGATACATGAAAATGAGTTCAACACCTGCACCCAAATATTACTCTTTTCCAATAGAATCAGTTGCATCTTATCACACTCGTGAACGGAGCCATACTTCTTTACTTTCAAAAATATATTTCATGGTTAAGAAAGGGCAACTGCAATATGCAACAAATTCCCCCCTATTTTTTTATTTAAAAAAATAAAATAAAATAAAAAAAATAATCAACCACCCCAATTATCCCAAATAGATAAGGTTTCATCTCCCCCTTGTGCGTTATTCCGGTTCGGTACGACCACTTTACTATTGAAGTCGTTCATCTACTTTTTTGAATCTGACATTAATGTCAAATCTTTTGAATTACCCTTCGCTGCTCCACCACGAGATTTTGCCTGTTACCATTTCAACTTTTGCGAGTGTCCGACATACAGAACAATTCAGTACATCATGCGAACTACTGTAGCTCCACAACCATTTAGGATTCCAGTTAGGATATGTTTCAAACTTATTCTCAGAAACAGTCCTAAACAACAGTGAAATGGTATTTGGCTTGACCATCTAAAACTTGTTATTCCTTAAACCACGCAATAAACTTAATGCTACAACTCACCTGACCTAATCATGTCTCTTAAATATTGTTTTATCAGACAAGACTACCGATTAACCATGTCCTAAGCTGTGCAGTTTTTGCAAAATATTAGAAGAACAAAACTCCAACATCTAAAAGGTACAAGGAAATAATGAGATCCAAATATTGAAAAAGGAGTCTACAACTTTAGTTCCAAATCATCCCAATGAGAAACAGTTCAAACTTGTATACTAAGTACTAAGGCTAGTTGTGTGAGTGCCATAAAACTTGTAAGAGTGTTTCTCTTGTATAATGGTGTAATGGGAATTTCTCTAGTTTTCAAGTTTCCAACATGGGAGGTTTTCACTTTCACTATTAGGGTTTAACTACAGAGAAGATAAGCTCAATCAGTTTGTTCTGCGTTTAGTTACAGACCACAAACACAGCATTAAGTCCTCCTACCATCTCCACCTAAACCCCCCATGGAAATAACAAGATAAAATCCATCAAATTTCGATTGCTACTTCTTTCACTCTATATTCTTAATAAATGCCATCACATACCATTTTAGTTACATTGTAAGAGCACCATAAATTAGATCACCAACTCACATCTACTATAATTATAAGTTAAGTTTGCACCATAACTCTTGGCCCTACAGAGACAACAAGCCCCCCCCATCAAAAGAGACTAATAGATTATCTAACTAACAAACATCTAAAATTTTTTAATAGATCCTTTAGATTAGCCCAAGTAAACTTCCTGATGGAGAAAAGTTGTTGTGATTTGGATGATTTTACAGCGGATTTCAGTTTTTTATTGGGAACAAAGGTCCCCATCAAGAAGTAAATTGGCTGTCCCCAAAATTAATGATTCGTTGACGAATAACCAGGAAGAGTAGGAAGCAATCATGCAAACAAAGCATCAAACAGTTGGCTTGCGTAATTGCAAATAAAGAGAAACATACACGATTTATCTCGATCTAGCTACAGATCAATCGAACCAGAAACGAGCTGTTCCCTAATGCTATTGCTCGTCAATGAAGGGAGAAAACAATATTTCCCTAGTTAATCTACAGAGAATCAACATTCTATGTTATTTAATTCTATTCTGTGATAAACAAAATAAAAATTGGCATTTCGCCCTAGAAAAATCTATATATACTGTTACCATGTAATGCCGATAACAAAAAGATGAGCTCCTCGTCACTGCCGTCGTACTCCACACGGTCTCGCAGCCTGTGGTAGCCGGCGACAATATCGTCCGGCAAAACCTTACTCCGGCAAAGCGGACAGGTAGCGAAACAGAGTTTCAACCAATTATCGAGGCAATCCTTGTGAAAAGTGTGGTTACATTGCAATTTCCGTACCTTCTCCCCTTCCTCAAATTCAGAGAGGCAAACGGCACACTGATCGGCAATACTGGAGGTGAGCTTATTGGAGAATCGAATCGTGGGATTCTTCTCCTCGATGAGTTTCAAAAACTGCGCCGTCGTGACTACGCGCTTGTCGGCGTTAGGTCTCAAGCCGAAGATGGTACGAATGAGAATAACGAATTCGAGAAGTAAAAGGGTGAAGAAGACTGCGGTCATTGTGTGGAGGTGGGAGAAGAACTCGGAGAGAGCTCCCATGGCTTCCGGATAGAGATGGGCGAATAGATTCCAATAATTCAATTGTTTTGATTTTTTATAATCTTTCTGAAAATTTCATCCTACACTATATTCTCTCTTTTCTTTCTATTCTCTCTTTTTCCTTTTTTATAACAAATACAGAGTCCTGGATTTATAGAATTTCTGTGCAACCAACCTCACTTCGGTACACGTGGAATTGCTAAAACCGTGTTTCAGGATAAGCCGCGGAGGATTAAATTATAATTTCTTTCGCTAATGCTACTTTAATCAGTCTAAAATCAATTAAAATATTTATAAACATAATAAAATATTATTGATAAATATTGATGGACAACTACTATCATCTATCGCGGTCATCAATCAGACGATTTATATTTCTAAATATCTGTAGATGTTTTTTAAAAAAATATTAAATTANAAATCTATAAACTTATTACTTTATGTGTTGGTTTCAAATTGTACTCCTCCCCTATTAAATGTTTTATTTTTTATCCAATTTTGTATTTGTAATAAAATAATAATTCCATTTTCTTTCTTTCTTTCTTTCTTTCTTTCTTTTTAGGTTAAAATAAGTAAGTTGTATGTTTCGATTATGCCTTTAGCATTTCAAAATTTTTATTTTAACAATTATTGAAATTGTTTCAAAATAACTATTTCTTGAGTTTCTCCATGAAAATATGATGATACGGTGATGAGTTGTAATAAAGGTGTATATATATATATATATATATTGAATAATCTTAGTCAAATTTGAAATAAAAAAATATAATTTGAGGATGGGAGTAAAATAATGTTTTTCTACTCTTACAATTAAAATATCTGAAAAAAAACAAAAATATCTTGGAGTATAAAGTAGACAACAAAGACAAAGTTTAAAGGATCTAATTTACCATAAATGGATGAAAAATAAGCCATAAGGACGAATAAATTGTGACTAAAATTCTTCAGTGTTTGTCAAATAGAGCAACATCAAGTATTTACCATCAATTAAAAAAAAAAAAAAAAAAAAAACTCAAATTTTTATAACTCGCAAACAAAGTACACTAAAGTGGAACCTTTGCTATTCGACTAATCACCATGTTCTATTTTCTTATTTACTATTATTTTTTTTTTCTAAAGAGCTAGAGATACTGTTGTTTTGAAATAATTTTAAGGGCGTTTTAGAAGAATTTTTAAATGTTAATTAATATGAAACTTTTGAAATGATTTATATACAGTATGTATAAAGTAACCTACCTAATATGTCATATGTACTGCTATTTTAAATGTCATCATCATAACAATTTTTTTTTTTTTTTTGACGAAAAAGTTGAAAAGCGTTATTTGGAAACAAATTTAAATTTTGAATGTAAATAAGTAAAAATAATAATAATAATAATATCTTAATATTATTGAAATCTGATTTTTTTTTTTTTTAATAAGTAAGGTCTCATTTAATAATCATTTTGTTTTTTGTTTTTGTTTTTGAAAATTAATCCTATGGACACTATTACCACTCCCAAATTTCTTCCATTGTTATATACTTTTCACCAATAGTTTAAAAAAACCAATAGTTTAAAAACCAAGTCAAATTTTTAGAACTAAAAAAATAGCTTTCTAGAAGTTGATTTTGTTTTTAGAATTTGGCTAAGAATTCAACTATTGTACTTAAGAAATATGCAAATCATGATAAGAAATGTGGATGAAATAGACTTAATTTTAAAAAACAAAAACAAAAAACTAAATGGTTATCAAACGGGATCTAAATTACCGTATTAATAATTTAATGATGAGTTGAATATAACATTTTTTAAGTACATTTTCTCAAAACGTTGTTAATTCTATCCATTCTTTTTTTTTTTTTAGAAAAAATATTCTTACTTTTCTTTTATTACACATTTTGGAGTGATTTTCAATTTACCATAAGAAAGTCACTCTTTTTTTTAGTATAACAACTCTATTTATAGTGAGAATTAAACTTTCGATCTCTAAAGACGAAAAATATGTTAATACTACTTAGTTAAGCTCACTTATCCCACAACTTGTTATTTTTACTTTTTAAAAGGTTCTTTATATCATACTTTTCTAAATTTTTTTATTTTATTTTGTTGCCAAATTATCATGCTTATTTCGAAATTTAACTCAAGCACACACTAAATTCATATTTTATCTTTAAGAAGGTTCAATTTTGTTTTTCAACTATCAAAATTACTCTATTTTATTCTCGAGACTTTTAAAATATTTATTCTAATCTCAAAAGTAATATTACAAAGACTATAGTGTATCCATTAAATATCATCTTAAAGGTCGATGATTTGATTATTCATTATATAATGTTCTACAAATATATATATATGAACATAGGTCAACTGATTATAGGATCAAAAGAGCTGACATATTCACTCCAATGGCCGGTTAAAATTCCAACCTCCACTTAGAGTTCAAACGTCAACTCTTAATTTCACACATTATTAAGGTTTTTGTAGAAGTAAAGTCTATGAAGATTGTGCGACTTTGTCAAACCTTATATCCTCAACCAAAAGGTCAGAAATTTAGTTTTAGATCTAAAATAGTTAGTTATTAGGATATTGTATTTTTTATGGAAAAAAATCCAAAGTTGAATGTTGTATAATTGAAAATTTTTAAAAATAAGACACCAACTATGGGGGCAGCTTTTGAAATATTAAAAAATGATTAAGGAAAAATCTTAACTAATCTTAACTATCTATACTATTTGGTAAAACAACTTATTTATCAATTTATCAGAATCACTTTTAAATTTTAACTAACATATAAAATCTTATAAATAGCAGCTTTTAGATTTAGTTTTCTAGAAATTTGGTACTTTCTTAAATCATTTAAATTTTAATATATTATAATAATATCATTTTATATTAATATATTTTGCCACATCTATTTTCGAAATTTAATTGATTCAATCTTTTATAATAAGTATTTTTCTAAAAAAATCTAGATTAAATAAAATTAATTTAAATTAAAATCATATAAAAATTTAAATAAAAATAATATAATAAATTTTAGATAATATTAATATGATAATAATTGAAATAGTAAGTCATTTTGACTCGTACAACTAAATTACGTTAATCTATCAAACACTATTTTACTTTTGTTTATCGCTGATTTTTCTAAAATCACAGTTACTGACAATTATTTTAAAAGTTATAGCAATCTCAAACGGAACTAAATATGATTATTTTAGCTTCCTAAATATGTCAAACATCGAAATTTTCGAAGGGTTGTTTTTTTCTTTTTTTTTTTTTTAATGGTGAAAAAAATTCATTTATATTTTATGTTCTTTAACCACATTAGTTAAAACTCCATTAATGTTATTTAATGATATATTTTTACTTTTTATTTATTTTTTATTGAGTTTTAAAACGCTTTAATTTTTCAATAGTTGACTTGGATGAGTGCCTTAATTAATTAGATTATGTTTAAGTTATAACTCAATGAGATGATGCTGGCAACCCAAATAGCTATTTTTATAGTTTGAATCTTCCGAGCTTCCACGTTTGATTCTTGTTGTACTTCGAAGATAAATTAAAATTTTAGTTTTTGCGAGGTTTTGATTTTGTAATTTATCCAAGATAATGGAAGTTTAGGTGGTAGAAAATTAAGATTTTATTTTATATTTTCAGATTCATTGAATTAAGTAAATATGACTAGAGATGTCTAAAAAATTCGGAGGTCAAGATCCTACGGGGACCATCCCGCACGGGACGGGGAATGGAGGAGGGAGTGAGGAATTTTTTTTACCGTTTACAATTTGGGGCGGGCAACGGGAATATATTCCCGTCTCCGGTCCCACCTCGTTTCCCCGTCCCGCCCCGACTTTGTATATAAATTATAAATTTTTAATATATATATTCATATTAATATTGTAAACTTTATATAAGATAATTAGGGATGTTTTAATTATTTAAATTCATGATTTTATTACTTTAATTCTTTAGATGTCGTTAATATTTAAAATAGGATGTTTAAATGTTGAATTTTAATTTTTATAAATTATGAGATTTTAGCATTTTAACTATATTTTTTAAATTGCACGTATATTATTGTTTTAATAGTAGAATTGATAATATTTCATTTAAATGAAATTTCTATTGGAAATGTTTAAAGAAATTGTAAAAAGTATATATTTAATTGAAATTTTTAAAAAATGTTAGAGAAAAATAAAGGCGGAGAATTTTTCCCCGCGGGATCCTCGCCCCGTTCGCAGGGGAAATTCATAGGGACGGGGAATGGAATAGGGGGGCGGGGTGGGGACGGGGATAGGCTTCCCGTCCCCGCTCCGCCCTGTGGACATCTCTAAATATGACATATAATTTAAATTTTGTTTCTAAAAAATGTTTTTGAATTATGTGATCCAGACACTGTGAATTATGAAAACACTTTTTTCATGCTTTCATTTTATCCAAATTTTGAATTTTAAATTTTAAAATGCATAATTATATTAAATAAAAATAAAAATATTTAGAAATACAATAAATCAAGTTATAAACTCAATTCATGTTTTAAAAATTATAATATATATTATGTAATGTATTATAAATTATATAATATACAAAATAATAATTATATAATTTGTTTAAACATAAATCATATTAAAAACAAATCAATAATAGTTTATTGTCGTCTAAGTATTAGTGGATAACTACAAAAAGTTTTATGATTTATAAATATATAGTATCAATCACATTTTGAACAATTATCTAAATTATAATTCAATTTTTGAATCTGACCAAACACATATTTGAAAACATGAAATATAACTCTGTTTAATTTAATCATTTGTTTTTAAATTCTCTACCAAACAGAGTTTAAGGATCTCTCTTTTTTTTTTTAAAGAATTGTCACGTTAGTGAAGAAGGATGTTACGAAATCAATAAATTAAAGAAAATAAGAAAGTATGAATAATAGTAAAATAAATAGAGATTTATGTGATCTGCTAATAATGTATCAATTACATCCATAAATAGAGGAAGAGATTAGAAATGCTCAGAGAAAATATTACAGTACAATTTTAGAGATACCAATAAAGTTCGAGAATCTGTATACTACACATGTTCTCAAACCAAATACCAAAATTGTAAATAACATAAATTTAATTTTTATAATACATTATCATTTCTTTTTCTAATATCATTATGGTATGTTTTGACTTTGGACCAACTTGGGAATTGGGATGTTAAAAAATAATTTATTGGCCAAAAGAATTGTTGGGGTTTGGAACTTACCCAATCTCCTAGAAAATTCCTTGCCTCTCCTTGTTTATTATTTATCTTGATGAATTGGTCAAGATTTTTTTTTTTTTTTTTTTTTTTATTTGGTACATCAACTTTAAATATTACATATTTAATTGAAGTTTTGAGTTATTTTTCAATTTAGTCTATAAGTTTTAAAATGTTACAATTTTATCTTTGAAATTTAAATTTGGTCCATAAATTTTAAGATTTTACATTTTTAACCTCGATTTTCCATTAAATACTTACTTTCAATCATCGACGTCAATTTTTATTAATTAATTAAAAATAATTAAAAGTAAAATTTTAAATTCAATTTTAAAAGTGATAAAAACGATAAAACTTAATTAATTATAATTCTTTTAACGATTTTTAATTTATTAATATAAATTAACTCCCAAAGATGAAAGTGAGTATTTTGTGAAAAATTGAGGTTAAAAGTGTAAACCTCGAGATATAGAGACCAAATTGAAGCAAAATTCAAATGTCAATGGCAAAATTGTAATATTTCAAAATCTAGAGGCTAAATTGTCCATTAAGTATTAAATATGTAATACTTTGAAATCTAGAGACTAAATAGAAACTAGACCCAAAACCTAGGAATCAAAAAGGTATTTTTCCTTTTTTTTTTTCTTCTTGATATTAAAAATAGTTGTTTCTAAATATAGAAAAATGAATAAAAATATTTACCAAACATATCAAATTTTAAAACTATAGACACTGATAGATACGTATAGAGTTTAGTAACGTTGTTTTACACGGATAGAAGTCTATCAGTGTCTATCAACGTTTATCATTCGTAGTTCCAAAATTTTGCTATATTTTGTAAATATTTTCAGCAGTTTTACCATTTGAAATAATTTTTCTATTAAAAAACACATTAATGTACGGCTATAACTTATCCGATAATCGTTTTTATTCACTTTTTAAAATTTAAATATTATGTAAATGATATTCATTTTTATTTTCAATTTTTAAATATTTAAGGTTTCGTTTAAATTTGTTGTACCTTTTAAAATAATCGTTGGCCGTTGTACTTTTTAAAAAAATCAGCTGTAAAATAATGTTTCGTATATTTCAGCTTAACCTTGAAAAATTAGGTTAGAGTGTTTGGTAAATAAATGCAAAAGTATTTTATTTTAGATATAATAACTAAAATAGTCTTATAATCATTTTTTTAAAAATAATTTTGTATTCTAAAACTTCAAATGATTGTTTAATATGACAAGTTTTGTTTGTTATATATTAATTTTATCAAAGAAAATATTTTTATTTAAAACAAATCGATAAGGTATATTTAAAAAAAAAATGATACATTTAATTCATGAAAAGTAGAAAATTGATTTGATTAGATGAGAAATAGATAAATAATAAAATAAATTTATTTTTAAAGTATAAAATTAAAAACCAAATATGAATTTAAAATTCTACTTGATTTAAGAGGCATCTAAAAGCTAGTAGGATACTCTTTTTAAAACAAACGTGAAATTAACGTATTTTTAAAAGTGAATTTAACATGTTTAATTTAAATAGGTTTTATCAAACACATTTAAGATTCTATACAAATGGCATTTAAACACAGCTAATGCAATATCAAACGTAACCTAAATGTGTATTTTTTTTCACTATATTTCTTTATTTTTTTAAGATTGATTGCCAAAAATAGCATTCAATCAATTTTTCACAAAAAACATCCAGAGGAAACACAGAGAAGAGAGTCTTCAAGGGTTAATATCTTCTTTTATCGCCCAATTGTTTTAATGACTTATCTAGTGCATCCAACAAGTATTGATACCAAGACCAAAACAATAATTTATCATCTTTCAATGCCACGTCCGAACATCGCTAATTTAGAGAACTACCTTATTTTTGTCAATATTTTACCTTTTTAGTCAAATTTTTTTTTAAAAAAAAATATTTGCATTAATTACAAAAACCCAAATCAAAGTATCCTAATTTTGTCATTTAAAAGAAAACTACCTTATTCAAGAACTTAACCCAAAAAAATATCTCCTTTTCATGAAGGAACTATTTCTACTAAAATTTCTTAGTACAACAGAGATTCCAGAGAAATACCAATTGAATTATCTTCGGTTGGATATTTCTACCATATCTTTTACATTTGCATTATCAACTTGCTAAAATTATAAAAATACATAAATTTCATTGAAGGGCTGCTTTTTTAAAAATGAGCTAAAATTACAAATTTTTAAAGAGAGAGAAAAAAGTTTTTATATTTCTTAACCATGCTACTTAAAGCAGAAGATATATTTTTATTTTAATTTACCATTTGCAAGCGTAAGAGAATAAATCATAAACTCATTTAATATGTAGAATGAAATATTCAAACTTCTTATTTTTCAGTTGGAGATATATTATAACTAATTATAACATAATCAGTGCATTTGATCAAATAAACAATCCTTGTAATTTTATTCTCGACGGCTGTTCTAAAATAATCGAAATTATTGTAAAAAGAATAATAATAATAATAATAATCGAAATTATTATTATTATTTTTTTAATCATGGTTATCGGTATTGTGGACCGACAAATTTGAATGAAACTCGATCCATCGCTCATTCGTTAGTCCACAACGACACGTCAGCCCATCTCTTTCCGTCCCACAGGCCACAACTTAAAATTTACTAAAATTACATTTCACAAATAATTCCAAAGCCTCCATTTCAAAAATAAATAAATAATAATAATAATTCCAAAGCCTCCATTTCAAATAATAATAATAATAATAGACTTTTAAAGCCTCCAGGGGAAAATAAAAACGTCTTAATAGGAAATTTCAGTTGCTATCATGATAAAGAGTTCTTTTTTATATAGGAATTTAGTTCAATAAATTGAATGGTTTTAAATGTTATGAAATGACGAAGTCGAGGAATATTTTAAAAACAATTATAAGAACAAAAATTGTAACAATAAATATTTATTAATATGTACATTAAAAACATTTTGTTAGTTATTTCTTTTATATTTCATATGCTTTTATAGGATATAATAGAAATGTCATTTCACCTTTTATGTTGGACCGTTGATATCATATTAATGAAGATGTTGATACGTGGATGAAAATTTATATCAATAATCTCCTTCATATTAAAATTGATTTCAAAATTATTATAAATGGATACAATGGATTTAACCAATATAGGAAAAAAGTGAAGTTGAGTTAAAATTTGACTTTGTGGAATTTAATTTGATATAATATTGGTAATTGGTGGAGACTGTTATGAGGTTCATGTGTTGGCAATTTGTTGATAAAGGACGGAAGAATTATGTAAAGGCAACGAAAATGACAATTATTTTTGTCAAACAAAATTTGTGACCTCTTAACTTCCAATTTATTGATCATTAATAACTATATTATTATGAAATCAACCATCACGCGTAATATTTTCTTTTAATTTTATTATGCACACGTAGAAGGCCCTTTTTTGTTCTAAACAAATTATCATGAAAAACTATTTTTTGCCTTCAAACTTCAAACTAACCCAACTGGAGAGAGGATGATCATGAAGCATATGGGTATTGGGTTTACATGTTGCAAGATTAATTTGACAATTAGATTTCAAAGAAAGCATAATGCTAGGTTTGAGGTTGATTAACAACGTAAAATAGCTCAACTAATATAAATTTCATATGTAACACTACTAAGAATAATCAGAAATTTAAATACCACAGTCTGAATATGCTTAAACTGGAAAAAAAAAAAAAGAAAAAGAAAAAAAGAATTTTCATAGACCACGATTGGGAAAAGACGCACACTTTATATATACACATATATACACACTAGACCAAGAGGCCACACACTATCAAATCATCCACTCGATTATGGTCAAATTTAAATTTGGAATTCTTAGTCACAAATTCATGTATTTTGAATCTTGTTCTATTTTAGTTTCGAAATTCTTAAAAACGTCCATTTTAGTCCCTGAACTTTTGAAAAGTGATTATTTTGGTTCCTGTTAAGATTATGTCAACTCTTTAAAGATGAAATCTGTTAAGATACAAGTGAAGTAAAATATCAACAACTAATGTGCCAAAATAGTGATCGCACAAAATGACTTGAGATCTCATATAAAAAATCGCTTTACCACCTAATTGAAATTTGAAACCCTAGATTTTCTAGCATACTAACTTTATTTGGCAGTTTAGTCATAAAAAATATAAGTCATTTCACCATTATATTTAAGAGTTAATAAAATTTTAATAGCAGAGACCAAGATAAGCAAGTTTAGGGAATAAAAAAAATATATTTTAAGGTTTAGGGAACAAAATATAACGAGATTCAAAGTTCAAGTACAAAAATAGGATTTAAACCATAAAAAAAATAATAGAAAAAGTAGTAAAACAACTCATAAAACTAGAGTGATTAATCACACCTTCAAATTTTTAATTGGATGGACGACTCTTAAAGTAACGAAATTGTTGCATTTAAATTATTAAATACTACAAAATGTGTATTCCATCAATAAACTTCAAGACCTCAAACTATATGATTGCTACCACATCAAACTCAAATTCTTTACACTATTTTTTTCATTTTCTTAAATCGAGATGGCAGCTCAATATTTATCTAAACTATTTTTAATGGTTAATACTTAATATTATAGAGTTTGAAACAAAGTTGGGTCAAATTGTTAAGAGTTTTATAATTTTGGAGTTTGATTGTAATAATCCTTATACGTACTCTAGGAGTTGGTATAGTTGTATATTGGGGATTAATTGCAATATTTTCTAAGTTGAGGAGAGTTATGGATTAAATTGAAAGTTTAGGTATGTAATTGTAATAATACATATTGTTCAAGGGTAATTATTGCAATTTTTCAAATTAATAATATACATGAGAACACACGAAAAATGGTATAAATGTTTATCAAGCACCAAAATCTGCACATAAAAATGTCCCTCTCTTTCTAAGAAAAAGTAATTCATTGATGTTATCAAGAGGTTTGTGTGGATGCAATATAATTCCTTTTTTACTTTACAAGGATCAAACTTAAATTAACGTCTATTCTCTTTCTGCTAAAATAAAACTTTTTTTTAGCTAAAAAAATATATTTATTTAGCCTTTGAAGAAATGTGGACAAAAACCTCATTTATATGAAATGTATTTAAAGAAAAACTTAATGTAAAATGAATTTTTAAAGTTTGAAGTAATATTTTGAGCTTTAAAAAGTGAAACTCAAAAAAAAATATATTAAGAGGAAAAGTAAATGAGAGAAATAAAATTAAAAAGAAGAAAATAAAAGTTGGAACATAATTACTATATTTGTTATACTAAAAAAATGAGAATGTAAGCATAACTCAATTGACATAAACTTGTATCGGTGGTATTCAAAAAACATGATGACCTGAAAGTCCAATCATCCCAACCAACTCATACATTTTAGGTTGGATTGAATTCAAATAAATAAAAAATTTATGTGTTATGTTGGTTTATGTGTTCACATAAAATAACCAAAACCAATCCAAACTTATTATTAATTTTACCAAGAATGTTGTTTTCATTTATGATAGAATTACTTTAACATATATTTATTTAATTTTATGATTTTTTTCTGTTAATTTTTTCTTCAACAACTCCTAACAATAAAATTTTCACTTTGAAAAGAAAAATTGTATAACATAAATTGAAATTGAGCTATTAATCTTAATTAAATATATAAAAATAATTAAATGTAATTTTTACATATTAACATTTTACTTATTTTTAGAACACAAATTTAGATAAATGACTCGACTACCTCAAACCAACGGTTAGATTCAATTCATTGTTAATAAGGGTTATTTAACCCAACTTTCTAAGACATCTCATAGGGCTATGACTACATGCACACATAAATATTTACATCGAAAATAAGAGAAACTGGACTGTTTTATTAAATTAAAAAAATTAAACAAAATTCTATCTCAAAATTTCATGTCATTTAATTCAAGATACCCCTAAAACATAAATTTTAAAATAAGGGAAATTAACCAAAAATAAAAATCTCTAACACTTAAATTCAGTCAAAAACAAGTTCATGAAAAAAAAAAACTGTAAAACATGATAAAGACACATGAACTCAAATTCAGAAGTGTTTCTTGGTCCCATTGGCATAGTCACGGATTCCTCTTATCAGTCGCCCGAGTGTCCTTGCCTTTACCTAAAAAATATGTAAACATAAAGGATGAGTTTAAAATATTCAGTAAGTGATCCCATTACGGGGATCAGGTTATGCATTCACATGCAATGAATGCTTGGGCTAATGGGCCAAGCAATCTGTAACAATTTCTTAATGGTAAACTAAGGGGGATAACCTATCTCACCTTATCTCTCATGTCTAGTAGCCTAATGACACACTGTCAAACATGGAAAAAGAAACATGAATGTGAATCTATCGGTTCATGCATGTTTAGTGGCCTGATGGCGTGCCGTCAAAACATGAAACTATACCCGTCGGTCCCTTGAAATAAAACATGCGTCGAGGCGAGATGGTAAATCTCCTTTACTGGTCAAATCATGCATCACATACATAAAATTCATGAGTAAACCCACAACACAATTCATAACATATCATATAGATTCAAACATGCTGAAACTTCTCACAATATTCATGCAACCTAAAGAATATCATAAATTCCAAACCATGCTTCTAAAATCCATCAAATAACTTGATAAGTCTAAATTAGGGCACTTGGCACGAAGACATTGGTAATGGTGTCACTTATCTCAAGGCTTAAGCTCAAATAAGAGACGAAATAATTTCCTTCTTGGCTTAGGAATCTTGGACCAAGGTCCCTAAAGCAAAACACAACATTCAATTTCAACTTTTGGGACCAATTCCAAAACAAGTGAAAATTCATTCCAACGATCTCAAATAACTTACCCAAATCTTATCAAATACACTCTTACATGTGCTGGACAACCTGCTTGAATGCCTCAAACCTTAACTTCAGTCTCCTAAATTAAAAATAAAACAACCATCAAGCCAAAATTTACAATAAACAACCAAGATATTCAAGAAAACCAAAGAAACCCATCCAAAACAATCAACCATACCCCAAAATTCCAGCAAAAACCTAAAAAAGAACGACACTGGACGACACATGATCGACGCTGGAAGGAACCCATGAATAGCGCGACTAGAACGGCGAGAATGAGTCGTGATCGACGGTAAGGATGAAACCCACGAATCGGGTAGTTGAACAACGAGGCTATTCTTTTTTTCTCCCTCTCTCATGCTTAACGAGGTTATATATATATATATATATATATATATATACATTCACTTAAAACCTAATTCCTCACATGTTTATATATATATATAAATAAATATAACCTTTTTTCCTTTTCCTTGAGACATTCTAATTCCAATTCCAATATTCCTCTCTTTTTCCTTCGTAAACAACAAACTTTAATCAAACGCAAACTAAAATATCAATTAAATCAAAATAATTCAATTATCCCCAAAATTAAAGGAGACAATTAATAAAATTCTTTAATCAATTAAGTTAATCAAGGAGGCTTTACAATTATCTCAATTTGATTCCAAATTTCTAAAATTAAAGAAAACTGAAATTCAATAATTCGAAATAATTATCTTAAATTTTAAAAACTCGAGATATCATACTATCAATTTCGAGATTAGAGATTCAATTCTTCTACTCCTCATATATTGTTGAGAAAGAAACGAAAGGAAAAAAAAAAAAAAAAATTGGTTGAGAGTGAGAGATTGGTGTTAAGGTGGCAATGGTTCCGGCCCAAGTAAAGAAGACAAGACCAATGGGCCTTTCGGCCGAAGACGGTTTTGGTTGTACGTAAGAGAAAAGAAAAATCCCTTTAAACCTAACCTTTAGGATTTTTCTTCAAAAAACAAATCAAAAAGTGACCGACAAACACAGAAGGAAAAAACGCAACGAAACAGAAGAAAGAGGCAGACAACCTAATCTCATTTCCGATTTGTCTCACCTTAATGGAATTTCCGTACTCCGTAACTGGCGTACTTTCATCTCCTCCACTTCCTTCAATAGAAAAAAAAAACAGATAATGCCAATTTTTTTCATTTTCTTTTTTTAATTATTTCACAATTATTAACTCAACAATTTCGTCATTAATTATCATTCAAGCTTAACTTTAATTTGACTTTTTCCTTTACAATTATGAATCATTATCATATTAGAACTCCTTTACAATCCTCTTATACATTTGATATGGTATTATAGTTGATTAGTTCAGGTAATGTTACTTCCTTTACATTTAATACTGATTTTTCACATTCTAAGTCTACAAATGAGAAGGAGTACTAGATGATATAAAATTAAATTTTACCTTCACCCATCAACTAAAGTTTTTTTGAGACAATCGATGATTTAACATCAACAATATAATGTTTTATATGTGTTTAAATTAGTTAAGTTTGACCCAAATTGGCATAATATTAAGTATGTGAATTGATTGTATTATGATTTAGAAGTGAGAATGGTCTATATAGATAAATTGTTGAAATGTTTCTTAAAGTATGATGATTTCTTTTGCAAGTTAGCATGAAAATTAAATCGAAACTTTAATAAAAACCCATTTGAAACAATATCTAATGTCAAATGGGTGATTTAACATAAAAGAAAGGAGGAAAAAGCTGTCTCCTTCCATTATCTTCTATTTGAACAATAAGAAAAATCTTTTGATTTTTTAGAAATCGTGATATTGATTAATCCGTCGGCACAAGTTTAGTGGGTGCATAATGAGAAATAGACTTGGAACCTTTTTAAGTGCAATGTAATAATGACAAATCAAATAATTCAAAAGAAAATAAAGAAAAAGGTGTCTTCACGGTTCACGATTCAGATTCTGACCTTATCTCTCCAATATCTAATTTCCGTATTGGAGGAAAAAAAAAAACGGGGAGCACTTTTTTCGTATGTGTGAACGTACGGGCCAATAACCGACCGACACGTAAGCACAACAATGGCCGCCTCCAACTATAATAATATCTTTTGCTGACGTGGGCGACCTCACAATTGGCGTGGTGTGAGTGCCGCACCGAATAGAAACCATTGTTTTTTTCTTTTTTCCTTTTTTAATTTTTCCTGAGAGCTTGGGGTTTCCCACCGTTTTATCACTTTCTGTGTACTTTATTTTAAAAACCATCCCGGTAAACGGTAAACAGTGGTTGTTGTCTCTCAACCGTTTTTTCCGCGTTGGAATTTGGAATTAAAAAGTTCCATTATTGTGCATCTATTACTTAATTGTCCTTTTTTTATTATTATTATTTTAAATTAGTATAAATTGATTTGTATTATTGTGATTAATTAATTGATTAATTTGGTATGATTGAACTATGTATTTTGTTTATTTTTTTAAAAAAAATAATTCACATCATGTGATGGTGAGAATTTAAATCTTACCTATAATGGATATGGTAATTATTAAGGATGTGTTTAATAAATAATCTGAGTATAAAAATTTGAAAACAAAAGATTAATAGAAAACAAAATCGTCTTTCATATTTTTCAAATATATATTTGGTAATATAATTCATAAATTAGATTATAACTTAAACAATTACAAATTAGTGGTAGTTACTATTAAATAATAGTTGACAATAAACTATTATTAGTCTATTTATGAACATGTTTTATGTTAAACAAATTTTATATAATTAAGATTTTATAATATTATATAATTTACAGGATAAATTGAAATTTTAGACCATGTGATTTGGAAGGAATTAGAATTTACGTTTTATAGTTCATAATTAGAATTTACTCTTATGGTTTGATGAAAGTTTCATAAATAGTCCCTGTTAATAGTATTTATTAAACCATATGAACTGTAACCTATATCAAACCATAAAGATTAAATTCTAACTTTTAAAATCATATAGACTAATTTCTAATTGATCTAAATCATAGAGAACAAATTTGTAACTTTACCTAATTTATAATACATATTTTAATAAAAAAAAATTGAGTTTATGACATGAGATACTATATTTCCAAATGTTTTTATTTTTAATTAACATAATTATGCATTTTAAGTTTTAAAATTCCAACTATGGATATAGTGAAAAACATAAAAATGTTATTTTTAGAATTTACACCGTTTGAATCATAGAATTCAAAAATAATTTTCATAAATAGAGTTCGAGTTGGCGAATTGTCTGCCAAACACATATCCTCTCAATCCAGTGAATTTGATAACATACAGAATTTGAATTGCCAATCAAATAAACCCTAAGTTGTTGAAGTTGTACCAAATTAATTGTTTTTGTCCCTATTTTCATTTGCTTCATTTCTAAAATATTTTATACATTGCAAAGTTTGATTTAAATTCCTTTGAAAAGGCAGAAAATTGATTGCCGGGTAACTATGGTTGAAAAGTTAAGCACATGTCAACTATGTAAGTTGGGTGATTCTTGAAGTAAATAAATAAAATTAATTTAATTATAAATTTGATTCGTATAGTTTGAAAACTTAGATTAAATTTAATTAATTAATTCATATATGTTTAAACTTAAAAAATCATGCTTTTCTAAAGAAAAAAAAACTATGCACACCACTACAATATGACATGCATCAATCTTATTAATGAATTGAATTAAGTTTAAAGGATTTCAAATTGATAAAAAAAAAGTGTTCAGCAAATTGCAAAAACTACTTCTAAAAAATGGTGATAGTTGTAATTATACCTTTAAACTTTCGATCAACAAAATTGAACCCTCACATTTATATAAACGTTAATATCTGACCCTCAAACTAACCATAATTGTAACAAAATTTTAAGGTTCATTTTTTATCATTTGAGGTTCCAATTTCTATAAATATAGTAATTTTGAGGTTCCAATTTTAATATTTTATAGAAAATCGAGTGTGCAATTTTTATAAAGTTTAATAGTGTAATTACAACTACCACCCTATTTTAGAATGAGTTTTGCAATTTTTTCCAAAAATATTTAGATCACATAATTACAATCATAGAGATCAAATTAGAATTATTAAAATTACAACAAAATTTTAAAACTTAAAAAATCAAATCGAATTATAGACCATATTGAAACTAAAACTCACTATAAGTAGATCACATAAACCAAATTAAAACAAAAATGAACTTGTAGTAAAGGCAAATCATATCATACGTTAAATATAATAAATTACCAAATATACAAAATTTATTTTAGTCCCAATATCAATTTAAACCTTAAACTAAAAATTATATCAATTTAAACTTTAAACTTTGGAGGTCGTATTAATTTAAACTATAAACTAATAATTATATCAATTTAAATATTAAACTTTCATAATTGTATCAACTTAAACCCTTTAAACTTTCATAAGTGTATCAATTTAAACCATGAACTTTTATAAATATATCTATTTAAGCCTTGACCATTCATAAGTGTATCCAAATAAAACATGAGGGTTTAAGTTGATACAATTATGAAAGTTTGTGGTTTAAATTAACACCATTATTAATTTGAGATTTAAATGGATACAATTCTAAAAATTTAGAGTTTAAATAGATATAATTATTAATTTAAAGTTTAAATTGATAATGATTTAAATTTTATTTTGTCGAATCGAAATAATAGGGTATACAAATTGGGGGTTATGGTTATGTGACCCCTACGCTAGGGGCCAACGAAACACCAGGCTTCCACCAAACGAGTTTCCCTCTATAAATACAACAAGGGTTTAAGCCACTGAAACCCACCGATTAAAACTAAAAAAGCCCACAGAAAAGAATTGTGAACAATCATTCATTTCTCAATTCCCTTTGTAAAAACAACCATGTCGTCCATGGGAGCTAGCTGCGCTAGGGTTTATGTAATGAAAAAGAAAGCAGAGGAAAAACTTCAGAGGATGGAGCAGGAGAGATCTGGCAGGAGAGATGACTCCGTCAAACCTCCCCATCACGGCGCCGCCGTCGCCGGCAAATCCAGTAAAAAAGTCCATCCCGGTACCGTATTTGGCGTTCTGGCGACCTCTAATTCCTGAAAACAGGGCTCCTCTGGCTTTTAACTTTCTGAATGAAAATTTTATGTCAGAGTCGAAGTTTTTAGTGCTTTTTTTCTCTCTCTCTCTCTCTCTCCTCCGATCTGTGTAAATTTTTGAACTTCCTTTGGTGATGTTGCCTAGAAATGAAACTAAGGAAAGTAGAATTTATGGCTTATTATTATTATCTTTTCTCTACATCTCTAATTTTGGCGTGAATTTTGGAGCGTTGTTGAAAAATGGTTTTACTTCATTAAACGCACGTTGTAAAAGAAAATCCAAAATGATTCTGAAATTTCTTAACATGGAAGAACGGGTTAATTAATGCGTATTAATTAGCTACGCGATCCTAAAGTTTATCCAATGGTTTTTTTGATAAGAAAAATCTATAATTTGAAAAAACTTTCCTAAATGGTCGGATAATTTTATCAAACTATAAAGTCTCTTTATGAAGTTTTGTAAAACTACATAATTAAATTTTACATTCTCAAAATTATATGAACCAAATTTATAGTTTAATCACATTTTGAAAAACCCTTTTATCTCCTATTCACGTTTAGGGAAGATTTTTAGATAATATATTTGATATTTTTTGTTGTTATTTAATTTATGGAAATAAGGAGACAACATCTTATTGTTGGTACTAATGTTTTTCTTAAGATAGAAACGAGGGTTTAGATGTAAATACCCAAATAGATGATTGATATGTCCAAAGGTCAGTTATGCGGGGATAGCATTGCCATTTCACAAACTTATGAAAATGGAGATTGAATCTGGGTTTTTTTTATGTTATTTTTGTCGGGCAAAATTTAGCTTTGATCTCTTGTTTCAACACGTAGGCCATTCTTTGTTGTTGTCAATAATAATATGTTACTCAATTATTGACTACTAACTATTAAATTTAGTTGTCAGTTTAGATATGCTGTTCCAAATAATAATAATAATAACAACACAATCATACTTTTTGATGGACCATATGGAAAAAATGGTTTGGATAATTTATAGCTTATATTAAGCAAACTTATGGTCTTCTTGAGGCAATAAAGTAAATGCAAAGATATTGCAATATCTCCATTTTACTTACAAAAGCTGAAAAGAGACAACCTTTCCTTCACGGAAAAAGGGAAAATCATTTAATAAATATTTAAAAAAAATAAAAAACGATTCATACAAGATTTTTGGAGAAACGTGTTTTAGTGTTGATGATATGGATGTGGAAGAAACTTTATATCTTCTGACTATTGAGAGAATTCTTTATACACTTTTGGAGTGTCGATTTTTCTGTCGATCCCCTCTATTTATAGAGTTCTCAAATGGACTTTACTAATTGGAACATATTTGACATTTTGGTCAAATTAAGTTTTTTCCCCCTCAATTGGACCCTTAGCCCAAATAATAATATCAAATTAGACTAAATTATTTTATTCAATCCAACGATCATGATGAAAACACATCGAGACATACCAATTTATGTCTTCAATTTCAATTTAGGACACATGTCAACTTTTAATTAGTCCAAAACTAAATGATTTTATTAATTTGGTAAATGATGTGACAAATCCAAAATTTCTCATTCAACAAATATCTTTTTTTGAGTTTTATGCACATATATGGGGTGAATCTCGAAAAAGATAAAATTAGAATAAAAATACAAATGATTTGTTCTCGAATTTGATCCTATTTGATGTGTCAAATTAATCAAATTAATCACACTTTAATTTTAGATAAATTTGAAATTTCAACCTCAATTTTGGGTTGAATTGGATGAAACTTAGAGATTTAATTGGAATTTTAGATAAATTTGAAATTTCAACCTCAATTTTAGATAAAACTTAGAGATTTAGAACTCCCAGCAAACTCATGGAAAATTTTGAATAACTCCGCAATTCGGATTTGTTGAATTTGATGAAAAATAATGGACCACTTATTCCTAATTTCATGCTAGAAGCTATCTTAAACGTCACATATTAATTAATTTTTAAATAAGATAAGATAAATGGATTCAAAATTTGTTTGTTTTGAAATCGAACTAGAATTTGGATTCAGAATCCCAAACCCAAATCCTAAAGAGTTGAAGATTATTTGTTTTATTAGTTTTTTGCGACTTCTTTTTTCCTTCAATTTTCGAGGAAAATCACCCACGGGAAAACTATAGACCTTGACAATGAAATTGATTTTTTTTTTTTTCTTTTTTCTGCAAATGTTTCCTCTTTTCTCCTCTACGTTTTGGATTCGGATCTGTCCCCCTTTTTCTATGGGTTAATGGCTACCGGAAGTCCATTCACCATTAGAAAATTATGAGAAATAGTCTTTTCAAAATTTCACTTTTTTAAAACTACTATCATTTTTACAAATTCATTATTAGAATAGTTTTTCTCAATCCATCTCGAACGTGATCGGTTATTGAGATTTAATTAAAAAATCAACTTTTTTTTAACTTATCAAATGTTCGACCTTCTCGATACATCTCAGTCATTATACATCGATCTATTATTATTTTTTAAATATTATTTAACCTCCCAAAATTCTATTATATTTTCAAATATTATTTAAACTCCTCAAATTTCGTATCAAATCTTATATAATTTCAAATTTTCTACAAATTAGTTAGGAATATTATATCAAATATTTGCTTAATTTTCAAATGTCCAGTCTAATTTCTATTTCCACAATTATATTGAATTTCCAAATTATCCAAATGATTTTCAAATGATGAACTTGTAATTTTGAAAATTGGAGAAATATCATATTTTACCAAAAAAAAAATTAAGTAAGATAAGAGAAATATATAAGAAATATTGATGTTAATCTGCCCAAAAATTCAGTAAGAGCCCAAATTTATAGAATATCAGTATCAATCTGGTCGAGATTAATATCGAGATTTTATCCTTTTTTTTTCCTTTTTTTTCTTATTTTTTTCCCTTTTTCTCTTTCCTTCATAAGCCTCCTCTTTCTTTTTCTTTTTCTTTTTTCATTTTTTTTTGCCTTTGCCTTTTCTTCTTTCTTTTTTCTTCTTACTTTTACGTTTTTTCTCTCTCTTCTCTCTTTTTTTCCTTCATTTTTTTCCTTCTGGTTCTCTGCAAGCTCTTTTCTTTTTCCTCAAAAAAAAAAAAACTCTTTTCTTCTTCTAATTTTGCTAACTTAATATTTTTTTTTTCTCATAGTTTTGTTTAGTTGAATATTCAATCACTACCAAAGGATAAGTCTCAAAGTAATTAAACTTCTTCCAAGAGTGCACTTATAATTTTTTTTTTTTTTTTTTAAATCGTTTCCTTATAGGTATGTTGGGCATGTTGGCACGCTCTTTCACAAACACCCATGTGTCAACTTAGGGTGTGACACACCGGTCCTCTTTTTGTTGTGAAGTTAGTGCACCAACTTCAACAATGGTGGTTATGAGGTACGTTGGGACGTATGTTGGTAGACATCAATGCGTCATTCGTTCCTTGCCATGCATTTGTACGCTAACTTAGGATTTGACACACTGTTCTTTTCTTTGCCGTGAAGTTACTACATCAACTCTAATGGTGGCTATAAGGTACGTTGGGACGTATATTGACAGACGTCAATGCGCTCATCGTTCCTTGCCATGCACCCATGCTCCAACTTAGGGTGTGACACACGAGTCTTCCCTTTGGTATGAAGGTAATGCATCAACTGTAATGGTGACAATAAGGTATGTAAGGACATATGTTGGCCGACATTAATAAGTCCCACATTCCTTGCCATGGGCTCACGCGCCAACTTAGGGTGTGACACATTGGTCCTCCTTTTGTTGTCATGTTAATGCATCAACTCTAATGGTGACTATAAGTACGTTGAGGCGTATGTTGGCAAACATCAATGCATCCTGTGTTCCTTGCCATGCGCTCATGCGCCAACTTAGGGTGATCCTCCTTTTGCTGCGAAGTTATTGCATCAACTCCAACAATGTTTATATTTGTTGGATTTTATGTCCTAAAACTCTTGGTTTGTAAACAATAAACTTATTCTGTTATCAATAAAGATGTTATTGAGGTATATTCAATAAAGTTGTCATTGAATGTATGAATTGCTCATTTCATTTTAGAAAGAACCTAAATCTATTAAACTAAGATCCATGACTATTTCATGGTACTTGGACTTTATGTGGAGACATAAGAGTGGATAACTAAAACGATCTATAGTATACGGATAAGGTTGGGTACCTTATTCTGGGGACACTATCAGATGCGATCCACTTTGTATTTAGTACAAACGATGTGATCCTAAACTGTTCATGTGGAGATATGCGAGTGGAGACGTCCTGTGCAAATAGTTTGTATAAGACCGGACCATGAAATAAGTCACTCTTACTTTATAACGTTGTTTACCGTTTAATACTGACTATTTCAAAGTGATGACTTAGGTAACTTGACCTTAATCCTGAGCGTACTATGAGCTCCTATTTATTTGAATTATCATTAGATTTGCATGGGTGAGGGTTGGCCCAACAATGTCGACTCAATAAGCTCCTATTTCAGGGATAAGACTAAGGAGATAGCTGGGGACATAGGGTACAAGATAAAATTTACTTCTACCCGCTTTTAGGGATCGTAGAGAGGATGTTTCCTTAAGTACTGACTCCGGGTCTTGAATAATGGGTCACATCCTCTCATTGGCTCGAGAGGGACTTGGTTTAGTGATTGGATCACAAACAAATTGTTCATCGGGGGTAAAAAAAACTTTTGACCTAACCGTTATTATAAGCAACCTGTGAAATGTTGACTTATTAATTATGGTTATATTGAGTGGACGAAAATATTTATACAGTGAGGGGAATGCAACTACTAGGCTTTAGTGGAATGACCTAGTAGTTAATGAATGTTGGTTAATTGGGTTAAAGAGTTTAGCCGGTTAATCTCAGATCGTTGTTAAAAGCTGTTCGATTCGGTTTCAAAATTTCTTCAAACCGGATCAAACCGTATTTTTTGGTTTCACTAAGTTTTCGGTTTGGTTCGGTTCGATTTTTGTGATTTGAATGACCACCCCTAATGGAACTAGATTAAAATACCATAGTTTCTTAATAAAATGGATATAGTGGAAAAAAATACACCCGAAGTATTATGAAATAAATTCAATAAAAGAATACAGAAATAAAAAGGTAAGTGGATCATAGAAAGGGAGGAGAGAGTGACGATAGTAACGATCGGGTATGAGAGGGGAGGAGACATAGGAAGTGGGGGTGGAGAAGCTGAGGGAGTTGTTAAATGAGGGTTACTACTATGTACATGTTGAAGGAAGTGAAAATTGAAGATGGTATATCAGTGGATCAAGTAGTCATATAGGGACTATATCATCTCCCGACATAGGATATTGGTCCCCAAAGAGATCCTTTATTTCATGTGAACTTTGTCCAATATTGATACAAAAAAATCCATTCAATATGGCTTTGATGAATAATAAAAGATACATGATAAAATTTAAGAGATACATCTATTTGTAAGCAATATAATATTGCATAGATAATTTGAAATTATGAGAAAAGAGTCTAAATTGATTTATTAACCAAAGTTTAGGGTTATACTAATATGATTATAAGTTTCACACATTTTTTTTTTAAAATTTTAATTTTGGTATCGATCTTAGCTTAATGTTGTAGATGTTCCGTATGCGACATTAAAACAATGGGTGAAAAAAGTACCATTTGTGAAAAATAAAAAATTGAGAGCTATTTGTGACCATTAGAAAAAAACAAACAAATCTTTACCTAAAAAATCCCTCACCCATGTGCTAACCATGGTGTAAAATTCTCATCGAAATCTCGAAAGGCCTCAAAATTTCAGTAAGGAAAATTTTGTTTTTCCCTCAATTTCAACAAAATTTAAGACATTTTTATTATGTTTTCCTTGAGAAAATTTCAAGAAAATTTTGGTTTTTTTAATTAACTAGGTTAATTCAGTTTAAGTTTTTCAATTTTATGATTTTGATTACACACGTAATTGTATAGTTTTCCATGTCAATATCATTTCTGATGACGATGAAACTTTTTAATGAGCTACTTTTTCTAATTTTCAATTTTTGTCAATTTTCACTAATATTTTCAATCTGAAACTATCATTTCTAAGAAAAATGAAATTGAGAAAACTACCAGAAAGAAGTTATATTTATTCTTAATCTTATTCAAACATTTTTCATTAAATGTTTATGTCATTTCACATTGTGTGAGCTTTTTTCTTTTTACCATCCAAACTTTATATAATTTTTAATTATTTTTTTTATTTATATTTTAAATTTATGCTCTACAATGACATTTACAATATACATGTAAATGTTGTCTTATTTCATAAAAATAATGAATAAAAATAATTAATTATAGCCTAAGTAAGTCGTTTCAACCTTTTAAATACCACAACTAAAGTTTCATTAATGGGTTATAGCAATTATAGTTTCATTAATTGGTTATAAGAATTACGATTAATGTTTATAAAATTTTATGAAATTTACATCATATAGATATTTTAATAAAATGGAGATCAAAATATTCAGATCCACATCCATATTTCGAACTTTGGTGCTTATCTTAAAAATTGTTTTGGCAAAATTGCTACGCAACGCTCCAATCTCCGATTTATGTAGCGGTTTAATGTGGTGGCCGGCGTAAGCTTCGTTCATCAATTGCTGGCGGAGGCCGACACTTCATTTTCCAAGTAGATAAAGCGATATGGAGTTCGCCGGAAAGGAAGTGGTTGTCATTTCCGGCTGTTCCGACGGAGGCATAGGCCACTCCCTCGCCCTAGCCTTCGCCGATCAGGGCTGTTTGGTAGTTGCAACCAGCAGGTCCCGCTCCTCAATGGCGGACCTGGAGCACGATCCAAGATTTTTCTTACAAGAACTTGATGTCCTGTCCGACAAAAGCGTTGAGCGATTAACGTCTCTTGTCATCGAAAAATTCGGTCGAATCGATATTTTGGTGAATAACGCTGGCATTCAATGTATTGGCCCAATTGCCGAGGTTCCTCTTTCCGCTATGCAGAATGCCTTCAATACCAATGTTTTCGGTGAGATTCTAACAAATTATCGATCAGTGAAGTTAATTGTATTTTAATTTTGATTCGTCATTTCATTTTCATCCTAGAAGAATCGAATTATGTCAAAACTAGGGATTTGAAACTGTGAACTGGCTGAGCCCCCCAATTTAGATTTCCAATTGGTTCGAGTTTGGATATTGTTTTGAGATTAACATTTGATTCAATCCTTGTAACTACAAACGCTGAAGGCTATATCATCTTGTCTTCTGTTCTACTGTGTTCATCAGCTTTTGGTACTGTATGCGTTAGAACCAGGCTATTTGTTTATTACTGTAAAATATAGAAAATAGAGTCAGAGGTGGGGAAAATGAGAACACTTCATATATTGAAAGGGGTGGATTATTGTATTATGGTAAACTCATATTTATAAATTGGGGAATTGCATTTGCAGGGACTATGAGATTGATTCAAGCCGTGGTTCCTCACATGGCATCACGAAGAAAGGGGAAGATTGTGAATCTGGGAAGTGTCACCGTATTGGCACCTCTTCCATGGGCTGGTGCTTATACTGCAACTAAAGCTGCCCTTCATTCCGTTTCTGACTGTCTGAGGTTCGTATATACCTCTCTGATTCTCATCACATGGTACAATTAACAATTGATTTGTGTTCCTGATCTTGCACAGAATGTTTTGCCTTGCCTTGGTTGATGTTCTTGTTTAATCAACTCGATCTTCTAGACCCTCGCTAATGATAATTTATTAAATTAATTTGTTGCTGAACTTTTATGGGAGGAAAGTTCATTATACTAAGGCCCCATTGGATAACTATTTGGTTTTTGAAAATTTAGCTTATAAACTCTACTACCATCTATTGGTTTCTTTATTTTGTTATCCACCCCTACCATTGTTTTTAAAAACCAAAGACTAAGTTTTGAAAAGTAGAAAAAAGTAGTTTATGTTTTAGGAAATTGGCCAAGAAATCTAGTAAAAAGTAGTTTATGTTTTAGGAAATTGGCCAAGAAATCTAGTCTTTATTAGGTAAGATAAAAATTATGATAAAGAAGTTGTAAGAAAACAAACACAATGTTCAAAACCAAAATAGTTATCAAACGGGCTTTAAAACTACGTTTTTTTTAGAGTTCAAGTGGCTTGACTTTTTAAAAATGATGATAGGAAGTGAATAACCAAATAAGGAAAGAGGTGGAAGTGACTTGACTTTTTAGTCAAAACAATGGTGAAGGTAGTATTTATAAACTTAATTTTCAAAAATTAAAAACTAAAATTCAAATAGTTTACAAATAGACTTTAATTGTTGGGTGGAATTTGACTTTAAAACATTTGTTTTAACAAGTTCAATTCTTAACTTAAATGAAGGGGTTAAATAATATTTTTGTGGGTTTAAGTTCCGATTCTTGTATACATTCTTGCGAGTGGATGAGCATATTTCCATTCCACTTTTTTCTTCTCTCTTTGAATAAATATTTAATTGAATTTGAACATTCGGATGTTTTTGCTTGTTTGATTATGTAGTGGATTTGAGACTTTTATACTTATAAAGTTTAATTCAAGTACTCATATGAGCAAAATACATGCCGGGGCTCCTATTGACTTTCTGGTGTGAGTTATCTTTTTAGCAGCTCTAAGATACGTACAGAATATATTTAGCTACAATGCACTAAAATAGATCTGTAGAAACAGAAACAAACTACACAAGTCGATGTGTAAGCAAGTAATTTTCTTTTGGTCGACTTTAATTTTATATTGGTCGATTCAAGACAACTTCTGTAAGAGAGTTTGTTTGAAATTGCTTTCTAAGTGTTCAAAAATATATATATATTTTTTTTAAGCATTTGAGAAGTTATTTCAAGTGCGTTAAGTAGACTTTTTCTACAGAAATTAAAAGTTTGGAATCTATAACTTTTGCTTTTTAGTGGACCAGAATAGAAACTTGAATAAATAAGCCAAACCCAATCAATATCCTATTCAATTCGCTGACATGTTTCATTTAATTTGCACATTTATTTCACACGGCGATGTTAGTTGACTTGATTGATATTTCCAACATTAAAGGATGGAGCTGAAGCCCTTTGGAATCGACGTTATCAACGTTGTCCCTGGAGCCATTAAATCAAACATTGGAAGCTCTGCCATTGCCGGCTTTAATCAAATGCCTGAGTTGAAGCTATTCAAGCCCTTTGAAGCTGCAATGTTAGCCAGAGCCAATGCCTCACAAGGCCCCAAGGCTACCCCTACTGCCGAGTTTGCAGATAAGACGGTGGCTGCGGTTCTAAAAAAGAAGCCGTCGCCTTGGTTCTCTTACGGAGGCTATTCAACCTTCATGGCAATTATGTACTATTTGCCCCTCTCACTCAAGGACTTTATTGTGGAAGCTCTCTCTAAACGAGTTTCGGATAGCAAAAAGTAGTGTTTTTATCTATGGTGAGAGATATGAATTTGATTTAGATAGATTTTGTATTTGGTGTAGTAATTTATAATAAAGAATTAGAAAATTATAACTTAAAGATGTGTTTGATAGGTTTCTGGATTGAAGGATTGTTGAAATATATATGTTGAAAATTTTACCCAGTAGAGACAAGACAACCCTAATAATGCTTCTTTATTTTTTAACTTAAATATAAAAACATTGAATAGATTTACATATATATTGTGTTTTTTGGAGATGATGTGAAATTAATTACTAATTAGATATCACTTTTGAGGGATTTTATCCCAAAAATCTCTTTACTAAAAAAGAAACAAAAAAAATAATAGAAAGCTAATGCTTTACATGACATGACATGGTTCGTTCCTACTCTTTTAAATTGGGATGCCTCTATCTTTGCCATGTGACATGGTCCCTACCACTTCACTAGTTGGGCGCGTCTAGTCAACTTGGATGCCTTGAGGAATAATATAAGATACTTTTTATTCATAGTATGTTTTAAGTGTTAAAAATTAGTGTAAACTCATTTTGTAAATTATTAATTAAATTAGTTTTTTCTACCTCTAAACTAGAGGACAGTGGCATAATAGTTTAGTGAATTGATCAAGGGAGTTTTTCTAGGTTACTAGTAAAAATTTAAGAATAATGCATTGGTGGGTAGTTTCTTATTTTTCCTATAAATACTTGTATTGTTTCCACTTAAATGAATGTAAAACTTAATTGAAACACTTGATCCTTCATGCAATATTTTCTCTCGTGTTTCCACCTATCGTTCTCTTCAATTTGTTATTTTTCGTTATATGGTATCAGAGTGTTCAGGTTCTTTGTTTTGTATTTGAGTTTAAATGCTTTGTGAAGATGAATGGTGGAAACAATATTTATGTAGACAAGCTTGCTGGTGATAATTATAGCTACTAGAGGCTATGTATGGAAGCTTTTCTTCAAGGACAAGATTTGTGGGATCTTGTTTCCAGTGACGATTCAATTCCAAAATATACTTTGGAGAATGCTGAGACACGAAGGAAGTGGAAGGTCCAATGTGACAAAACTTTATTTGCTTTGCGAACTTCTATAAGAAAGGAGTATATAAAGCATGTTTATGATAGAGAATTCTCCAAAGAAAGTTGGGACACACTCGAAAGGTTGTTCACTCAGAAAAACACAACTAGATTGCAATACTTGGAGAACAAACTTGCTAGAACGACTCGAGGTAACTTTTTAGTTTTGAATATTTTCTGAAAATTAAGACTTTGAGCGATGCTTATTTGCGTCTTTATTTTATTCGTGAGCTGCGAAAAGAGTTTATTCTATTTATTTATTTGATACAAGGTTGGGTAAATCAACCTTCTATAGTTGAGTTGGAAAATTTGTTGTCAAATCTAGAAGCACTGATGAAACAAATGCTTGGCAACAACAAGAAATCTCATCCCAAGGTGGAAGTTGTTTTTTATGCAAAAGACAAGGGAATAGTAAATTATTCTTCCAAACGTTCTTCAAATGACAACAATTATTTCATGGTTGTAGGGCAGTCCAAGGGAAAATTGCAGGGATGTTTTAGGTGCAGCAAGCTGGGAGACATCAAACCTGATTGTCGGATGAAGGTGGTGTGTCATCGTTGTGGAAAATCAAGTCATATTAGACCAAATTATCGTGTGGATCTCAAAGAAGCAGAAGTAAATGTTGTACAAGAAAGTAACAAATTTGAGCAAATTTAGTGGGAACAATGCTTATCAAAATCCTTCTTATTGATTATTGCATGTTGTAAATTTTATTGAAAATGCATAATTTTATTTTCTGTAATTTTAATTCTTTGTAAATTTTTAAAATTGAGACTGATCCCACTTCCGTTATGAACCTCACAGTCCTTTAGCATGTTTATAGAATACGGAGGATGAGTGTGCTAGGACACTTAGGGAAGATAAAGAAAGGAGAAATCATACGTTGAGAAGCAGACACAAACAAAGAAAGGAGGAAAGAAGGAAGGTTGGGTGCATGGTGTGAAAACTATGCGTCCAAAGTAGGCAAAGGAGGGTAAGTTAGGCGCATGGTCTGGACTATGCATCCAAAAAGTAGAGCATGGAGGTCAATCGGGAGTTGAAGCCACATAGGGGGGTTGGAAGTAGGAGGTGGTCGAAAGGAAAAGAAAAGTTGGCTAAGTGTAGAAGGAGGTGGCGAACTCTGGGGTGAATAAATATTATAAGCTGGAACTTAGGAGCATGAATTGGTGCATGCAATTGAGGTGACTAACTCTAAGGTGAGAATGCTTTAAAAGTTGACACTTAAACAAAATTTTAGAAAGAGGAATCAAATATGATAGAGTAAAGATGCATAAAACGGAAGTTAAGAGAATCCTTAAGCATTCTAATTGCACTTAATTTGAAAACAAAGCATGCTGAAAATTAATTTTTAACAAAAAGAGGGTTTCATTGTGGATAGCTTTGTAGATTTCCACTTGCTCATTGCTTAATCCACGAAATTGATCTTCAATTCTTTAGTAGACCACCTAGAGGTTCTTCTCTACTATTCTCAGCCTTGGATTGAGTGGTGGAAACTCATAATTTAAAGGGATAAAGTTGGATATTTGAGAGCTTGATAGCAAAAATGTTTTTGCTTAACATTTTTCAAAAATCACAATATTCTGTAAATTGGAGTATTTAACAAGTTGAATCATGCAAGCACTCACTCATTCAGCCAAGTGACACTTCAATTAGCACTTTAGATATTGGTAAGGTGTTAAACTTGGAATAATCCACTAATCAATTTGAAATTTGGGGTAAACCCACTTTCAAATTAAAAAACATTTTTAATTTGATTTTTAAATCTAATTAATTTTACTTCAAAATTAATTTAGATAAAAACCTAAAATTCAATTCTAAAATTGACTTTCACAAATTAAAAATAATTTATTTTAAAAAATTAATTGATTAAACATATTTAATTAATTAAATAATAATTTAATACCAAATATTAAATAAATAAAAAATCTAATTTAAACATGAATCCTATTCATGTAATCAATATGTAAACCAACATTTAAATCTTTAAACGGTCTAATTACATTTAATTTCAGAAAATTTAAACGTTAAATAAATCGAATATAATTATCCAAATCCTAAAAT
This sequence comes from Benincasa hispida, assembly GCF_009727055.1. Taxonomy (NCBI): domain Eukaryota; kingdom Viridiplantae; phylum Streptophyta; class Magnoliopsida; order Cucurbitales; family Cucurbitaceae; genus Benincasa; species Benincasa hispida. The sequence continues at coordinate 25,214,663 of NC_052351.1, read as the reverse complement.
TGAAATTAAATATTTCAAATTCCAAACTCTAATATCGAATTTGAACACTTCAAATTCGTTCAATTTTCAAATCCAAAATTTAATCTTTCATGACCTAGTAAAGGGATCTTATGGACCTACAGATCATGAACTCCAACGATTTGAAATTAATTGGCTAAAATCTTTAAACCGAATTAATTAATATTCGTTAACTATCGAGACATATCACTATAGCTCGATAGTTGCACTCTTCTCACTGTAGATATATTTTTGTCCACTTGATTTAACCATAATAAGTAAGTCGATCATTCACAATTTTTGTTGGAACGTACCAGCGTGCAACGGAAGCGACAAGGATCCATAAGCACTCTAATTCATTAATTTTGGTAGAAATGAAAGCATGTTATTGCATAAATAAATGGGTTCAAGACATACCTTTGTAGAACTTCCTCTAAGCTTGAATTCCAGCTGCAAATCTCCTCTGAATCTTGTTGTAGACTACCCCAAGATCTTCCCTACTATCCTCTTGGTGCTCTAGATTGAGTTGTGGGACTCAAAATAAGTTGGAATCAAGGGAATATGGAGACAAACTCACAATAGCAACCCAACGGAAGAACAACTTTTTCTCATGAATTTTTCAGAGAAATTCTATCGGTTGCATTGTCTCAAAATCACTCTAATCTCTTTAATATATTGCAAACGATCATGCAAAGAGATTAGCTGTATAAGATGTAGCTCATGCTTGTAGTTAATGAAGACTTAAGAATATGGGTTTAGTGTGAGTAACTTGAAGAAATAATGGAAAATGTCATTTTTCCATTTTGTGTTTTCTCTCTTTTTCAATTTTTCAAAAATTGATTTCATAAATCAATTTTATTTTATAAAATTGAAAATATTATTAATTTTATAAAATTAACGTTCTTAATAAAATTAATAAATAATTATTTAAACAATTCTAATTAATTTAATATTAAACATTAAATTAATTTTACACAATTCCATCTTTGAATATTTAAATCATATTTAAATATTATTTCTCCAATTTCATTTAATTCTAATTTGAACATTTCAAATTAAATTATCACGCTATTCTAGAGCTAATCCATTTACGAACTAGTAAGGGACCTCGCGGACCTACAAATCATGGGCTCCAACGATCCGAGATTAATCGATTAAACTTATTAGACCAAACTAACCCCCATTCGTTAACTAATGGGTGATTCCACTAAAACCCATAGCTGAACTCCCCTCACTATAGATATATTATGTCCACTCGATATAACCATGATTAATAAGTTAACCTTTCACGGATTGTTCATAATAACGACTGGGTCGAATCTCTGTTTTACCCCCAAAATTACCTCTCGTGTCTTAAGTTCCACTGATCCCCTAATGAATAATTGATTTATGATCCAATCAACAAATCGAATCCCTTTCAGGCCAATGAGAAGATGAGACCTCTTGTTCAATACCCAGAATCAGCACTTAAAAGGAACAACCTCTTTACTAACCCTAATCGGGTAGGAGCGAGTTCCATCTTGCAGGGCTATGTCCCTAGCTATTATTCCAGTCTTATCCCAAAATGGGAGGCTTATTGAGCAGACATGTTGGTCTACTCTCACCGTTTACAAATCAAAGGATAATCCCGAACAAACAGGAGTTCATAGTTAGTTTAGGATTAAGGTCGAGCTACCTAGGTCATCGCTTTGAAATAATCAGTCTTAAATAGTAAACAATGTTATAAAGTAAGAGTGACTGGTTTCGTGGTTCGATCTTGTACAAAACTCATTTGCATAGGACGTCCTCACTCTTCATGTCATAACATGTACGAATTAGGATCACTTCATTTGTAGCACTTTACAACTCTTTGTAACAACTACAGAGTAGGCCGCATCCAATAGTGTGACCAGAATAAGCCACCCAACCTTATTCATATACTATAGATCATTTTTTACTATTTACTCGAACGTGATCCACTTTTATGTCTCCACATAAAGTTCAAGTACTCATGTAATAGTCAAGGGACTTTTAGGTTTATTGGATTTCTAAAAAACAATATATTCAATAACAACTTATTGAATTTTTAGAATAAGTTATACTGTTTACAAACCACGAGTTTTAGGACATAAAACCCAACAGTTCGTATTTATAGCTAGGTTGAAGTTATCGTTTTACCTTTGTAAATACATCCTACTTCTTAAGCTCCCACTGATCCTCTATTAAACAATATGTTTATAGTCCAACTAATCAAGCATGTACCTCTCAGCCATGAAAGGGCGAGACCCCTTTGTTTAAGACCAGGAATCAGTACTTAATGAAACAACCTATCTGCTAACCCTAAAATAGGTAGGGGTAAATTCTATCTTGCAGGACTATGTCCCTAACTATCTATTTAGTCTTATCCTCAAAATGGAAAGCTTGTTGAATAGTGTTGTTGAACTACTCTTACCTATGCAGATCAAAGGATAATCCCGAATAAATAGAAGTTCATAGTTAGCTCAAGATTAAGATCGAGTTACCTTAAGTCATCTAATTTGAAATAGTCAGTTTTAACAGTAAATGGTCGTTATAAAGAAAAGTGACTATTTCGTGGTCTGGTCTTATGCAAACATATTTTGCATATGATGCCCCCACTCACATGTCTCTACATGAACGATTTTGGGATCACATCGTTTGTATCAGTATACAAAGTAGGCCGTATCCATAGTCCCCGAGATAAGGTACTCAATCTCTACATAAAGTTAAAATATTCGTATGATACCCATGAATTCGTTTATTGGATTTTATAATGCAATTTCAATAACATTTTTATTGAATAAATTCTTCAACAATACATTTATTGATAAATAAAATACTTTCCAAAATTACAAACTGTGAGTTTAAGGACATTCTCAATAAAACAAAGAAGTGAGGTGACGATGACAAGGTTGACTTGAAAAGTCCTATAAATACCAAGAGGAGAAGCTCATTTCATTCATTCATTTCGTGAATCTCTCAAAGAAAAGTAGAGAGAGAAGTGTGAAAGGAAGAATTTAGGTTGTTGAAGTGAAAAGAATGAGGTTGACCATTGCTGACATCATTCGTCGACAAGCTATGCGTCCAACTGAAGTCAGGGATGCGTCCAACTTACTGTGGAGGCATTGAAAAGGACCGTCTATGTGGCCAACTAGACTACGCACCCAACTGATATGAGAAAGACTGTCCTTACACCTACTACTGTTTTTGGTTATTAGAAGCCTAATTTTGCATCCATTGGAGTTAGTAAGCTAAATTAAGAGCCAAGAAGGTATTCAAAGGTTATTTTTAACCCTAACATTGAATTCTAAGCTAAACTTGGATAAATTCTTGACTTTTATTTAAGGTTGTGCCTCATAAATTGGATAATAGTGATATAATGGTTTAGTGGATTGATTAAGGGAGCTTCTAGGTAAGTGGTAGAGATATAAGGATAACGCATTAGTGGCTAGTTTCTTATTTTTCCTATAAATACTTGAATTGTTTCAACTTAAATGAATGTATAACTTAATTGAAATACTTGATCCTCTATGCAATATTTTTTTCTCTTGTTTTCACCTTTCTTTCTCTTCAATTTTGTTGTTTTTCATTACATTATGAAGATGTTTGGACATTTGACAAGCTTTTTTTCTTTTTTTTTTTTTTCTAAAGGATCTAAAATAATTTTGAATATTGTCGACACTCAGATCTCGTCTACGTTCGTTGTTGTAGCGGACCTTCGTGGGCTTGACCTTCGACCCACTTCTTTTGATCTAGTCTTGCTTTTCAAGCTGACATGCATAAGAGATCCTCACGTCGGTATGATACCAAGACTCCCAAACTCCGATGGATAACTTAATATAGTTCAACTAATTACACAAGAAGTAAGGTTAGCTTCTCCATTGGAGATTACTTACCTTCTCCTTTAGTGTTGTTGATGAGATTATTTGTAATGCTCTTCATTTGACAGTTGTGTTTTGGTTACGTGTATCTCTGATCATGTCAGGATTATTTTGGACGCTCAAGATTTCAAGGTGTTAGACCAAGAGTAGCTTGATTATTTCCTAATTGGTATATATTTACTAGCACAATTGATTGACTCAAATCTCGAGGCAATTACTTTTTTTTCTTTTGGGATGTGTATTCTCCTATGTCTCTTCCTATACTTTTGGGCATTGGTCTTCTCGTGGGCTTTGAATATTACCTTGGGCAACCTCTAACAAATATTTTTAAGGAAAATATTTATTTTATGTTATTTTTAATAACTATTTATTCTTAAAAAAATTTGTCACTTAAAATACTTTATGTAATATGAATAATATCACAAAAAACAGAAAAAGAATGAGCAATGACTTGAGTTTTGTTCTTGAGTTCAACTTCACGCTCCAAATTTTTTATAATTAAATCAATCCGTCTTGGGCGAAAGAGAGGACATCTCGATTGGGGGGCAGGTTCTTACGCGTTACTCACCCGTCCGCCACTGGAAACACCACTTCCCGTCCGACTTGCATGTGTTAATCGGTTTAGTCGGTATTTTCTTTTATGGTTCATATTCCGGCTTAGGTTCATCTCTGTAATAATCGGATGAACTGAGTTGTAGACATGAAAGCGTAAGAACTCAACAGGATCCCCCTCTATCCGAAATTTTTTTGAATGATATTCAAGAAAAGAGTATTATAAAAAAGTTATAGAATTAGAGGAACTCTTTCTCTTGGACGAAATGCTAAAGACCGTCAGGGTACGGAGAGATGGGGAGATATGACCCCTAAACTACAAAAGGCTTCGATATATGAGGCTTGAATTGAAAGGCAATACGAAGAATTCGTAATAAAATTATCATGCACAGTGTATATGGGGATGTTATCATTATTACTTATAGTGTTGACTAAGCGCATAGCAATATAGGCAACTGATTCAACAATTAGATAATTGGAGTTATCGTATTATTATTCTAGAGTTTATCTTTTTAAGTATAGGTATTCAAGGAATCCCTTGGTGGATAAGTCCGACGGTGCGGAATTGAGTTTCTCATCCAGTGGATCTGATCTATAGTTAGGGGGCAATACATACCAAAAGGTTTGAAGAAGGAATGCGCATAAGAGTATATAACCAACGAAACTGGATTGCAAGCAGAGGCAAAAGCAAGAGAAAGAAGTGAATCAGAAATGACAGAAACCGAGATGGAAGGGGGTGTAAAAAAACTTGCAGGGCTTACTAAAATAATACAGAACCTTATATGCTGGAGAAAATTTAAGCCCAACGACTTCACGTTGTTTATTTAAGACAATTTAACTCAATCTAGTGCATGAGTTCTATGAGTAATTGTCTCCTAGAATAGAACATATCACTTTTCTTATGGAAGCAGTACTTCGTCCACAAGATCCAACAAATTGTTCTTTGTGGAAATAAACCGAACTTGCACAAATTTATAAAAGTGAGAAAAGTTTGATAAGAGAAAAATGTTTATGAAAATGTTGCTCTAACGTACAATTTAAAGAAGAGGCATATTTATTGACTATTCATGGTCGTTTAAATAGTCATATTTCTTCTTCAAGTTAGTTATTTTCGAAAGGACATATTCATACATGAAAAAATACAACTATACACAAATAGTCACATACCATTTATTCCGACATTATAATAGAATAATTATCTCAAATTCACTCTTTGTTCTTCTAGTGGGAGAAACCTAACTAGTAAGAGTGTTCAAAAAATTTGACAACCCGAATAACCCGTGAAGGAAGTCTTATCAAAGAGAACCTATGAGCGGAGCAAGATCGTTCCAAACCATAGTCCTTTTCTCCTTTACTTGATATAAATCATATTCACATCAAATTCCTCCAATTAATGTATCTCATACATCATGTCAACTATATCATATATAATTGAACCAGTTTAATCATATCATATATAATTAAACACCTCTTGTCAATTTGAACACTTCAAACTGACCCAAAAATTGATTTTCAACTTGATTCCATTGAGCTATCAATGGGACCTTATGGAACAGTAACTTGAAGCTCCAACGGTACGTAAATAACTGACTAAACTCTTTAGCCACGAGATTCACCATCCGTTAAATACCAGACACTCCACTAAAGACCGATAGTTGCACTCTTCTCACCACAGATATATTTCTATGTCCATTGGATATAACCAGTCAACAGTATGATAACCCTTCACAGATGCTTGTAAGTATAGCTGGGCCAATTTACCGTTTTGCCCCTATAGTTACATCTAACTCCTTAAATACTACTGATCCCTCTAATGAACAATACATCATAGTCCTACTATGAGTGGACACCTCTCGGGTCATGAGAAGATGTGTGGCGCCATATCATTCAAGCCCCAAAATCAGCCCTTAAGGGAGCAATCTATCTACTTACCCCTGCTTCGGGAAAGAAGTGAATTCCATTTGGTGTAGCTAAGTTCGTAGCTCCCCCCTCCCCCCCAAAGTGGTAAGTTGAGTTAGCAATCTGGCCACTCGCACTCATGCAAATCAAAGGACCGTCCTCAAAGGCAGGAGTTCCCAACTCACTCAGGATTAAGGTCATGTCACCTATGGTCATCCTAGTGAAGTGAGTCTCTATCATGAACGACGTTATATAACGAGACTATACACTTAGTGGTCCGATCTTATACAAACTCCTTTGTATAAGACACCCCATTCACATGTCTCCACATGAATTATCAGGATTAGACCATCTGTAGCACGTCACAACACTTGTAACTATCTACAAAGCGGGTCGCATTCGTAGTGTTACCAGGATAAGGTTTTCCTCTTATATCCATATACTACAGACCATTTTGGTTATCACTTAAGGCATGATCCACCTTTATGTATCCACATACATGCTTAAGTTACAACGACAACCAGAGATCTTAGTTTATTGGTTTGTAGTAAAACAAATAAAATATTTCGTATTTCATCGATAATAGTGAAGAACAGAACTCATATTATGACATCACAAGCATTTGTTCAATACAGGTGTTTACAAACTACAGGACCCAACGAGAGTTTAGAGCATCATCCCCAACAACCCGGACTACCCGATCGAAACTATAAGAGTTGGGTTGAGTTAGTTTCATTCTTGTGTTGGGTTGAGTTAAACTTTTTTATGTTTTTGTTGGGTTGAGTTGGGATCAAGTTGGTTAAATAAAAATTCGAGTTGACCCAACCCGACCTGAATTATATATATTAATAAAAAAAAATATATATTTCTCTTTATATATAGTTTGACTACTTTGAATTAATGAATTTATGAATTCTTAATATTTTTGTTTTAAAGTTGTTATGATGTTTGTATTTGTTTAAAGTTTGTAATAAATATCATAGATATTTGTTTTTTAATATTTGAATGTTATGACTTATGAGATTTTAGTTATTAGCCGTGTATTGTAGATAAATTTACGTATTTAAAATGAATAAGAAAAAAGTTATAACTTGACAATCCAACCTAGTCCAAATTTTAAAATTGCCAATCAAACTAACCCGAATGTTTGAATTGGTCCAGAAAACAACCTCAACCCAATTCATCTACACCACTACTAACTAGCAACATCATTATTAGAAAAATAGAAGCTTTATAGTTTAGATTCTTTATTTTTACTTATTTGTACTTAGTTTGACGATATGTTTGTTTTTTTAGGAACTGTTTGCTTGTTTTTTCTTAAACAAATCTACATAAATTTTGTATCATACAAAAATTATTTATTTCGATCAAGATAAAAAAAAAAAAGGTAGATTTTCAAAAATAGAAAAATAAGAGAAACTTTTTATACAAAATATAAAAAGAAATTAATCTTCTTTAATAAAGACTGAACAAAGGTTTAGACACGGATAAAAGTCTATCATTGATACTATGTGATAGATGCTGATCAATATCTATCAATGTATTTTATTATTATTTTTTTTTTGTTATTTCTGTAAATAGTTTGACATTTTTTTTATTTGTGAAAATTTTTCTTAAAAAATGTGTTTATTGTTATACAAAAACTAGGTCACCTATATTGTTGAATTGAATTTAATGAAAATTGAGCCATCATGTATGTCCACAAGATATAGCTTTAACCATTAGAGTTACAATGGACCTGAGAGTAGGTTAAAACACAAAAACCAGTACACAAAAACTAGTTGGCTGCATGATCTTCAATAAGTATGTTTCCATATATCCTCGACGTAACATGTTCAACTCAAATTTGGCGGGACGTCTAAATATTCAATTAATCGTGTCTTTAATCTTGATCGACATGCCCTGCTAGGTCTTGTTAGGTTTTTAGCCTTAACACTTCCAAGGTATTTTTATGTACCCATAACATCAATTATATAGTGGAGTCATAACACTTTAATCCTTTATTTATTTATTTATTTATTGGATCAAAGATATTTACAATCCAAATCTAAAGCACAACACCACCAAGTTGGCCAGAGAAATAAGGGCAGTCCTTTCAGATTCACCCACCAAACTCAGCCCAGCTCATCACGATCCTACAAATATATTGGGCCCAAGGCCCAAGTCTATAAATGGGCCTAGTAGAAGCCATTACAACTCGCGGAAGAATTCCTTGCTGCTGCACGGATTGTCGGACACATCTAATTAGGCGGTAAAATTCCGGTGTCATCGGATGTTCTCCTTCGTCTCCGGCGATCTCTCTCCGGCCAAGCGATCGTTAGTTTGGTTTTTCGAACCCGGAACTCCACACTCCTACCCGGCCAGACTTTCCACCACCGATTGTCCTAGTTACATTTAATCGCTTACTTGGTTATTCGCTCAAATATTTTCGTCGCTCGCTGTTTTCACTGAATATCTATACGCTATGTGGCGGAGGTACGGAAATGCTCCTGAACTTCACTGAATATTAATTTGCTTATGATGTTAATTAGTCATTTTGGTTGTCCTTTAAGTGCAGTGTTTTGTTTTCTTGATTGGTTGAAAATTGGCAGTTTCTTATTCTTTAATCTCCCGAGGGTTAATTGGCATTCTCAGCAATTGGAATTTTCCATTGATAAATGATAACCATGTAGTGTTTGAATTTGGATCTCCCTGGTTTCAGTTACAGCGGCTGATGCTTATAGATGACATTTTTATCGCATTATTGTCTGCAGGTCAATTCTGGAATTATCATCTCGTCAATCTGTTGGAAGGACGTCGAGGAAGATTTCACCCCAGGCAAGTAGAATTTCCCGTATAAGACTTTTTCCATTCATTTTTGCGATCAGAATTCGTTTGGTACAATCTAGACGGTATGATAATTTACAAACAGATATTTGGACAAGTGTGTATTTGACTTTTAAGCATATGCATCCACATTTTTCTTCGTCTATGTTCTTGTGGACGCAGTTGGGTGGAAGCTTACAACAGGGAGATCTTTTAACATACACAAAGTTGCTATTTATGCTATTCTTTCTTGGGACTATGAGAATCTGCAAAACAGATGTTTGGAAATTCATTTTCGACTTGCAAGCAAATACATGCATATAGTTTTTCATCTGCGTGCTCCGTGCTTGTGATGCAGTTGTGCGGTCTTTATTAACTTACTACATGAAGCCTTCTCATATAATATAAGAGAACTTGCTATTTATACCATTCTTTCTTCTGTTGTAATTAATTCACAGTGTTAAAAAGTGCTAAAGCCATTAATATGTTTCTATTCTTATGATAAATTTTAGTTTACCTAAGAGCTGTGAGACAAATCAAACGAGATTACGAACTGAGTGTGTTGCAAAACTAGTCTATCGTAAAATATATTGGCATGAGACCAAACCATATAATCCTGATTTTTTTTGTTATTATGGTATACTTTTTCAAATATTTTCTGATTCTTTGGCAGGTTTTTGTTGCAGGTGCAATGTTGGCATACAGTCCCGTGTATTTCTACAAGAAGGGAATTCTCATCTGCACCCAAACAAAATCTGAAACCACAACTGACGAATGTGCCACCTAAGTCTGGAAATTCCTTCCCAAAAGTTGTCTTTGGCAGTGTTGTTATTGGTGCTGCTGTTTTTGCAGCTTACCAAACTGGCTATCTAGACCAACTAACTGGTGGTACAGAGCAGAATCATTCTGTAGAGTCAACTAAGACAGTTCAGAAAAGTGATTCAGACAATGTCCACCCTTTGGTGGTGCAAAAATTTGATTCACCCAGTGGAGAAGAAACTGAAAAACCAGATAGTGTTGGAAAAGAAACTGAGAGCTCAAATCCCATTGTGGAGTCCACTGAGCATAAAGTCGAGACAGATGCCCACCTTCCTCATCTTGAAGCTTCAGGCGAAGAGCAAGATGGTATTCAGTTTCAAGACAGTTCCAGGATTGTGCCACATGAAAAGACTGAGGAGGAAAACTTGCCAGAATTTAGACAAAGTGTCAGTCAAGTAGAGAATGAGAATCTAGAATCTAAAACATCCACAGATGAAAATTTGAACATGCAAAGCGCGGAGTCTAGTACTAGGGATGGGCTTCATGATGAAGTTCAAACTACTCCAATATCTAGTAAGACAGATGCAGCACCCATAGGAATTGATATCAGAATACCACCACAAGAAGATACGTTTGCAGAAGAGAAACTGAAGGTAACTTAAATTTATCCATTCAGATCGAATGTTGATATAATAATAGCTTGAAGGTTAAAGTTAACAATGTACGTGCTCAATGCAAACTATTTTTAACAGTTAACGAGCTTTTATTAAGAGGCAGGGAAGAAAGTAAACAGATGCCATATAGAAAAAAGGCCACACCCAGATAAAAGGGCCATGAGAAGAAAAACAATTAGAGAAAAAGGGTATAATAATTGGTAGTTGAAATGAGAGGAAAATCTCTAAAAAGGTTACAACAAGTAATCTTTAAGGAGGAACTTAGTTTTGAGTCTGGCCACACTTTATCCGAGGACCCAGTCTTGAAACACCCTTACGTTTCTTTTTACCAAATATATCTTAAGATGATTAAGAACCTGCCCACCACAATAGTCTATTTCTCTCTCCTGAACTGAAGGATCAACTAAAACCTCTTCAATCATAAAATGAAAATTATGAGATGGGCCAAAATAATGCCAAGCAATTGCGAAACCTAAACCAAACCCTTATGGAAAAAGGGAAATGTAAAAAAAAAAAAAAAAAAGATGATCCTCTTAATCTTTCATTAAAAAATGTACTGCGGAGGGTAAATGGTAAAAGAGGGGCACCTCTGTATAAAAAGTATGGCATTAATCATCCTATAGACCACCAGGCACCGAGCATGCAAAAAAATTAGTTTCTTCATACCTGTAAGTGTAACCTTCCAGAGAACAGCTCACAAGAGAAAGACACTGGAATAATCAAATGTCCAAACCCCCCTTATCTTTGATACGTGGGTGAAAATGAACCATGCGTTAGGCAAAACAAAGTCATTGTCTCATGATTCAAAACTCTTCTCAAATATGACTTTGCAGAAAAAGAGAATAGATTATAGGTCTATAATCCTTGTGGATTAATAAGAAGAGTAAAAATTATAAATATTGCATGGGTTGTTGAAGGAGATGCTTAGCCTCTCATGATACAGCAGCAACATAGTATTCATCCACTTCAATGTCATAGAAGGATTACTGTACAAACGTTTATCACAGGAGGCAAGTTAGAAAGAATACCAGGTAGCAAGCATCACATGCCTAATTGTATTTTGGCCAGAGGTTGAAGAGGATGATCAATTAATTGGAATTAAACATTCTAGATTCATAGGATATCATGTCTGACCTTTTTGTTTCTTAAATATTTTTATTTCTAGTAAAAGATGTGTAATTTAAAGTGAATCTGTCTCTTATCCAAAAAAATAATAATAATAATAAAGTGAATCTGTCTCCGCTGGTATTCTCTTCAGGAGTTGAACAATACAAGTGAAGCTATAGAGGAGCCAAGTTCTCTTCTCGAGGCATACCATTTGAAGGATGAGGCTGGCATGACTTCCTTGGGTGGTGGTAGCAAAGATGAAACTAACAAGTTTGTCAAAGAAACAGAGGTCGTTTTCTTTTTCCTTCTTTCTAATGGATGTTCGTTTTGCTGGAATTGAGTAAAGGAGTCTTACTTAGTCAAGATCTAAATTTTTGTTTCCGAGATGCCAGGCTTTAATTGCTGAAATTGAGGAGTTAAATGATGGCTACATATCCAAGGATGGGAAATTGGTTATTGATTTCTTACAAGCTATTCATGCTGCTGAAAAGAGGCAAGCTGAGCTGGATTACCGTGTTTTTGCTGACGAAAAGAGAGCACTGAAGGTATGGATCAATAGATTTTTTAATATCGTACGTTTTTCAATGTTTGTAATTGTTATGGAATGCGACTATCTAAATCTATTAACTGTGATATTTTCTGTATACAGGAGAAGATGGAAAAAGAATTGAGGGATGCTCGGGTTAGGGAACTTATGCATGCAGAAGAGGCTGCTATATTGGACAAGGTTGAATTCCCAAGTTATGAATTACACACGTGGAGACTCTTGTAGAGATATCAAGTGAACAGTGAACGTACATCTGTACATTGTTATTGTGTTTCTCTCATTCTTATAATTGGCTTCGTGTGATTTTAATCATTCTCAGGAGTTAAAACGAGAAAGAACAAAAGCAGCTGCTGCTCTGAAGTCACTTCAAGAGAAACTGGAAGAAAAATTTCAGAAGGAACTTGAACAGAAGGTGGGAATGTTTCTTAAATGACAAACAAATTCAAGTTGCTAATCCTTTACCAATACTTTTCAAAAATAATTTCATTGCAGGAAAATGAGGTAGAATCGAAGTTGAGAAAACTTCAAGATATGGCAAAAGCAGAGTTAGCTGCGGCAATTGCAAGTGAGAAGGCTGCCCAGATGGAAAAGATGGCCGAAGCAAATCTTCATGTAAGCAATCTTGCACAAGTCATAAATTTATCTGAGCTCAAAAAACCACACATATTCAAGAAGTGGAAGTTATAGATATTATTAGGACCTAATGTGCCTCCTTCGAAAGATGACATTCATAACAAACAAAATGTTTAGTTCAACATGTACGATCTCACCATTGAGGGGGAAATTTTTCATCAAAAAATGAAAGATGATCGTAGTGATTTTTATTGGCATTGCTTGATTACAATTTTGCAAAATAATGAAGACACTGTACATTAATGTAAGAATTTTTTTTTTTTTTTTTTTTGGGGGGGGGGGGTTGGTGTTTGAAATAGTTTATTTTCTTGTCAACAATGTGAATGTTCCAATATAGCTCCATGTATTTTGGCCTGAATCAGGGCAATCAATCTACCACCAAGAGTGTTTATGTGTGGAACTTCATTTTGCAGATTAATGCTCTTTGCATGGCATTCTATGCAAGGTCTGAAGAAGCTCGTCAAAGCCACTCTGCTCAGAAGCTTGCATTGGTAAAGTTGTACTCCTACGTATTGATGTTGGTTTCATTTCTTACTCGTAGTAGAAGAATCTGAAGACAAAACTTTCTTTTGGAGAAAATTTTGTTTCCTTAGTGGTGCACATTACTGCATCTATATTAGTAGTTTGGGTACTATTGAAGGTGATCATTGTTTAATCAGATTTACACCATTTGCATGTGAAGAGGGAAACTGATAAACATTGGGATTAAACTAGGTATAAGAACTTCCAGGTTAAAATTGTTTTAGGTCTCTGCACAATAACATACATATATGTATGTATTCTAGAAAATTTGAGACCATTATGTTTCCATAGACATAAAAAAGGGGGTACGAGGAAATTTGGAAACAGTATTTGTTTTCCTAAACTTACTTTATATATATATATATGTAAGGCATGCAAAAATTACATTTTGTGAAGCTCCCTTTGCAAATAAGGTCTGAGTTTGTCTAAAAATGAAGACAGGTTTTGATTCTGTAAAATTGCTTGTCTTAGTGTTTATGCTTGAATAATTTCATTCTCTCCTTTTGTTGCTTCAGTGCTAGCCTGTAAGCTTCAAATTGGAGATTTCGTTGTCGAGATTTCTGTAATTATCCTGTTTTGGTTATTTGTGCTGACTATGATAGACCTCCCATTAAGCATGTGTATAATTGTAGGCCTGTGAGGAAGGGGAGTGAGGAATATTAAGTTGTTATTAGTCAGTTAGAGGGGTGGGCCCATGAGAATTTTGTGAGAATAAGCTTGGGTTTGAGGAATGTATAGTCTGTAAGTAAGTAAGTGCAGGAGTGGTACTTGGGAGTGAGTGGAACTCCCTAAATCTAATCTTCCCTCGACTCAGCACCTTTATTGATAAATAAATTCCAGTTCTTATTAGACTAGAGTATCTTTGATTAACTTCGTGGCATTTTCTGAGGATTTTTAAGTCCTCTCTTTTGTATTTCATTGGTTAAGAAAGTTGTCTCCTACATATATATTTATATATAAGTCCATCAACGAGCATTATGCTGAAGTGCAAGGTGTCTTGGGAACTTTAATGGTTGAAAATCTTTATATATGTGTGTGTATATATATATCTGTGTGTTTGTGTGTGTATATATGTGTGTATATATGTGTGTGTGTGTATATTTATATTCTACTAGTGCACAGCCAACCTAATTTATCTAGAGTTTAATCAACTATAAGTTATCAATCTTATAGGGGGCACTGGCACTTGAAGATGCTCTTTCTAGAGGTTTACCAATCCAGGCTGAAATAGAGGCATTACGTGTTAATCTTCAAGGCATTGACAAAGATTTGAACTTAGAGCTGATCCTTTCATCCATTCCTAAAGAGATATTGAATCATGGCTCAGATACGTTGTTACAAATGACACAAAAGGTACATTAAGTTCTTCCTGGCCGAAGGAAAATTTTAGCATAATTCTCTCCCAAAATATTACCTAATTATAATCAGTGTCATTTTCTTTACTGGAAAACCATGGGGCTGTTTGGTATTGAATTTAAGAGTTATTATTTGTGTTTTTTAAAACAAAAATTTAGTAAAAATGTGCTTGAATAGCTGTGTAAGTTTGGTGTTGGTCAGATGGAACTTGAAGGTACGAGAAAGAGGCAACTAAAGAGAATTAGTTCTTGAATAGCGACATTGTTGGTTTTGAAGAAATTCTTACTACTTTCAACCATATCTGTCAGCATGGATTGCTTTATGGACAGAAAATCATTTATTATTTTTCACCTTTGTTCTTTTTTCCCCCCAAAAATGTATTGAATTAAGCCATTGTAATTCTATGATTTTATCAAATCCAACTGGCTGTGGAATATTGTTCAATGCTGTTTACTTGTTATTTACAACATTGGCTATTTGATAATAAAATCGAGTTCATCTTTCATGTGAAACTATCTGGCTAATTCATCTCCTTGCATGCAGTTTGATGCGTTAAAAGCACCGTTACGGCACTTGAGCTTGATCCCACCTGGTGGTGGCGGCATTTTAGCTCATTCTTTAGCCCGTGTAGCATCCTGGATTAAGGTACATTAGAAAGAACTTTAAATCTCCTATTTACTCTTCTCTATTGCTGTAGTTTCTGAAATTGTCTCGACCTCCTTTAGGTGAAGGAGGCCGACCAATCTGGTAATGGGATTGAATCTATCATCAACCGAGTGGAGTCCTATCTGGCTGAAGGAAATTTGGCTGAAGCAGCACATTCTCTAGAAGAAGGTGTTAAAGGCACAAAAGCTGAAGAGGTAGTTCATGATTGGGTAAGGCAAGCAAGAAATCGAGCCATCACGGAGCAAGCCCTTACCCTGCTTCAACTGTATGCCTCATCAATAAGCCTTACTTAAGACCAAAATGTAATTTGCCATCTCCGTCTCTGGTATGCAGGCACCGGTTGTGCTTTTTTGGTACTATATATTTGTTAGCTTCATGTTGAACCTCTTAGTTGAAGGTTCTATCTATAGAGCATCTGAAATTCTGTGTTTACCCAGGAAAAAAAAAAGGGATTTGAGTTTTCAAGCAACGGGAATGCACAGTTCTTGGATAGCACCATTCTTTCTGTATTGACCTTAATAAAAATTTTGTAAGAACAGATTTTACTGCTGCTGCAGCGCCAAGAGAAGCAACTGCGGCCATCCGGGCACTTCTGAGAAGGCCAAACTCATATTGCAACCTTTTGTCAAAGTGGGTTAGTTGCAAATACCTGGTTCTTGTTTTCACTTGAGAAGCTCCTTTATTGCTTAGTTTCGAAAGGCATTGCTTTTTCTTAATGTGTTTGATTATAAGCATATGTTTGGTGGTTATCCCAGATCTGGCTAGAAGGGGACCTTGGTTGGTGGTAGTATTTTGCTTTTGGTACTTATGATTACGATTAGTTAATTCTCAAAGGATATACATGTCGCATGTTGGAGATCCGCTATTAAAAAATGTTGAAGAAATCGTCTTACTTAGAAATAGATGATTCTTGTCTGACCCTTATTCAAAAATAGAGAGAGGAAAATATCCTTAATATAGGAACTATTTGAGGGGCCGGTTGAGACATGAGTTTGGCATCAAGTCTAGTATGTGAATTTTAATAGCGGATCTAGGAAACCTTGGTATAATAAACTTTGTAAAGGAAATTTGTTGTCAGAAAAAACTTTTTGGAGTAAGTTTGATGTACTAGGAAACCTATGGGTATGTCTAATAAATTCGGGCTTCATAAATCCAAGGTGCATGTGTTCAACATCTTTAGTCAAATCCACCCTTACCTAAATCTTCATCCAAGATAACCTTCTCAGAGTGCTATTACAAACTACTTTTTACTTTTTTAAAAAAAAAAAAAAAATTAAAAAATATTATTATGTTAAAATTTGGGATGAAATTTAATAAAATTATGGTCGGATATTTAAGTTTTGTAAGTTAGTTAAGCATAATTTTTATTATCTAATTAATATTATTATATATTAATAGATGTATTCTCTCTCCAGTTTTGTATGATGAGCTCTCTTTCTCTTATCTGTCGATGGTTCAATCTTCATCTTGCAATTGTTGGACTAAAAAAAAATAATATTTTGTTACATATTGGATGTACCTATCTTTTTGCAGTTCACTCTAATTATACAACAAAAAATACTGAAAAAATATCTAAGAAAAACAAAGAAAGAAATTTACCAACAAACTTAATTGGATTACAGGGTAGATTGTAAAAAGATGGATGCAATTTAGAATAATTTTGATGCTGGAAATGATGGGTTGGATAAGGTCAAGGATTTTTATTTTTTTAATTCTTTTATTTCGAAAAGGGTTAAGGTGAAGATGAAGTTCTAATTTTCTAAAATTTGATATTGCTTTAAAAGTACTGCAAAATTTTTAAACATACCCACCAAAACCGGTCCCTTTTGCTGACAATTGATCCATATTTGCACCAATAGAAGATGACCAATTAATAAAGTGTCCTTTCGGATTCTTCAAAACTAAGTTTGATGGATTAAGGATTAATACTTTTTTTTTCCTCCCATCGTGATCGCAATTAATCATGAAATTACGGACGTCAGCTTGTGTTCTTTGTTTTTGTTTTGTTATTACTGTTACTTTTCAAATAAGATTGACGAAGGGGTCGGATTTGCCCAAGTGAATGTTAAAAAAAAAAAAAAAGGTACTCATTTCTATTTTTATTGGAGGGAAACTTTGATGCAATAATACATAAATTACCGTATAAGTTCAACGATCGCAAGAATAAAGAATCAAACCATCAATATTTATAACGGTTATTGATCCTACTAAGTCATGCTTGAGTTGACTCCAAATTATAGTCTTAATCAACTATTATCATATAAGAGAAGTCTTAATTATAATTGGTGCTAAATCATCAGCTATCTGATATATAATATATATAGAGAGAAATACACATATGATATGATGAAAAAAACTTGGGTGTTCCCTTGAATGTACATATGTTGGTGTATTCTAAATATAATCCAATAAAATTTTGTCGCGTGACATTTTTATTTTGTAAAAAAATAAATTTTTTTCCTAATTCTTTTTGTGTGTGGGGAAGTGGTAAATACAAATGATGTTGTATCTAATTATTGTTCTTAGATGTCGGAACATGGGCATGGCTAGGGAGATGGAGGGAGGCTTTAGCCCAATGAATAGAAGGAACATGGGAGGTGACAGCTCAGCTAAATACAAAACTGCAAATAATGTCACTACAAATTACCAAAGAATATTGTTCATAACATCATAGCGGCTGCTACACAGTCCCAATCATTCCATTCTGATGACATTACCAACAAACTCTCCCCCCGGTCTTATTTTTTTCCTTTATTATTATTATTATTTTTTATCTACCTTTCAAATTTCTCATTATTAACAATTTTATCAAAGTCGTATGGTATAAGTTTTAGATCTAGAAATATTAGATTACCAATATGTAAAACTAAAAGTTGACTTATCGAAGTTAAAATATTTCACACATATAACCCTTTAATTATAAAGGAAAGTTTTATATTGTTCGTGGGTTCAAATTTGACATGAGTAATGCATTTTGATTAGGGAATGGAAATCAATTTCGGTTAAGCGAGAGGGACTCTTAGACAAATTTTATATGATCTATTTTAGCTTTATTAGGTGTATCTCACTGTCCACAATACCTGTCTATTATTTGATTAAATAAACATTCTAGAGAGAGATAAGGTATCCTTTCAATCCAAACTCTTGATTTTGATTTTCTTTTTGTACTTTTTAATAATTCAAGGCAGCTTTTTGTTCTCGCTTAATTTTTTTTTTCAAATCCTCACTCAATTAAATGTAAAATATCAATTTATATCTCTAAACTTGGTAGATTATATCAATTCAAATCTAGAATTAATAATTATATCAATTTAACTATTAATTTTCACAAGTATCAATTTTAATCTTGTATTATATTTTATTTGTATACACTTACGAAAGTTTAGAGTTTTAATTAATATATTTATGAAAATTTAATATATATAATTATTAATTTGAAGTTTAAATTCATACCACTTTAAATTAAATAGGTTAAGGGTATAAAATGATATTTTTCTTATTACTTAGACGAGAGAGGGTTATTTATTACAATTATTATTATTATTTTATTTAGTTATTATTATTATTTTTTTTTTTCCGAGAGGAGAGAGAGTTATTTATTACTATTATTATTATTATTATTTTTAATATTGAGAGAGATTAATCGTTGACAAAGTTTACAATTTGTAAAATAATAATAATAATTTTGAAAAAATGATGAAGACTTGAGGTGAGCCGAGTCGAGCCGGGAAGCCGGCGGCTTAGCTTGTCGGTGGTGTATTAGTAAGAGTGTGGCTGTGGAAAAAGCTCATAAAGCTTCATCGCTGTCTCCTGCTTGGTTCCATTCCAATCTCTGTATATTCGAAGACGTAATTCTCATTTTTAGCGAAAAAAAAGAAAATAAGAGAGAGAGAGAGAGAGAGAGAGAGAGAGAATAGAGAAAAAAAGGAAATCACAGGCTAAGCTCTCTCACTCTCTCTTTATGCTCGCTTCTCTTGTAAGAAACTGGTGGATGTATCAAAGAGCTTCTCCATTCCAGTCTCTTCTTAGGTTGGTTATTTCTCTCTCTCATTTTCTTCCTGGTGCATGAAATGGATTTGAGCTGCTTGCATTGGCGACTATGTAAAATTTCAGTCAAATCTCTGTTTCCGATTTGCGGTTTTTTCCAGATTAATTGGCGAATGCTATTATAATCTAGTTCATTTGTGTTGTGCATTAGACACTCGTTTGACTGATTACTAAATCAGTTGGACTTTGATTCTTTCTTGCTGGATCTGCTTCATTTTGATTCGAATTGGTCGGTGTTTATGTAAATCTATATCCTATGGGCTTTAGTTGCTTGGATTTGATTTCATTTCCGTCTTTAATTGTTGATGGAATTTTATTTACTGGAGAAGGGCGGTGTCGCGTTTGTTTATATATGTCGGGGCGTGATGTGAAATTAATTGCTCATTAATCCTGTATACCTTTAATTGGCTCAATTAGTCTTAGAACGGCTACTTCAAGCATCGCTATTTGTCTGGTTTTGTTATCTATATGTTAGTTGTATGGAAACGTTTCAGATGTTATCAAATGTTTGGATTCACGACATTTTGATCGTCTTTGATCTGGATATTTCATGATTGTTTTGCAGGAGGCTGCTATGCTATTAATCGACTTTCTTTCATAGATCTGAAGAATTCCGAGACGTTCTGTTTCATCTTCATTGTATCTTAAAAGGAAGGGAAACTGGCGGCCACACTAACTTGGAGACTAGCTGCCAGCAACGGCAGCAGTCATCCTACTAATGATCTGGTATTTTGTGGCCTCCATTTAAATGTTGTCATTAGATTCGTAAATTGATTTTCCCTTTACCAATTCATGCGTGGAGTACTGATGAAAACGTAATTTCACTGTTTTAAATGTGAGCATGTGTGATACTTATGCCTTCAAGAAAAATTGGGTTTTGGACTCACGATTATGCCTATTTAGTTATTTGCTTAACTGAGCTCAATATCGTATGAGGTTGAAGAGGCGACGGATGGATGTACTGGTTAACTGAATTTCAAAGATAACCTTAGTCAATGCTGCCTTTTGTGGTACATGTTATGTTATCTAGTAATCATTTCTGTGTTCAATTGTTGTAGGAGAAAAATATGGATGGAAAAATTCAAGATTCAGAGCCTCCAACTCCGCATTCTATTATGAAGATGGGCTCCAGGTAAAATCAGAGTTGAATGTTTATTTATTTCATTCTTTTAACAAGTTCATGGTATGTTTGGAAGATGCGTATTCTGATTTCTGAGGATAACCAGTATGGTTTTATTTATTGGTTGTCCTTGTATGTATAATTTTTGTTACTTTTGCAATTTCATGGCATTTCTGAAAGACTCATTTTTGTTTGATAACCAATATGCTTTTATTTGTACACTGCACTTGCATGCATCTTTTATTTTAGAAGTTTTACATTGTCCACATTTTTCATTTAATTTGTTGACATAGATATGAATGTGTGTTGTCATGTTTTAGGAACAAAGAGCTAAGTAGACCTTAGAAAATTTTGGTTAGCGGTCCAATTTTCTTTTGAACTTCTTTTTTCTCAACTCTCCAAAGTGCAAACCTCCTAAAAAGGACAGCACATGATGAATAAGTAAGAGTAAAGGATTTTAGCTAATAATTCAGTCTTGTTTTGTATGAGTCAATCCAAGTAGTGAAATACAAGTGTTATTGTTCAATCTGTGTATCACTGAAAAATAATACCCAGATGACTTACTTTGATCATATGTCTTGCAGAGATCGCAATAGCATGGAAGATCCAGATGGGACACTGGCAAGTGTTGCTCAATGCATTGAGCAGCTGCGGCAGAGTTCCTCCTCTGTGCAGGAGAAAGAATTTTCTTTGAAGCAATTGCTGGAACTTATTGATACACGTGAGAGTGCATTCAGTGCTGTTGGATCTCACTCTCAAGCAGTTCCAGTACTAGTTTCTCTTCTTCGTTCAGGATCCCTTGGGGTGAAAATACAAGCTGCTACTGTTTTAGGTTCCTTGTGCAAGGAAAATGAATTAAGGGTAAAAGTTCTACTTGGAGGATGCATCCCCCCATTGCTTGGTCTCCTCAAATCAAGCTCGTCAGAGAGTCAAGTTGCTGCTGCAAAGACCATTTATGCTGTTTCCCAAGGTGGTGCTAGGGATCACGTTGGATCCAAAATATTTTCTACTGAGGGAGTTGTTCCAGTACTGTGGGAGCAGCTACGCAATGGGCTCAAATCTGGAAATGTTGTTAGCTTACTGACTGGAGCTTTAAGGAACCTCTCAAGCAGCACTGAGGGATTTTGGTCTGCAACTATAAATGCTGGCGGTGTAGACATACTTGTGAATTTATTGGCAACAGGAGAGCCAAATACACAAGCAAATGTGTGCTTTCTCCTGGCACATGTGATGATGGAAGATGCATCTTTTTGTTCCAAAGTTTTGGCTGCAGAGGCTACAAAAAAGCTTCTTAAATTAATAGGACCTGGGAATGAAGCTTCTGTTAGAGCAGAAGCAGCAGGTGCTCTTAAATCTCTTTCTGCTCAATGCAAAGAAGCACGTCGTGAGGTAGCAAGTTCAAATGGTATTCCTGCCTTGATCAATGCAACAATAGCTCCCTCGAAAGAGTTCATGCAAGGCGAGTATGCTCAGGCATTGCAGGAGAATGCTATGTGTGCTTTAGCAAACATTTCAGGGGGTTTGTCTTATGTTATCTCGAGCCTTGGACAAAGCCTTGAGGCATGCACATCAGCTGCTCAAACTGCCGACACATTAGGGGCTTTAGCATCAGCTCTCATGATATATGATAGCAAAGAAGAAGCCACCAGAGCGTCAGATCCTATAATTGTTGAACAGACTTTAGTAAAGCAGTTCGGATCTCGTGTAACCTTTCTTGTGCAGGAACGAACCATTGAAGCATTAGCTAGTTTATATGGGAATGCCATACTTGCTGTCAAACTTGCAAATTCTGATGCAAAACGTTTACTAGTTGGTTTGATCACAATGGCAACTAATGAAGTTCAGGAAGAGCTTGTAAGAGCCCTTCTTACCCTTTGCAACAATGAAGGTAGTCTATGGCGTGCCCTTCAAGGCCGTGAGGGGGTTCAGTTGTTGATTTCACTCCTTGGACTCTCATCAGAGCAGCAACAGGAATGTGCAGTTGCATTGCTTTGTCTTTTATCAAACGAAAATGATGAGAGTAAATGGGCTATAACGGCTGCTGGTGGCATACCTCCACTAGTTCAAATTCTAGAGTCGGGTTCTGTGAAGGCAAAAGAAGATTCTGCAACTATCCTTAGAAACTTATGCAATCACAGTGAAGATATACGTGCATGTGTTGAAAGTGCTGATGCTGTCCCTGCACTTCTGTGGTTGCTTAAGAATGGAAGCTCTAATGGGAAAGAAATTGCAGCAAAGACTTTGAATCATTTGATTCATAAATCTGATACAGCAACTATCAGTCAGCTTACGGCATTATTAACCAGTGATTTACCAGAATCTAAAGTCTATGTTTTGGATGCTCTTAGAAGTATGCTTTCTGTGGTCCCCCTCAATGATATAGTGCGTGAAGGTACTGCTGCGAATGATGCCATTGAGACCATGATCAAAATATTGAGTTCTACTAGAGAAGAGACGCAAGCCAAATCTGCATCAGCCTTAGCTGGAATTTTTGAAATCCGGAAAGACTTGCGTGAAAGTAGCATTGCTATTCAGACTCTCTTATCAGTCATAAAGCTACTTAAAGTTGAATCTGACAATATTCTAGCAGAGGCATCACGTTGCCTTGCTGCAATATTTCTCTCAATCAAGGAGAACAAAGACGTGGCTGCTGCTGCTAGAGATGTATTATCTCCCTTAGTTGTGCTTGCAAAGTCTGCAGTTTTAGAAGTTGCAGAACTGTCAACCTGTGCTCTGGCAAATCTTCTACTTGATAGTGAAGTTTCAGAGAAGGCTGTTACTGAAGAAATTATTTTACCTGCCACTAGGGTTTTGCGTGAAGGCACAATGTTCGGAAAGACACATGCAGCAGCAGGAATTGCTCGCTTGCTTCGTTCTCGGAAAATTGACCATAGCATCACTGACTGTGTGAATAGTGCAGGAACTGTCCTCGCATTAGTATCATTTCTAGGCTCTGCAGACACCAGGACTGTTTCCACATCAGAAGCACTAGACGCTCTTGCCATTTTATCTAGATCTGAAGGGGTTAGCGGGAATATGAAGCCTACATGGGCAGTCTTGGCTGAATTCCCCAAAAGCATTTCTCCGATTGTTGCATCCATTACTGATGCAACTCCTATATTACAGGACAAGGCAATTGAGGTAGTAGCACGACTTTGCCGGGATCAACCTGGTGTTATAGGAGAAGAAGTAGTTACTGCATCTGGATGCATAGCTTCTGTTTCTAGGAGGGTGATCAATTCCACAAACATTAAGGTCAAGATTGGAGGAACTGCCCTTCTTGTATGTGCAGCTAAAGTTAACCACCACAGGCTGTTGGAAGATCTCCACGCATCAAGTTCATGTAGTCTACTCATTCAATCTCTTGTTGCAATGTTAAGCTCTTCACAGACTTCTGCACTGGATAATCAAAGTGATACTGATAGGGAATTTATCAGCATATATAGACTTGCTAAAAAAGATAACAATGGTACAGAATCCAATAAAGCTACTGCTGTTGTTTATGGTGTCAACCTGGCAATTTGGCTACTCTGTCTTCTTGCGTGTCACGATGGAAGAAGTAAGACTGTGATCATGGAGGCTGGAGCAGTTGAAGTTCTCACAGAGGGAATATCCAATTATTATTCACAGTATGCTCAGGTGATCAACTTCTTACGTCCCTGTAGTTTTTCCATGATTTATGTTTCTTTTGGTATTGTACTCATTATGGTTTCATATCTAATTGCATTTAATTTTCTTTTGCTTATTCAATTTTTACACAGATTGACTTTAAAGAAGACAGCAGCATATGGATTTCGTCTCTACTGCTTGCAATTCTATTTCAAGACAGGGATATAATACGAGCACATGCAACCATGAAATCTATACCAGTGATTGCAAATTTACTGAAATCAGAGGAGCCGGCAAATAGATATTTTGCAGCTCAGGCCATAGCAAGTCTAGTTTGTAATGGTAGCAGGGGTACCCTGCTGTCGGTTGCAAACTCTGGTGCAGCAGGGGGACTAATATCCTTACTTGGTTGTGCAGATGCTGACATATTTGATCTTCTTGAATTGTCAGAGGAGTTCATGCTGGTTCGCTATCCTGAGCAAGTTGCGTTGGAGAGGTTGTTTCGGGTAGATGACATAAGGACTGGTGCTACTTCTCGGAAAGCCATTCCGGCTCTTGTTGATTTGCTCAAACCAATTCCTGATCGTCCAGGAGCACCTTTTCTAGCCCTTGGGATTTTGACCCAGCTAGCGAAAGACTGCCCATCAAATAAGATTGTAATGGTGGAATCAGGGGCTTTGGAAGCATTGACCAAATATCTTTCACTTGGACCACAAGATGCAACTGAAGAAGCTGCTACTGATTTGTTAGGAATTCTATTCAGCAGTTCTGAGATACGTAGGCATGAGTCTGCCTTTGGTGCTGTCAGTCAGCTTGTAGCAGTTCTGCGTTTGGGTGGAAGGGGTGCAAGGTATAGTGCTGCTAAAGCATTGGAGAGCCTCTTTTCTGCTGACCATATTAGGAATGCTGAATCTTCCAGACAAGCTGTGCAACCCTTAGTGGAGATTCTCAGTACTGGCTTGGAGAGGGAGCAACATGCTGCCATTGCTGCTTTAGTCCGTTTATTAAGTGAAAACCCATCAAGAGCCCTTGCAGTTGCAGATGTTGAAATGAATGCAGTCGATGTCCTTTGCAGAATTCTGTCAACAAATTGTACAATGGACTTGAAGGGAGATGCCGCTGAGTTGTGCTGTGTACTTTTTGGAAATACAAGAATTAGATCTACAATGGCTGCAGCGAGATGTGTTGAGCCTTTGGTATCGCTTCTTGTGACTGAGTTTAGTCCTGCTCAGCAATCAGTTGTCCGTGCATTGGATAAACTTGTTGATGATGAACAACTAGCAGAACTAGTTGCTGCACATGGAGCTGTTGTCCCTCTTGTAGGGCTCCTCTATGGTAGAAATTTCATGCTTCACGAAGCAGTGTCTAGAGCACTTGTAAAGTTAGGTAAAGATAGACCTGCTTGTAAGATGGAAATGGTAAAAGCTGGAGTAATTGAAAGCATTTTAGATATCCTCCTTGAAGCACCTGATTTTCTTTGTTCAGCCTTTGCAGAACTCCTCCGTATACTGACTAATAATGCTAACATTGCTAAGGGACCATCTGCTGCGAAAGTGGTTGAACCCCTTTTCCTATTGTTGACAAGACCAGAATTTGGACCTGATGGACAGCATAGTGCACTCCAGGTTCTTGTTAATATCTTAGAGCATCCTCAGTGTCGTGCTGATTATACATTGACCTCTCACCAAGCTATTGAACCACTCATTCCGTTACTTGATTCCCCTGCTCCAGCTGTGCAACAATTGGCCGCTGAGCTCCTATCACACCTACTTGTGGAAGAACATTTGCAAAAGGATTCAGTCACGCAGCAAGTAATTGGTCCTCTAATACGAGTACTTGGTTCTGGTATTCAAATATTGCAGCAGAGAGCTGTCAAGGCTCTTGTTAGTATTGCACTAACGTGGCCTAATGAAATAGCAAAAGAAGGTGGTGTCAGTGAGTTATCCAAAGTCATTTTGCAAGCTGATCCTTCACTTCCTCATTCATTGTGGGAATCTGCTGCCACTGTTTTAGCAAGTATTCTACAGTTCAGTTCTGAATTTTATCTGGAAGTCCCAGTTGCGGTGTTGGTCAGGTTGCTTCGTTCTGGATTAGAAAGCACAGTGGTTGGTGCACTGAATGCTTTACTTGTGCTTGAAAGTGATGATGCAACAAGTGCTGAAGCAATGGCGGAAAGTGGTGCAATTGAGGCACTGTTGGAACTTCTGAGAAGCCATCAATGCGAGGAAACTGCAGCTAGACTACTGGAAGTACTTCTTAATAACGTGAAGATCAGAGAAACCAAGGTTACTAAATCTGCAATTGTACCATTATCCCAGTATCTCTTGGATCCTCAAACTCAAGCTCAACAGCCAAGGTTGCTGGCAACTTTGGCACTTGGTGATTTGTTCCAAAATGAAGCTCTTGCTAGAAGCACAGATGCCGTTTCAGCTTGCCGTGCTCTGGTCAATGTGCTTGAAGACCAACCAACAGAAGAAATGAAAGTGGTAGCAATATGTGCCTTGCAAAATCTTGTTATGTATAGTCGATCAAATAAAAGAGCAGTTGCAGAGGCTGGTGGTGTTCAGGTGGTATTGGACCTAATTGGGTCCAGTGATCCAGAAACATCTGTTCAGGCTGCAATGTTTATTAAACTCCTTTTCGCAAATCATACTATCCAGGAATACGCATCCAGTGAGACAGTTAGGGCCATCACTGGTAATTTCCCTCAACCCTCCACATGCACGTACATGCATAATGACATTGATAGAGTTGGGTTTGTCTTGTTAATCATCTCCACATGTCTGCTACATGATTCTATATTTGGATGTTTTTCCTTTTTTCTCCCTAAGGAGATTGCATTCTAGAATTAATTATCAGCTTTTTGAAGTCTCTTAGACGCTCGCCTAATAAACTTTACTTACGTGCCCTGGAAAATATAGTGTCATAACAATTTGGTCTTGCAGCTGCTATTGAAAAGGACTTGTGGGCCACTGGAACTGTGAATGAGGAATACCTGAAAGCCCTAAATTCTCTTTTTAGCAACTTCCCACGATTGAGAGCTACTGAGCCTGCTACACTCAGCATTCCTCATCTAGTAACATCCCTAAAGACTGGTACTGAGGCAACTCAAGAAGCTGCGTTAGATGCCCTATTTCTTTTGAGGCAAGCGTGGTCAGCTTGTCCAGCTGAGGTTTCAAGAGCTCAGTCAGTTGCTGCTGCAGATGCTATCCCTTTGCTTCAGTACTTAATTCAGTCAGGCCCTCCCCGTTTCCAGGAGAAGGCCGAGTTTTTGTTACAGTGTTTGCCAGGAACGTTATTAGTTATAATCAAACGTGGCAACAATATGAAGCAGTCAGTAGGAAACCCCAGCGTATTTTGCAAGCTCACCCTTGGCAATACTCCACCGAGGCAAACAAAGGTAGTGTACTCCATCTCTGTATCTTCCTTTCATTCATAGCTTTTGCACTTTTCTTATAATTATTCCATAAAGACAAAATTTGTATGTAACCAATGATAGTTGCTATGCTCAACTAATTATTGGAACTATAACCAGTCGTATGCTGGAGTAATGTCGTTTCTTTCACGTCATTTATCATCTATACCACCATATCCACATATCTACCATATATGAATATTTCTTTCGTACAGTTCATAGAGGAAATGCCCCAGCGTTTTACTTCTAAAATTATGCTAGCAAAACGGTTTTAGGAGAAAAATTGTGGTGGAGCACTATCACCAATATTGTCATCTGTTCCAACTCTTTCATCATTTTTCCAATTTGTCTCAGACTGTAACCTCCCTTTAAAACTTGGTCAGGTTGTATCAACTGGTCCTAATCCAGAGTGGGATGAGAGTTTTGCATGGTCCTTTGAGAGTCCACCAAAAGGCCAAAAGCTTCATATTTCTTGCAAGAACAAGAGCAAAATGGGGAAGGTAAATTTCCTGAAAATTTTCCTTTCTTTTCTTTTGTTTCCGTTTGAAAGTCCTACAACTAATTTTCTTTTGGTGTAATAAAAACAGAGCTCTTTCGGGAAAGTAACAATTCAAATCGACAAAGTTGTAATGTTGGGAGCGGTTGCCGGCGAGTACACCCTGTTGCCTGAAAGCAAAAGTGGTCCTCGAAATTTGGAAATAGAATTTCAGTGGTCTAACAAGTAAGCAACCATTGCATTAGTAGGATACCATCCCTTCCCCTGCGGAATGATTTTTTCAATTTATTTTCAATTTTGAGTATTTATCATCAATAGTGTATATAATATTCTCTCCAGATTTCTCTTTTAGTCTATAAATAGAAATTTGTCAAAATATATCTCTCTGGAAATTTCCTTTCACTAGTGTTCTGGGTTAAAAAATTTGACAGAAAATTTGCTCTTGTTTGTATTTCATTGATTTCAAGTGCTTGTCAATTTTGAGGAAAAGTAATGTATAATGTAATTATGTAACTTTCATTGTGTGAGAATTTATTATAAAAATGTATGCATAGGAACTCTCATAAACATGTCCTGGACATTCTCTCACTCTCTCTCTCTCTCTCTGTTTCTGTTTTTGAATCATTAGGTTTCGACGATTTTTGTTACTATTTAGAGCATATATCTAAAAATTGAATCAATTCTGTATTAATCTGATAAATTAATTAAAGAATTATCATTTTACATTCAGAAGTGAAATGCTGCAGTTCAATGACAATGAATGCGTTGCAGTTGTACTATTTAGAGGATAGGTTTGAAATTTGAATTCATCTTTTACTAATCTTATTATTAATTAATTAATTAAAGAATTTATCATTCAAATTCACAAGTGAAGTGCCGTCGGTCAATGAGAATGAGTGCGCTGTAGTTTTAACCGACACGTAAGTATTCTTGGACCACCTTGGTGGTGCCTCGAGAAATTCATCTTTGAATTTTTTTTTTTTTTTTCCTTGAATTGTGTTTAGTCACTTTCATTCACATATGAATTAACTTAGACTTATGAAGGGTATCATAATAGAACATAAAATATCAATTGATATGTGAATTAAAGTGTTGGAACATTGGTATTAGATGAACATATGTATGAGACTAACCTAATTTTAACGTTTAGCACTGCTATAAAAATAGATATTGAGTTAAGACTCCCTACTTATTTTGATCATAATTTCATTTTCTATAAGATTCAGCAAACCATTTTAGCTAGTTAGGAGTAGCACCAATGTATATTTGGCTAAACATTTTAATTTGATCAATCGAATTAACATGGATGGAGTTTTTGGGTGCATTTGAAATACATTTTTAAGTGTTTGATTTAGAAAAATGAGTCATTTTAGAAGAAATTGAAATGTTTGACAACCATTCAAAATAGGTTTTCAAGTATATTTTAATCTTTTTTTTTTTTTTTTTTTTTTATCAAAAGTGTTTCAATAAAAATGAATTTTTTGAAAAATATATTTAATCTTAGTAAGTCTTGGTCTCTCTACCTAAGAGTCTTATCTTCAATAGAACTTCATCTCCCAACTATAATTCTTATGCAAGACGACCAATAATCATGGAAGGGATTCTATCTAATATTCGTGATTTTGTTAACAATTGAGGCACATATTTTCTATGTGAATGTTTGCTTCTTCGTTTTTTTCCCTTTGTGATGATTTGACATTTTAACAAATATCCTACTAATATTAACTAAAATTTGAAATGATTTTCATTCTTGATGGTTATATTTTTTTAGTGAACTTTTTCATGTAACAAATATAAAGGTGGGAATTTAAACTTTTGATCTCATAGTAAGTAGCATAGCATATGTTGTAATCACTAGATTATGTTCTTGTCAGCTCTTGAGTGAATATTTACACTTATATATAGAGAAGAACAATTAAGATTAGATGATTCAGTATATAAAAGTTTGCTTATGTTAGAGGTAGATTTTTTAATCAAATCAAATGGCTAGTGTTTGCACATTGCACTATCATACCATCATTTTTTATTAAAAAAATTAGGAAAAGGTTACAATTTTCACTCTTAAACTTGTTACGTCAATTTTCACTCTTAAACTTGTTACGTCAATTTTCACAAAGTCTTGAGAAAAATTATGGTACGATGTCAAGCTCACTTTGCAGGAATTCTCAACTATATACCATGTATTTGTTTTATAAATCATTGAATGCAAACGATAATACATTTTGAAACACTTTTTTTAATGAAAATTTATTGGAAGAGAAATTACAATACTATTGTGTGAAATTATTTTAAATAACAAAATTGTTAGAAAATATTTACAAATACTAGCAAAATATCATAATCTATCTATGATAGACTGCGGTAGATCACTATTTGTATCTATAGATTATTGTTTGTATCTATCATGACGTAGATAGATATAGACAGTAGTCTATCGCAGATAACTGTGATATTTTGCTATATTTATAAATGTTTAGGTTCATTTTTCTATATTTGAAAATAATTCTATTTTTTTCAATCAATAGAGGGTGTGAGAAATCAATCTCTAACTTCGAAATTGATTGTACATATATTATATTAGTTGAACTATGTTTATTGGACAATTTCAATACACGATAGGAAATAAATTTGAATGTTTCATTCACTAAATTTCAATATTCTCCACATAATTTGTTTCGTTTTTTCCCCTTTATTTTGAACGTTAGTTTATTTCATTTCAAAAGTCCAAATATCTAAAACTAAAAATAGTAGTCTGCATTTAATTTTATTTAAAAATTTAAAAAAAATAATTACAAAAGCATTCATATGTTTTTGAAAAATAAATTACGAAAACGAAAAAAGTAAAGAGGCAGAAGAAATGTATCCAACGGTGACTAAAGAAAACGACAACCTCTCTTACGCGCGCGCACACAGTGAAAAGGAATTAATTAAAGCACGCGCCCGGGATCGCGTGCAATACAATTGCGCCGTGTCATCCTCGTCGCCTTCCTTTTTCTTTTGCCCTCTTCTATTTATCTCCTCTCTCTCTGTCTGCTTCTTCTTTACAGTTCACTTCACTTCTTCTTTCCAACTTCCGGCTGAACTCGTTGGCCTATTTCTCCGATCCCTCTTCCATAATTTGGCTTTCGGTTCATAGCCTCCGATTCTTTCTGTTTCTATTACTCATTTTGGTACCTCAGTGGGTAATTGAGGCTCAGAATTGTTGGCAGGTTTCTTCTGAAGCTCCAGATCTCGTCGTCGAGCTACTTCCTTCGTCCTTTTAAGGACTGAGTCGCAATGTCGCTACAGAATCTGATTTTGTTGCTGCTGATGGTGATTGCTGTTCACCAGGCGGTGTCGATTACGTTCACATCGAGGATACTTCACAGGTTCTCTGAGGAGATGAAGGCGCTTAGGGTTTCAGGGAGTACGAATACGAGTGTTCGAGCAT
Organism: Benincasa hispida; assembly: GCF_009727055.1. Classification (NCBI taxonomy): domain Eukaryota; kingdom Viridiplantae; phylum Streptophyta; class Magnoliopsida; order Cucurbitales; family Cucurbitaceae; genus Benincasa; species Benincasa hispida. The sequence continues at coordinate 25,183,151 of NC_052351.1, read as the reverse complement.
CATGGCCCGAGAAGGGGAGCATGGAGTATTATCAGGAGCTTGTGAGCGGTGACTTCCAGAGGCAGAAGATGAAACTTGGCTCTCGGTTTCAGTTGCTTTTCCCGTCTGAAGGCAGCAAAACCATTGCGTTGGGAAATGACTTTGGCTGGTCACCATCACTCTACCTTCTCCTTTTTGTTCTTGCTATTTTTGTTCTTCCGTTTTGCATTTACTTTTCTGTTTGTTTTTCTTTTGACGCCATGATTCTCTGCAAACCTTTCCTTCTTCCTTCTTTGAGTAACTCTCTCTCCCCAAACCCCAACCCAACCCCCAACACCACCCCCCCCACCCCCCCCCCAAAAAAAAAAATCGTTATAGCCTTTTACATAGTGGCACCTTTATCAGAAAATTTGTGTTATAAAATGTTTTCCTATGCCCTTGAAAATCAAACTTGTTATTTACGTATTATAGGTTGCATTACACCTGGATCGATATCGGGACACCGAGTGTTTCATTTCTGGTTGCATTGGATGCTGGGAGTGATCTACTTTGGGTTCCTTGTGATTGCATACAATGTGCTCCCTTGTCTGCAAGTTACTATGGCAGTCTGGTAGGCTTGCTTTTCAGAATCTGTTCTTTCTACTTAGCCGTTAATTACTTCTAGTGCACGACTTATGCTTTATCGTCAAGCATATTGCCTTTTCGTTTCCGTTAGAGCGAGGGTGATACTTGGACAAATTGTGTCCTGGAATTCAAAGTTTTGTTGAGCTTTTTTGCGGAAAAGAAAGGCATGGTTGGTTCCAATGGGAAAAAGAAAATGCCCGACAGGAGACGGACATGAAAGACTCTATCATCTGCATCTAAAGAATAATGATTGGCTAACTCATTTTTGGCGCAAATGTATTAGTGGATTATGAAGTCTTTTTAATAAGACAGCAAGTTTAGCACTTATTTCCGATGATTGATTGGCAGGTGCTCCTGCTCCCTCATGTTTGGGGCATTATTTATAATGCAGGATAAAGATCTCAATGAATACCGCCCATCCAGTTCAAGCACGAGCAAGCATATATCTTGCAGCCATAATTTGTGCGAGTCAGGCCAAAGCTGCCAAAGTCCGAAGCAGTCATGTCCTTATGTTATTGACTACATTACTGAAAATACTTCAAGTTCAGGACTACTAATTCAGGATGTGTTGCATCTTTCATTCGGTTGTGGGAATTCTTCTAATTGTATGATTCAGGCTCCAGTCATTTTAGGGTATGACCCATTGATCCTACAGTTTGTAGCTCTAATTGTTTCCTTTGTATGCCAACTCAACAGTGAGGAAGGATGCTGTATTTATATTACCCTTTTTTTGCTCTCTAATACAGGTGTGGTATGAAACAAAGTGGCGGTTATCTAAGTGGAGTTGCTCCAGATGGTCTTTTTGGATTGGGGCTAGGAGAAATTTCTGTTCTTAGTTCTCTTGCAAAAGAAGAATTGGTGCAGAACTCTTTCTCACTGTGTTTTAATGAGGATGGGTCTGGCAGAATTTTTTTTGGAGACAAGGGACCAGCAAGTCAACAAATGACTTCATTTGTGCCGTTAGATGGGAAATAGTAATTATCATATTGAATTATCTTCAAGTTTATGATCATGGTTTGTTATATATGCTGACTGAAGTCCTTGTCATACCCAAATCTTTCAGTGAAACCTACGTTGTGGGGGTGGAAGCATGTTGTATTGAGAATTCATGCCTCAAGCAGACAAGTTTTAAAGCATTGATAGATAGTGGAACGTCGTTTACATATCTTCCAGAGGAAGCATATGAAAATATTGTAATGGAGGTACATTCTTTTTGTAGTTGAGCTTTGTACTTAATTTATAGTTCGTTTACTTCATTTTTCCTTTAACCAGTTCCTCTTTTGATAGTTTGATAAAAGGTTAAACACTACAAGCACCGTCTCCTTTAAAGGATATCCGTGGAAGTATTGCTATAAGATCAGGTGACATTGATGAGATGGAAAACCTTTAAAATCCTTTTCCCTCTAAAACTCCATACCTAGTGCATGCCTAATGTTAATGTTATGGGTTTTTTCCAACAGTGCAGATGCAATGCCAAAGGTTCCAACTGTGACATTGTTGTTCCCACTAAACAATAGCTTTGTGGTTCACGATCCTGTGTTCCCTGTCTATGGCGATGAGGTAGATGAAGTTTCTTTCTGAGAATATTCAAGTGTACATGATTCGATTTAGTGAATGTGGATGAAGGTGTGGACTTGATCTTTGAAATTTGTCATAATTAGCCATTAATGGAATAGCTTCCACTTTTAGTGGGCATAAAAGTAGTACTTAAACATCAAACTTGGAACCATGGTAGTGAAGTTGATAGCTTCTGAATACTCCAGAAAATAGAGTCCCCAAGGAAATGAAGAATAAGAACAACTAAAACAATAAAAGAAGAAAGAATGTTTGCTTAAACCATCAAGATGAGGTAGCGTCCTCTTCTTTGATACAGGTTAGCAGTTACTATCTAGTTCTAACTATCTAATAAATGATGTAATTGCTATAACTATCCTAAAGAAGTCACATGTTACACATTTTGCTTCTAGTACTAGAAAATAATATCTGTTGTAATACTAAAACAGTACTATGGATACAGGGGTTAGCTGGGTTTTGTTTTGCTATACTACCTGCTGATGGAGATATCGGAATATTGGGACGTAAGCTCACAATGTCTCCTCAAATATATATGAATATATGATATGTGTGCTATATGCATAGCAAGTTGTTCATCTAATGAAAATAGTAATTTTGTACGCGTCTCATGCAGAAAATTACATGACTGGATACAGGATGGTATTTGATAGGGATGATTTGAAGTTGGGTTGGTCACGTGCAAATTGTAAGATTTCCAACTCCTAGTAATTGTCATGAATTTGCAGCCACTTAGCAGATGCTCACATCTTGTGCAATGATAGACCTAAAGAAAATTTTTGAACTGTCTTAACCGCCATTGTTGTTCTGCCTCCGTTTCATATGGGCTGGTTATTTGTATTGTCCATTGTATATATTTTCATTTGCCTAATGAAAGTATGCTTTTGCTTTTCCATTGTATTATAAACTTGTTTCTTGAACCGTTCACTTTATCATTGCGATCTTCCATTCTTATTTCTACCATGTCCATGTCAAAGGTCTAGATCTCAGTAATGAAAAGAAAATGCCTCTTGCTCCTGCAAAAGAGACGCCGCCGAACCCGTTGCCAGCCAATGAGCAGCAGAGCGCTCCAGGGGGGCATGCGGTAGCCCCTGCCGTAGCTGGAAGGGCTCCCTCTAAACCATCAGCTGCTGTCCCTTGCTTCATAACATCAAGCTTTTATTCGATCAGATTGCCGCACCTGCTTCTTCTGGTATTCTACCTTGTTTCTTCTTGTGTGTGATGTAGATTCTGAGCTTATCTAAGTTTTACATGTAAATGAAGGTCGTCTCTTTACGTCTTCCCCCCAGCAAGGACATGTAGATCTTTTGTGTCCTTGCAAGGTTGCATCAATGGCATTTTCCTTTTTCTTTTCTTTTCTTTAGTATTTTTTTGGGCATTATATGAGCCATCCAATCGGGGTTTTGATGATAGTAGTTGCATTTTTGGTTATGTAGCTATACATTCTTCTATCTATATGTTTTTCTTTTCTAATATATATTACCATTAGTTGTACTGCTTTGGTTAACTTTTACTATTTACTTTCCAAACTAAACCAATATTTAATCATTGTATTTCCTCCAAAATTTCTTACCATTATTTACATCTTACCATAGTTGAGTTAGCCAAATTCCAAACCAAGAACAAGATTTTAAAAACTTTTTTTCCCCAAAATTTGGCTTTATTTTTTAAAATGTCAGGTAAAAAGTAGATAACAATACAAGAAATTTAGAGATGAAAAAAATGTTTATAGGCTTAATTTTTAAAAATTAAAATAAAAAAAATAAAAAATTAGAAGGGCAAAAATAATTAATTATGTAGTTTGTTTGGTTTTTAAATTTTGATTTGATTCTTTTAAAATATTGACAAAAATAGATAACAATGTAAGAAATTTAAAGATTGAATGAGTGTTTATAGGATTAATTTTTAAAAACTAAAAACAAAAAATTAAGGTCTCGATTGGTAACCATTTGGTTTTTTGTTTTTGTTTTTGAAATTTAAGTCTTTCATTTACATTTTTTATAGTGATTTGCATCTTTCTTAAGTATGATAGTTAAATTCTTAGTTAAATTTTAAAAACAAAACTATCTTCTTGAAAGTTAACTTTTTTTATTTATCAAAATTCGGCTTGGTTTTAAAAGTAGATGACAAATGAAGACATTTGGGAGTGGGAGTAATGTCTATGAAATTAATTTTCAAAAATAAAAAAAATAATAAAATGGTTATTAAACCGTTTAAATAGTCATAAAAAGGGACAAAAAAAATTTCTGTGTAAACTCTGATCAATAACAATTTGATTTTTTTTTTTTTTTTTTGAAAATTAAGTCTAAAAACAATCATTCCACCTTTAAAGTTTTTTCATTTGTTATTTACTTTTTACAAATATTTTCAAAAATCAAGCTAAATTTTAAAAACCAAAAGAATAGTATTTTGAAAATAAAAAAAAAGTAAGTCTTTGAATTTTTTTTTTTTTTTTTTGAAATTTAGTTAAAAATTCATCCCTTGTACTTAAAAAAGATACAAATCAGGATAAAAAAATTGGGATAAAATAAATTTAATTTTAAAAAAAAAACAGTTACCAAATAGGTGTGTAACTATTGGAGTCCTATTATTAGAGTCCTATTACCTGAGCTTAAAATAGATATATTATCAAAATGAACATAGCTCAATTGGTATAAATTTGCACTATCAACTTCCATTACGAATATAAAAATCTGGTAATTTAACCTAATTTTAGAACAAATCAATGTTTCATTTTAATATTTTTTATATGTTTTCTGCGTGAAGGCAACCCAGTTTCCAAATTTCAATTATTGTTAGAAATTGAGAATCCAACCTCTGAAGGAATAGGGACTCATACAATAATAATAATATATAAATATGAGTCAATTTCATACCTGCCACCGCGTACAGCAAAGTACCACAAATTATTTTATTCTTACAAAAATTCCTCTCTTCCATTCATCAAACCAAATACCATATTATTGGAATCCTACATCAAAATTACAATTTGTATTTCAACTCAAATAATTAAGCTTTTAATTAATTAGTTCCAATTATTATTCTGGACAAGTATGTTCATACATATGTAAACATTTCTCTATATATATACACAATGATTTTGTATCAATTAAACTTTTCTACTGCCACTAATGGACAAATCAAGTAATAGAAGTTAGGCATTTTAGATGAATAGTCGGACCTGTTCACCATACAATAATTGAAACCATGTGTTATAGAGCATCTTGTTTTTCAAAATCAAATACATTTGTTTATAAATTTTCTTTATGTATATGTATTCTTCCTTTTTTTTTTCTAGAAACAATCCAGCAAAACTTAAAAGACTAAAAAGAATAACTAACTTTCTTTTCTTTTTTATTTTTTATTTTTATTTTTTTTGAAAAAGTAAAACATAAAATCAAGAATTCAAGAGCAGAAAAAATCCCAAAGCCATTTTAGGTAAATTATTAAAAATATTTAAAATGAGCAAAATATCACTGTTTATATGTGATACAAAACGATACATTGATAGGGTACTATTTGTGTCTATCTGTATCATGGTAGATACAGATAATAGTCTATCGCTGTCTAATGCGATCTATCACAGATAATAGTCTATCGCTGTCTAATGCGATCTATCACAGTTAAATTGTGATATTTTAGTATTAGTTGTAAATATTTTGATTAATTTTCTTATAGTTGAAAATAATTCTCATATTTAAAATAGATTTAGTTGTTCTATATTAGTTAAATATTAACCATACATGTTGCATGTCAAAGTAAGCATAGTTCAACTAACATACAAAAAAAGTTTAGCACTAAGAAGTCTGTGGTTCGTTGCTCCCTTCATATTTATTAAACTTGCTTCTAAACGATATAGATTTAGTAACATAAACTCACAAATCAACTTAGACTATACAAATTCGTTCATGTGATCATATTATTAAGTACAAATGAACAATCTGAAAAAAAAATCATAGAAATTCTGATTTCACTACTACGAGCTTAAAAAATATAGATATATTTAAATTATGTTGTCATCTTAAAAGAGAAATGATTAGAAATACTAAGAATTACAATTTTTACGTGCATGTAATTATTTTAGATAATTTACCACAATGTGACGGCCACCTGATTAATATTTTAAAGGACCGAAAAATGAGAGGTAGAGGTGGAGGAATTATTTGGTGATATCGGATTTTTTTAGCATTGAATATATGAAAGAAAAATATCTAAATTTATATCTAAAATTCAAATTATTATAAAAATGTGATAACTTGATTGAATAATAATCTATTATAGATAGGAAAGAAAGCTAAAATGTTAAGCAATAATTGTATTGGGGTAGTGGTGGTGAAGAAAGTCACCTTTTTCCATTTCTAAAAGTTGTTCCATTGAAAAGAATAAATAAAAAAGAAAGTGCCCTTTGTCTAACAAAACCAAACCTCCAAAATAAAAAAGGTACAAGAAGATGTATTGTTTCTCAATCCACTTTTTCTTGATTAAATATGCATTAAATTAGAATCAATTATTGAATATTGTAGAAAGATCCATTAGAATTACAATAATTTTGGAGTTATTTTTAAATAAAAAAAATAAGTCAATTTATTTATAAAAAATAGCAAAGTATCACTGTTTATTATAGTCTATACTTGAAAATATTTTCAGCAATCTTACTATCTAAAATAATTATCCATAATTTTGTTCGCTTGACCATAATAGTTAAAAAAAAGAAAATCCTAAGTTTCAATTTTTGTCTGGTTGAAATACTTTAATATTCCAATATAAATCTAAATTTTTTGAAGAATAACATTCCTCGTTTAATAAATAATAATAATATTCTTATCTTCACATTGAAGGTCCCACTATCTATAAGAGTGGCAGAGTTTTTTGTTTGCAGAGGCCTTTGTCCTATCCCATTTGATGTCTACCTTTTTGGAGAAAATATTATTCTAAATTAATTACACACCCATTCTTTTTTTCCTTATTGTAAATAACATAATACAAATAAATGATCATTTTTAATTTTAGTTTAACAACACACCAAATTGAAGATTAGAATATTTGATTTCATATTATAAAAAGTATGATATAACCAATTGATAAGAAAACGAGGATTCGTGTAGGTTTCTTCATTGTAGAATTTTCAATAAATTTTATTTTATTGAGATCCAAAGTTAAGTCAATAAAATTATTATTGTAGCCATAATTACTTTAAAAAAAAAAAAAAAAAGTTGTATGATGAAATGAAAATATTCCTTGCCAAAAAGATGAATAGTCTCATAGAGTAACTTTATTAAATTTGTGGTTATTTAGAGAAAAATGTGAAGACAAAATAGAAAGTGGAGAAAGAAAAAGGTGAAATTAGGCACACGGATTTACTTCCTTCCTCTCATAGAAAAAAGAGTCAACATTATAATCTTTTTCCTCCAATTATATAAACAGCTTTAAAAGTTTTGATTTAATTAGAGGAATGCTTCAAAATATTTTCTTAAAACACTTAAATTGTCCATCAAAATAGAGTATGAATCATTAAGTTTATTTAATTCATCAAGATATTAGTAAATTCTTTTTTAGTTTGAATGTATGAATCTCTACCTATTGATTTAATTATAATGGTCTATATTGAAAAACAAAATTATTAAAATAGACTTTAGATTCTTTTAAGTGTTTAGATTAAAATATCATTTTGGTTCCTTAAATCTTTAAATGTCTATCTTAGTCCTTTAAATTTATTTAAAATGAATATTAAATTTATTTAAAATGAATATTTTAGTCTTGAAAGTTTTGAAATATTTATTTAACTTTGAACTTTTAGAAAATAACTATTTTAGTCTTTGTTATTATTATATCACATAATATTTGACCACTTATTCCATCTAAGTAATTAATGTATGTGATTATGTAGAGATTAATATATATCTATTTTTCTTTTAATATTTTAGAACTAAAATAAAATAAATTTCAAAATTTGAGGAGTAAAATAAGTCTTCTGAAAGTTTATTATATTTTTATCACCATCTACATTTGCATATTTTTTTAAACTCATAATTAGTAATTGGCCAAATATATGTGGTTTTTTCTCAACGTTTTCATTTTTTTTTTTTTTTTTTTTAATTTAGTACCTTGTATTTTGCCATTTTTCAATTTAGTTACTTGTGAATGTTAAAATTAACCAGTGATAAACTTGCATAAAGTAATAGTTAGTGATCTGACATAACTTTAAGGGGATGAAAAATGTAATTTAAAGGATCTTAATTCATCCTCCAAATTTCTAAAATATTGTAAAGTTTCAAGTTTTTCTCTTTAAGTGACTTTTTTTACTCTCAAATTTCAACTAGTTCACCAATCATCATGTTGGGTACATATATCATATCATCACTCAAAAAACTTAGGGAGATTTTAAAAAATAGAAAAATAAGGAAAATATTTACACAAATAGTAAAATTTAATTATGATTGTGATAGACATTGTTATCAATGTTTATCACAGATCGACGTTGATTGAAGTCTATCAGCGTCTATCAGTAATAGAAACTGATACAAGTCTATCATTGATAAACACTGATAAAAGTTTATCGGTGATAGAAATTGATAAAAGTCTATAATTGATACTGTCAATGATAGAAACTGATACGAGTCTATCATTGATAAAACGAAACAAGTCTATTAATAATAGAGGTCGATAGAATTCTATCAGTTTCTACGTATTTTTTTGTTATTTCTGCAAGTAGTTTGACGTTTTTCTATTTGTGAAAATTTCACAAAAACTAAACTAGAAAATATTGATACATGATAAAGTAAACTAAAACTTCTAAAATAATAACAGCTAAAACATAAATTAAACATAAAAGGGTATTCAATAAGAGTTAATATAAACGGCCAAAAACATTTGAATTCAAATTGAAACAAAAACTAATAAAATGTACATGATAGAAACAGAAATAAAAGGGAAAGATTAATATAAGACTTAAAAAAAAAATACAATTAAAGTAAGTTTGATTATTTGTTTATTAAAGAAGTGGCGAGGTGATTATGCTCATAAGGAAGGAGGCTGCCCACTTTCCTTCGGGTCCTCTCCAGCCCAACAGAACAATCTTCAAACAAACAAAATAATAATTATTATTATTATAATAAAATAATGGTTAATCTTTTATTAATATCTAATTACATATGTTTTCTTTTCATTTTGTGTTATGTTTCAGAAAACGACATGACGACTACTTTTTCTTTTCACTATTAATAGTTTTCTTCCTAACAACATCTGTCTGTCGTTACTTGCTATTTAAGCCATCCAAACCCATTTCAATAAAATTAATTTCATATTGTTTCAATTGAATTATTAATTGATTTAGTCACCAATTTTATGTTTTAATCACCTACCCGCTTTCAAACTTCTTATAGAATTTAAGATGAAATAGTTTTTTTAAAAAAAAAAAAAATTTATGGAAAATTGAGATAAATTATGATCATATCAATTATGCAATGATGGTGTGTATTCATATTCACTAAAATAAGAAGACTCCTTATGTATTAAGGTAAAACGTGGTGGTGACATTTTTGGCAAACATACATAGCGTTGGATTTTAGAACTTGTTAAAGAAGAATTAAGACTTAAAACTCCACCAATGACAGCTCAAAGAGTTTTAATTTTATTACTTGAATAAAGACCAATAATCATCCAAAGGATAGAGCCAAAAGTACCTCTTCATTAAGAAAAGCATATAAATTTGTTTTAATATATTCATCGTCTTAAAAATCTTGCCTTTTTAAAGCAAATGCAACGTCCACGGCAAAAAAATAAAAAATAAAAAAATCAAGCTTCCTAAGCCAAATTATTTTTGGTGATTGGGGGGCCACACCAAAACACAACCCTTTTTCCTTCGTTTTTTTAAATGTAACCCAAATGGCTATATAATGAAGCCTGTTTCCTTTGATATAACCATCTCAAACCAGAGCGAGAGACAGAGAAAGCAGCCTTTGTTTTTAATGCCCTTTCCTATGCTTGTTTGCTTGAAGGGAAGGTAAAGGGAAAGATCCATCATTTCTAGCCAAAGTTACATTGCCATTCTTTCTACAACCCAATTTGACTCCAAAGTTTCTCTGGGTTTTGCTCTGTGAGCTTCTGTTGTACCTTTCCTTTTTTCAACTACATATATTAAAGTGTGAAAATGGGTGTTGGTGGGACTTTGGAGTACTTATCAGATTTGGTGGGTAGTAGCCATAAACACAAGAAGAAGAAACAGCTTCAAACTGTGGAGCTGAAGGTCAGAATGGACTGTGATGGCTGTGAACTTAAGGTCAAGAATGCCCTCTCTTCACTCAGTGGTATGTTATGTCTAAAGAAACTCACCCCTTTTGTTTTTACTTGTTACTGTTTTCTCTATCTAACAAAATGCAGTGTTTTTTAACTTTGAAGGGGTGAAATCTGTGGAGATAAACAGGAAGCAGCAGAAGGTGACAGTTACAGGGTATGTTGAAGCAAGCAAGGTACTGAAGAAGGCAAAGTCCACAGGAAAAAAGGCTGAGATATGGCCATATGTTCCCTACAGCTTAGTGTCACAGCCATACATTGCTCAGGCTTATGACAAGAAAGCACCACCAGGTTATGTAAGAAATGTGGAGCAAAATGCCACTACTGCTTCTGTTACCAAATATGAAGATCCTTACATCAACATGTTCAGTGATGACAACCCAAATGCCTGCTCTATCATGTAATTCTTTTCTGCTAAAACAAGTCTTCTGTTTTGTACCTCTCTCTATCTCTCTCTTCTGCTAAATTTTTGTCAAATAGCTCAATAATTCTGGTAATGATATATATTACTGTGTGTTTCAATCATTTGTGAAGAAGAAAGGGTCAATTTGGGGGATGACCTAGTAGAATATTTGGGGTTGTTAGTTGTTAATAGCTGATGTAAGAGATTACTTTATTTCTGCTGTTGGTTTAAGAGGATGCATGATGTTGTAATTTCCTGTGTTGTGAGACGACTTTGGCTTCTCCACAGCTGTTCTTTCACCTAAAAAGACAAGATTCCAACCTGGTTATTAACTGTTACAGGAAAGAAAAAGGAAAATCGCTTTATTTTAAAGGACTGGAAACCATTAAGTTATTGAATTTGTGAAGGAGCATTATGCCTATACATTTGCATCTACTTTCGGTTTGGAAAAGAGCCTAAAAAATTTGAACACAAAATTCAAATTATTTCAAACCGCATTTGGTCCCAGCAAATGAAGAAAAAGGCCAAACCAAGCCTTCCTTTCCTGTTCTCTCTCTTCACCAAACGCGAGGAAAGAATCCTGCTTTCGTTGCTTTTGGCTTTCGGAACCTTTTTTTTCCCGTTAACCTTTTTCTCACATCCAAAGGTAGCATAAAGGGAAATCGCAGTGAGAAAAAATAAGGGTGATTTGTGTATACTAATGACAATTCAATCATATCAAAGAAAGAATATGTTCAAACAAAATGCGCACATTAGATTCCATTTGAAGGAAGTTACTGAACTACTCAGGAACAAGACGTACTTTTACAAAGTATAATAGTATCCATGCATTGCATGGAAATACAGTCATAAGCTTGTAAAACAACCAAATACATAGTTTGGTCAATTATGTTTGGAATTAAGCAATTTCAACCATGCCTAGCTGGATTTTCACCTAAAAAGAATCACAGTCCTGCTGGGGGGTAATTGGAGAAAACCAAGTATTCTGCCTTAAGATTCAGCTTGAGTTCTACATCCTTGGAAAATCCAGAGAGAAATGCACTTCTTTTGGCGCGTGGTTTAGCTTCAACTTAAGTTCTGGTAACCAGGGGGGAAAGAAGCATATGAACATAAGATGAAGCAGGGAGCATGTAATGGTAATTTCCAATCTGAGACTTCTTTTAAGATAACTGTTCTGATTCTACTGTATCAAAATGGGATGTGTCAAGATAGTGGCGGCGTGACCACGACTTCAGAGAGAAACCAACAAAAGGGAAGGTTTATATGATTGCACAATTAGAACAGTCAGAAAATCACTTACTGTGTGTTGTCTATCTACAAGAATTTTGTAGGAAAATGGATATCATTTCCTTCACTTCCTATTTCCCGAGTAGACTCCAACGAAATTTATATCATACACAAGAGTTGCATTTCCAGGTATATTGCAGTCACCTGTAAAGGCAACATAAATAGCATTAACAGCGTCCATTAGTTACTTGCGACTTGGGTTTCATTAGCAGCAAAAAAGGAAATCTGGAGCAAAGCAACTACACTAACAAATAATGCATTTGCACTAAATGAACTACAATAAACATCCCAGCAAGAATCAATGACTGAGAGCTTGCAACATTTCATGAAAACTTAGATAGCCAACACTCAAAACAAAGCAGTTTACTTTAAAGAATTCAACCTGAAAAGCAGCCTGCTGGTTCTGGTCCATAGGCTAAATGTGGAGGAATCTGAAGCTTACGTTTGCCACCTAGGCAAAGTCAGAGGGGCAATAATTTCTTAGAAGCAAATCAGCAAGAAAAGAAAACCACAAAATCATACTCATTTTGTCAGTAGACATACCTACTAGCATAGGAGGTACTCCTTCACCCCCTAATATTCCCTGATCCAATCCTCTTATTACCTGGTAACAAACTAATCAATTTTAGTCTTTTTCCAATGAGTCGATGTGGTAAGTAACTACACCCACTCAGTTACCCACACTCCTCACAAGGTGAAATGAATGTAGTTAGTGACTAAGTCAATGATTTATTTATCCATATTATGCCTATCAAATGGTTGCAAGTAAAATAAAAGTTAGTTTTACAAATAGTATCTTCCTCCTAATCTATGAATGGGAGAAGGAAAAACTTCAGTACCCGACCCTCCCATCTTGATAACAGAGACCTTTCTTTCACTCTCATAAAGCCCTTTCCTTCTCAAATTGTTAAATAAACACCCACCATTTTCTTTCTACATCTTTGGCAAGCGAACAATTTGGGATTAGAGGGAGAACTAGCTGCACACAAGGTCTCTTAGAAGACAGTTTCATCTAGGGAGATGAATGTCAACCGAGTTGATGCAGCAAGGTGCCTACTTTTTAAGATGGCACATAGAGAGACGTGCCTCAATCCTAGATAGGCTGTTCTTTTGACTTTCTTACTCTAATTTTCTTTTTGTTGATAGGCAGAATATAAGTATAATTGAATTCTACTCAATTATGTCTTCTAAAAGAAATGACTTAAGGTGGACAGTGCATAAATTGATTCAGTTTACAATAACCTCAAATAAATAATTTTTTTATCACTCTGTTCTCTTAATTAGTATCGTTGCTCTCAAACCTGTAGCTGCTTGCTCTTAAATAAATTGGCCAAAATTTTCAAACTCGTATGCACCTTAAGGAACACATGATCAATACCTTGCCAACACCAATACGCATGGTGAGAGGTCTAGCACGCTTGTAGCTGCTGTCAAACACTATCCCATCAGCAAACCTTGCAGTGTAGTGAACCTACATTAGATAACATGAGATTTTAAATTAAAATCAGTTGTTAATGAGATGAGTTAGTCTATCTTATGAAGTATCTTATGAAGATTGTGAGGTACCTAACTTTTTCAATGTGGGATCTTCAAGATGATGACTCTTTAGATTCACCATTCTTGGATTGAATCCCAATTTTTATTTTTGGACCGAATGTCTAACCTAAGCCAAAAACAATTCAGAAAATTCCTTATGGGGGGATGGGGATGGGATTAAACGATTGAAACGATTGTCAATTGCAGAACATTCATTTGCAAATTGCAACATGGCATGCGAACTCAGCAAAAAGACAGACATGTAATTTTCTAACTCGGTTTCTACTCCCTGCACACTAGTATACGAAACAAATGCCGAAACCCAAAACCTTAATAATCGGATAATGATTCATATATTCGACAAAACTGCGTATACGAGGGAATTGCACATTGCAACGAATCAATGCAAGAGAAGTTCGACGGAAACAAGCAGTCATATAAAACCATGGTTGAATTTGATGATGTGAATAAAAGTAAAATAAGAAATTACTTGATAACTGAAGATTGGAACTGACATTGATAAGCTCACCATAAGGAACTTCCTCACCGGATCCGACGGCGATATCGCAGTAGCCAAGCCCGGAAGGCGCATAGTTGAACTCGCAAAGGGGTTCTCCAACAGTGGCATAGTATTCAACTCTGGTAGCGTTGGCATCCAAGGGCGACAGAGCCAGAACCGAAGCAGCAAGAAGCCCAATGCCCATGTTAGATATTGCCTTTTTGGTAGCAGAAACTGAAGAAGAAGAAGGAGTGGGTTTAAGAGTGGAAGATAATTTGGGGGTGAAAACTTGGGAAGCTTGAGCTCTTGGGGTTGTGAAGGTTAATGAGGAGAGTGCCATTTTAGTATGATCAGATTGTGCTGTATCTGGTTGAAGTGAAGGTGGCAATGGTAGCTATATGATGCTCTTCAGGCAGTGGCTTGAATGAATGAGGACTTGGATATGGTGAAGTGTAGCGGCCCCACAATTGCAAAATATGGGCCATTAGATTTGGATAAGAGCCTCGTTGTATTGATAACATTTGTTTGTTTCTAAGTGTTAGACTTAGGATGAATTAGGCATCCAAAGTTCAACCTCCGTTTGAAACAAGGGTTTCCTACCCTCCTTTCATGGGTTTGAATAGTAAACACTATTCAAACTTATGGATTATATTTTTTTTCTAATTTAATTTATAAAGTTTGTCGGTCAACTTTTAAACACATCTCTGGTAGCTGCTATAGACCGACACCAACCACCACCTCTGACGACCATCGTCAGTCATCTTTGGTCACCACGTCCGACGACCATGTCGATAGACTTCCAGTCGCCGTCGGCCAACTTCGACAACCTTTGCTGGCGAACTTCCGACCACCGACTCTAGTCAAACTTCAGCTACCATCTATCAATTTTGAAAAACATTAATAAAAACATTTTTAGTATATAAGAAACAAACAAACTTATATATAAAAATACATCTAAGAAAGAGTTGTCAAACACATGTGTTTTTATTTTAAATCAAGAGTGTTTAAATAAAAAAAATTTATAATTCATTCCAAACTAGTCCTTAGTTTAATGATAATAATATTTTTTAAATAAACTCTCTTTCTTCTATTTTTTTTCATTTAGAGTTTTTTTTAATTATTATTATTTATTAGATTATCTTTTTTTAATTCACTCTTTTCCCTTTGTTTATATGTTTCCTTTATTTCAGGAGATTTTCTTTATTTTTTTTTCTATTTCCTAGTTGTAAATTGATCACTACAAAAAGCATCCCTTATATGCTTTTCTTTTCATTATTATGTACACAATTTTAATAAAAATTGAATAGTAAGGAGGGGTAAAAAGTAAATTGAACTAGATTTTTGCGAGTATATTTATTTAAATTATATGTGTAGAAAACCCCAATTTAAATCAGTAAAAGAGATAAATGTTTGTATAACATTTTATTTCAAAATCTAATAAAATCAAAATATCAAATTATAAAACAATAAATTAAATAAAATTATAATTTTAGTCAAATCTACATTTCAAAATTCAAAAAACAAATATTCTTCTATTTTTTTTTAGATTGTTTTAAACTTGACTATATTAAAATAATTAAGATGACAAGTTTGAACTAATCTAAAATCAAAATATTTCACAAACTAATTTATAAATCTGCATTTCATTCTCAGACTTCCTAACCTGCACTCCAAATACTACTTTCTTGCTTCCTCCAAACACAGTTTTCTTAAACCCAAACTATCTCTCTTTTCTTTGCCGAATTAGTTTTATCTAATTAGTTTTTTTTTATTTTTTTTATTTTTTGTTAAAAGATTCAATGTTTATCTAGATCTTTCTTCCTTTATTTATACACATTGTTATTTATTTGTTTTCATTTTTTTCCAATGTATTCATTTGAATTCTTATTATATTTTATATAATATTATACTAACATGAAGTTATGAGATTTAATTTATATATATTTACACATATAGTGTAGTTGTAGTGTGAAGTTATAAGGAGTTTAACCATCATTTTTCAATATTCCTAATTATAACACTATATTGCATCTTCTTAAAACTCTACTAATATCAATATAATATGGTAATTAGCTAATATATATTTACAAACACAGTGTAATAGTAATATAAAATTATTAGATTTAACTAATTTACCTTTATAAATATTGTGCAATTATAATGTAAGTTATGAGGTTTTATGTAACACCCCAACCTTTCAAAAATAGTTATTTTCAATCTATTCAAATTTAATTATGGATTTTGTCTTTCTTATTTATTTTTTAAATAAGTGTAGGTTCGATAAAATCAAAATTTGACTTAATTTGACTTTAATTGTTGTCCAAGATCTAATAAATTAAATTTACAATATATTAAATTAAAATATTTTAGTTTTCAAATTTTTGAATCAGAGATTTTTTATGTAATCTTCATAATTTTGGAAGTTTGATGTCTTTATTTTAATTTAAAATTTTTAGAATAAAAAATGAGTTTATTGGAAAAATTGTCTTATGATAGGTACGAGAAGATATGGATATATTTTGAATTTAAGATGGAAAAAAGAAACTTATTATTATCATTCCTATCATTCCTATCATTCTTCTCATTCTTCTTCTTCTTCTTCTCCTTCTTCTTCTTCTTATTATTATTATTATATAAACATATTTAAATAAGTTTTTTAAGTTAAAATAACATATAAAAAAATAAAAGAAAGTTAAACAAATTGTCTCCCCCTTCCCCTCCTTCGTATGAAAAACAACACTCTCTGCTTCACACTATCATCCTTACCATTCCGCTCGACTGCAGTCCACCACACACCATCGACCGCCTCATATTGTCGTTTTTGTTAAAACCATTACCGTTGCGGAAGTTAGCTTTGATAAGTGGCATGTATCTTCCTATATCCTACTCTATTTTTCTCATTTTCTCTCTCACTCTTCAAATCTTTTTTCCACCGCTATTTACCAGATACTATCGCTACTGTCACCGTTGTGGGCAGGAGTGGAATTGGCCAGCAGTGTTTAGGTGATCTTTAAGTGATTATCAAGGGCTTTTTTAAAGGTTTTTGTTAAAGTTTTGATTTTTCTATGATATGATTGGCTTCAAATTAAATTAAGGATTGTTTTGGAGTTTGGTGATAATTTTAGTTTCTGTCTGACAAAGGGTGTTTGAAGACGTCTGATTTAATGTAATGCAATATTACATATTTGCATAATATTACAGTGTATTTGCGTTGAATTAGCTTATTCGGATTTGATTTTATTTGTGATATATGACTTTATCAGGTTTAGTGTGTAGAGATAATTTGGATATTTGCTAATTAATATTTTTTATTTTAAAAAATCATTTTGCTATTTTTACGATTTTGAAAAGTTTTTGCTATTTTTTCAAATGAAACTTTAAAATTTGCTATTTATCTCGTCGGTCCAAACATTGTTACAAAAATAAATGAGATTTTTAGATGAGAAATCCACATTTGATCATATATTTCGTAAATGTCTTTGAATTTAAAATTTTGCGTGAGAGTTAATTTGAGATAATTTTACCATTTTTTTCTTTTTTTTAATATATTCATTTTTTCCTTTGTAATTAATGAGCCTCTTTTTCTTTCCATCATCAATGAGGCTTTTTTTCTTTTTCTTTTTTGTTGTTTATAAATATTCTTTTCCATTTCAATGCATTTAATATGTGATCGATGAGATTTTGTTTTTTATTTTTTTTATTTTAATTATAGGGGTGTTGTTTCATGTTCATCATCCCTTGATTAACCAGATTTAATTGTCCTTAATTGTAGGGGTATGGGTTCATCTTCATTAGAATTATGGTTTTAAATATTTGTTTTTTCGCTTTTTATATAAATATATGAGGCTTATTTTAAAGGACTAGTTGCATAAATAGAATTCAAGTTCAAAATAATAGAATATATAGTACAAGAATAAAATAATTGCATATATAAATCAAAAAATGGTAAAAGACTAAAAACCCATACCTAGCTACCATTTTGCTCGCTTCTTCCCAGTTTTCTCATATTAAAAGCTATCAGTTGTTATCACTGATAGCTTCTATCAATTGCTATCGATGATAGTTGCTATCAGCGATAGCTTTCAATTTGAGAAAAATTTATACGACCTTGAAATATTAGCTTTAAATTTGCTATCAATTATCAGTAGCTATCATTGATTCACTTTCATCAATTGGAATCAACCTTGAAATATCAATACTTAAGGCTATCAGTGGCTATCAATGATAGATTTATAAAGAGTGGTCAACTTTAAAAGAAGACCAACAACTTTGATTATCACAATAGCTATCACTAATAATCTTTTATCATGGCTATCACTGATAACAGTTATCTGTCGCTATCACTGATAGACTTTCATCAACTAGAATCAACCTTGAAATATTAATACTTAAGCCTATCAAAGATAGACTTTTATAACTGATTATCACCTTTGAAAGAAACTCGATATATAGATATCACATAAATTCTATCACTGATATCACTAACATCACTCATATTGTGGTTATTAGTGATAGCTTCTTTCATTGATAACATCACTGACAAGATGCTATCAACGAGCTCACTGATATCATGCTATCAGTGATAGTTCTTTATCACCGATAGCGTGCTACAGTGGTAGCTTCTATCACCGATAACGTGCTATTAGGTAGCTTCTATCACCAATAACGTGTTATTGGGTAATTTCTATCGTCTATAACATACTATTAGTATTAGCTTTTATCACTAGTAACATGACATCATTAGTAGCTTCTATCAATCATAGTCATTGAACACTTTTTTGTTCCTTTTTTATCCTTCCCAAACATTTATAAATCCCTTTTATTTTCGATGATACCTTCTATCACTGATAAACATACTATTAGTGATAACTTATAAGCATTCCACTTACATTTTAGTTTGAGATTCAACTTTATTAATTAAATTCACTAAATTGGCTATCAATGATAAATTTCTATAAGTGACTATTAACTATGAAAATATAATAAAAAATTAAACTATAAATGATAGAAAATATTAATGACTATACTGATAGACTTTCATTTGCTATTTATATTTATTATTTGTTATAATAATTAAACTTGATGATTGGTTTGTTGGTGTTAAGTCACTTATGAATTGAGTACTTTCAAGTCTTGAATACGAAACTTAGCCTCATAATTCTTTGGGGAAGAAAAGGGAAGAAGAAAAAATTCAAATAAAGAAACGAAAAAGTTTTAAAAATAAGAGAAAGAGAAGAAGCAAAAACTGAAGAAACAAAAGAAAGTTAAATAGAAAAATTGGAGCAATGGAAGAAAAGAAAGAAAATAAAAAGACTAAAAAAAGAAAGTGTACAACAAGATAAGACAAGGGAGGGCAAGATTGAAAATTAAAAAAAAAAAAAAAAAAAAAAAAAATCAAAGATTGACTATTCAACTCATCCATATTTGCAAATATTTTAAAGATGTAATATATTTTTAGATTTTTTCTCTTATTCTACTATGTATTACAAACATCCTATTTTAAATATATACAATGATGTTTCAAATATATATGAGGTTATTTCAAACGAAAATATGTACCTCATATTATATGCTATAAATTAGACCCAAAACTAAAATAAATGACATCATCAAAATATTTTAAAAACAGACTAAATTTTTAGGGTTCAAATTCTTAAGCTAGTGTTATAAAATGTGTTAGTAATCTTTTTTGCCCTTATAACACAAATATTCGATTGTATATTTGATATATATTGTAGGAGAAAACCGTATGAATATACAGTATACAATCGAATATCTCAGACTAATTAAATTTAAACAATAGTATATATTTAATCAAATATCACAAATTAACTATATTTAAACAACGATATATATTTAAACAGCAGTGGTGGTGTTCGGATTTATGTTCTATATCTTGTAGTTTGTAATGTATAAACAATATTCATTTATTCAATAAAATAAGGAGTTATTTTATTCAACTTAGTCTTGTGTAACTCAATCTAATCAACTAAGACTCAAGTTACTCATGTGACTTGAACAGTATGTGGTAAACATACAGGTAGATCATGTTCAAGTAATAACCTAAAAGGTTTGTAGTATATAAATAAGGTTGGGTGCCTTTATCTTGGTGACATTGTAGATACGGACCACTTTGTAAATTTTACAAAATTGCAAGTGTTACAAACAATTTGATCTTATACAAAGTGTTACATTCGTTCATGTGGAGACATTTTATACAAAGAGTCTGAAAAAGACCGGACCGCGAAATGATTAATCTCTCTTTATAACACCGTTGATAGAAGAGATTTAACATTTCGTAGGATAACTGTGTAACTCAATCTCAATCCTGAGTGAGTTATGGACTCCTATCTATAAGGACAGTCCTTTGATTTGTCTGAGTAAGAGTGGCTTGCATCATCAACTAAATAAGCCTACCATCATGGGGACTTGTACAAATAGGGAGCTGAGAACGTAGCTAAACAAGATGGAACCTCTCATTTCCGTCTTTATGATCAGTAGAGGAATTGCTCCCTCAAGGGCTGACTTTAGGTCTTAAACAAGGCCTCACCCTCTCATTAGTCCGAGAGGGATTTAGTTTAAAGTTGGACTATAAACTGATTATTTATTAGAGAGATCGATGGTACTTAAGGAGTAAAAGGTAATTACAGGGGTAAAATGGTAATTTTGACCCAGGTTGTAATTACGAGCAATTTGTTAATGATCGACTTACTAATAACGGTGATATCCATGGACATAGAAATATATAGTGTGAAGAGGGCAACTATAGGTATTTAGTGGAGTGGCCCACAGTTAATGAATGTTGGTTAATTTAATTAAATAGTTTAATTAATTAATCTTGTATCATTGGAGCTTATAATCTGTTGGTCCATGAGGCCCATTTCTAGCTCATTAAGAGTAAAACAATGATTAATTAGTTTTGAAAATTTTAAATGGTTCACATTAAATAAGTGAAACTACGTTAATTGTATTAGATACAATTAATATAATGTATGAAGATATATTATAATATAAATTTTATTTTGAATTAGATTCAAAAATTAAACTTTATAATATAAGAGCATTAAGATTTGAATAAAATTCAAATATTAAAATAATATGAATAAGATTCATATTATGAGGGGAATTAATATATTGAATATAGATACATTATTTTATAAAGTTAATTTTGAATGAGATTCAAAATTAAACTATATAAGATGAGAGAATAATGTATTTGAATAAGATTCAAATATTAAATAATATAAATGGGATTCATATTAAAACTATAAGTTAAGATTTAATATAAATGAGATTCATATTTAAACTATAGATTATGAGAAGGAAATGAATTTGAATATGATTTAAATGTAATAATAATTAAATATATGATATTTAATTAATTTATATTTATTTAATTAAGTTAAATTAAATTTTAACTCCCCATTGTTAAAGGGAATCAAAGGTTGGTTAAGGGAAGTTATTAAAATATCTTCCCCTCTAATCGAGGAAAAGAATAACGTAGAGGGGTATTAAAAAAACTCGATGACCCGAAAAAACCCATCAACTCAATTCAATCCAACTCGTGCGGTTTAGGTTGGGTTATGAACTTATTTGGGTGGGTTGAGTTCAAATGAATGAAAATTTTATGGGTTGGGTTGTGATGTGAATTCAACCATTGAACCATTGCATGTACCTAAAAGAACCAATTACAAGAAGCAAGGTAAAGAAGATTCAAGAGGCATTCACATTACATCTTCAAAAACTATTCACAAGAGCCGACAAATAATTTTGAGACCAACGTTTTATATAATGTTAGTTCAATGAGTCAAGAAGAGAATGACTTGAAGATGGCACGGAAAAAGTTTATAGTTTGGAAGATGACACGGTGGTAAAAAAAAAAAAAGTGTGCAGATTTTGTGAAGAAAATGCTGTCACTGCATGGGAAAATGTGATGTCAAACCTTGTCAAACGTACATAACTACTTTGTCGCCTTCTAGAGGAGATATTTAAGGCAATTTGAATACTTCCTACATTCCTAGTTTTGCATTTTGACTTATAATTTAGTATGCAATTAAGTTTCTAGTTTCTAGGTGTTATTTTCTACAATTTGCAATTAATTGTATTTGAATGAATTTTGAGTTTTTTGTCTATCCACGACCATTTGGCCTATAAAATGGCTTGTAATGTTCTTCAAAACTCAAATTATCGATAATAAAAAGCTTGTGCTTATTCAACCCTTTGGTGTTGTCTTTTTCTTTCAAATCTTGCTTTAGATTTGATATTTAAATCAATTCATTGGATTAGTTTTGATCAAGCTAATTCTGGAGTGAGTTGTCTTAGGATCTAAGAGTGACCATCATAGATTCTAAGTTCGATCTAAGTGGCTTTCTGTGTGAGTGTTTGCAAGGATCCTAGAAGGACCTCTAGCTTTACATCCAACAAGCATCGCAGGCGCTTATCATTTGGTATCAGAGCATTTTGTTCATCATTCTTAGCCGACTTAGAGGTGTTATCTTTAGTTTATTTCAATTTATTTTATTTCAATTTATTTTCTCCATAGCAATTGCTTACATCTTGTAACAAGACATACTACAACTTGTCTTGAAAACTGCTTCAAATCAGCTCTTGGATCATAAAGAAAAAAAAAAAAGTTAGCAAGAAAAAAGTTAGCAAAAAAAAAAAAAAAAAAAGAAAAGAAATCAAAGATCCAAAGCACGTGAAAGTTTCTTGTCATTCATTTGAAAAAAAAAATCCAGATTTGTTTTATTTTTAGCCTAAGTTTAGTTACTTTAGTCTTAGTTTGTGAGAGTTGATCATTTTGAATTGGTTTTTATCAATCTTTTAGTGAGATTGCACCAAAAATATAAGTCAACCCTTACATCTTTGACCTAGTACCAAAAGCCTACCCTTGAGTGAAAAACACGAGTGTTCTTGAGTGAAATTGGTGAGAAGTGTGGTAAGGTCCTTTTATTACTAACTTTAAAATGTCATAGGATGAAGGAGTGCCATAAGTACAAGATATTAATATGGCTATTCTTCAAGCCATTCAAGGCATGATGGAAATGATGAAGGAAGATAGACAAGAAAGAAGGGCACAACAACAAAGAGTCTTACAAGAAAATGAAGGAGTGATCGATTTAGTTCAACAAGAAAGACAAATTGGAGGAAGAGAAAACATGAAAGGAAGAGGAAGAAATAATATGTACCCTAGACGAGGAGAAAGAATCCATGAAGATAGAGATAGTGAAATCAAGCTCAAAATTCCACCATTTTGTGGAACGTCGAATGCGGAGGCATACTTGGAATGGGAAAGGAAGATAGAACATGTGTTTAATTGCAACACATTTAGTGAGAATAAGAAGATGAGACTTGCCATTGCCGAATTCACTAACCATGCGGAAAATTGGTATCAACATCTAAAATCCGAGAGAATGAGGAAAGAGGATGATCCCATTGAAACTTGGGAAGAACTTAAAGAAGCCATGAGAAAGAGGTATGTTCCCAAATATTATGAAAGAGATTTGAGAACTAAATTGCAAGTTTTGAGGCAGGGAACAAAAAATGTAGCTGAATATTATCAAGAGATGGAAACTTTAATAGAAAGAGCAAATATTCGAGAAGAAGAAGACACCATGTCTAGATTCTTTAGAGGTTTAAATCGAGAAATTGCTCATATCGTTGATAGATATCCATAATTATACTTGGAAGATATGTATCATTATGCAATCAAAATTGAAGAACAATTGAGAGAAGAAAAGGAACATTCCAAGAGGTATAATTCTAAAGCTAATACCTTTTCAAATTCTAATGTGGAACAATGATGGTTTTGTGAATGGGGGTGAAGCAAAAGGGAAGTTTGTGGCTCCTAAAAGAGTGGAAGACGGGAGCACCTATACTAAAAAGAATGAAGCTTCAAAGGAAGAAAGAGAGAAATCTAGTTCCATTCAATGTTGGAAGTGCAAAGGATTTGGGCACATGAGCAAAGATTGTGTCAATAAAAAAGTCATGGTCATAAGAAATGGAATTATTGATTCAGAAGATGAATGTGATGAACAAGGGGGCAGCTTTGAGGAAGAATCTGAAACCTTTGATGATGAGTACATTGAAGAAGGTAACTCCATATCCTTAGTTGCAAGAAGAGTACTTAATGTGCAAATCAAGGAGGAGAAAGTTGAAGATCAAAGGGAGAACTTATTTCACACAAGGTGCTTGATTGAAGGAACCCCATGTAGCTTGATGATTAATAGTGAAAGTTACACAAATGTAGTAAGTAGTTTTCTTGTAAAAAGACTCCAGCTCACTACTCGTCCACATCCAAAACCATATAAACTTCAATGGTTAACAAAAAAAGGAGAATTAAAAGTAAATTCCCAAGTTCTTATTTCTTTTACTTTGGGAAGATATAAGGATAAGGTTTTCTGCGATGTAATACCTATGCATGCGGGTGATATGTTATTAGGCCGACCTTGGCAATATGATAGAGAAGTCACATATCATGGTTTGTTTAATAAGTACACATTTACTTTGAATGGGAAGAAGTTTACTTTGCTTCCATTATCTCCATATGAAGTACAATGCGATCAAGTGAAATTAGAAAAGAAAAGAAAAGAATTTGAGGATCAAGAGAGGAGAGAAGAAAGTAAGTTAAAGGAGAAAAGTGGGGGGCAAAAGGTGAGTGAAAACCAAGAGAGAAAAAATAGTGATTTTGAGGAAAAAAGAAAGAGTGTGAGTTTGATTATGAGAAAAGGGGAAGAAAAGAATATGTTTTCATTCGAAACACCAAACTTTATACTTATGTGCAAAGAAATGTGTTTAGTAACTGAACCTAAATCTAATGATGGTTTTCCTAGTGCTTTTAAATCTCTTTTGTAGGAATTTAATGACATGTTTCCACATGAAGATGCACTTACGGGTCTACATCCTTTAAGAGGAATTGAGCATAAAATTGACTTCATACCCGGGGCAACGCTTCCAAATATGGCGGCCTATAGGACTAATCCAATCGAGGCCAAGAAAATTCAAAGGCAAGTGGAAGAACTCATGGATAATGGTTATGTTCGAGAAAGCACGAGTCCTTGTTCGGTTCCAGTCATTTTAGTGCCCAAGAAAGATGGAGGATGTGTATTGATTGTCGAGCCACCAACAAAATAACGGTAAAGTATCGACATCCTATTCCTAGATTGGATGACATGCTAGATGAATTACATAGTACAAACTTGTTTTCAAAAATTGATCTTAAAAGTGATTACCATCAAATTCGAATGCATGTGGGAGATGAGTGGAAAACGACTTTCAAAACAAAATTTGGTCTTTATGAGTGGCTTGTTATGCCATTTGGCCTTACCAATGCACCAAGTACTTTTATAAGGCTAATGAATCATGTTTTGAGAGAATACATTGGAAAATTTGTTGTGGTATACTTTGATGATATTCTTATTTACTCTAAAAATTTGAATGAACATATGTTGCATGTCAAGACAATTTTGCTTAAACTTATAGAAGAAAAGCTTTATACCAATTTCAAAAAGTGTAGTTTTTGTCTAGTCCAAGACAATTTCTTAGGATTCATTGTTGGAAATGATGAGGTGAAAGTTGATGAAGAAAAGGTCAAGGCTATTCGAGAGTGGCCAACACCCACCAATGCAACCGAGGTGAGATCTTTTCATGGTTTGGCTAGTTTTTATAGAAGGTTTATTAAGAATTTCAGTAGCATGGTCTCACCATTGAATGAACTTATTAAAAAGAATGTGAAATTTGAATGGAAAGAAAAGCAAGAAAATGCATTCAATGAATTGAAAGATAAATTGACTAATGCACCTTGTCTTGCATTACATAACTTTGACCAATCTTTTGAAGTTGAATATGATGCAAGTGGGATAGGGATTGAAGTTGTTTTGATGCAAGAAAAAAGGCCAATCATGTTCTTTAGTGAGAAGCTAAATGGAGCATAACTTAGCTACTCCACATATGATAAGGAATTACATGCACTTGTAAGGGCTTTGCATGTTTGGTAACATTACTTATGGCCAAAAGATTTTATCATCCACACGGATCATGAAAGCTTGAAGCACCTCAAAAGCTAAACAAAGTTGAACAAGAGGCATGCTAAATAGATAGAGTTCGTTGAGACATTTTCATATGTCATTCATTACGAGAAAGGTAAGGATAATGTGGTGGCTGATGCATTATCAAGAAGGTATGCATTGTTTTCTTCCCTTAGTGCAAAAATCTTTAGTTTTAAGCACATGATTGATTTGTACAAAGTAGAGACATCTGAATTTCATGATGTGTATATTCAATGTTTAGAAAGGAAAAATGTGCATGATTATATTGTGTTTGATGAAATGCATTTTAGGAAAGAAAAACTTTGTATTCCTAAGTGTTCCATTCGAGAGTTGCTTGTGAAGGAAGCTCGTGGGGGAGGATTAATGGGGCATTTTGGGGAATTTAAAACATATAACATGTTGGCTGAATATTTTTATTGGTTGAAAATGAGAAAGGTTGTGAATAAAGTGTGCAAACAATGTTTCAAATATAAGGTGGCTAAGTCTAAGACACAACCACATGGTCTTTACACACCTTTAGATGTTTCTAGTGAACCTTGGGTTGACATTAGCATGGATTTTGTTTTAGGACTACCAAAGACTAGGAGACATTATGATAGCATTTTTGTGGTAGTTGATAGGTTTAGTAAAATGGCACATTTCATACCATGTAATAAAACAGATGATGCTACTAACATAGCTAATTTTTTCTTTAGGGAAGTGGTTAGATTGCATGGAATTCCTAAGACCATTGTTAGTGATAGAGATACAAAATTTTTAAGTCATTTTTGGAAACTTTTGTGGGGTAAATTAGGAACTAAGCTTTTGTTTTCAACAACTTGTCACCCATAAACCGATGGACAAACTGAGGTGGTTAATAGAACATTGGAAACTTTGCTTAGGTCATTAATGTCTAAAAATCTTAAGTCTTGAGAGGATCCTCTACCTTTTGTAGAGTTTGCTTACAATAGAGCAATACATAGCACCACTCATTATTCACCTTTTGAGGTTGTGTACGGCTTTAATCCATTAACTTGCTACCTAATATGTTTACTAGTGATGCAGCTATTTCAAGAGCAGAATACATCAAAAATTTTCATAAAGAAGTCAAAGAAATGATTGAAAAGAAGAATCAAAAGCTTGTCAATAGAAAGAGCCAAGGGAGAAAGAAAATAATTTTTAAACCCGATGATTAGGTTTGGGTTCATCTACAAAAGGAAAGGTTTCCATATCAAATGATGTCTAAACGTCAACCAAGAGGAGATGGTTCATTTCAAGTGATAGGGCAGATCAATAATAATGCCTACAAATTAGATCTTCGAGGTGAGTACAACGTAGGTTCTACTTTCAATGTGGCTGATTTGACTCCTTTTGATGTAGGGAATGAAGACCCTGATTTGAGGACAAATCCTTTTAAAGAAAGGGGGGATGATGTGAATTCAACCATAGAACCATTGCATGTACCTAAAGGACCAATTACAAAAAGCAAGGCAAAGAAGATTCAAGAGGCATTCACACTATATCTTCAAAAACTAGCAAATTCACAAGAACCTACAAATAATTTTGAGACCAAAGTTTTATATAATGTTAGTTCAATGAGTCAAGAAGAGAATGACATGTAGATGGCATGGGAAAAGTTCTATAATTTGGAAGATGGCACGTGGTCAAAAAAAGTGTGCAAATTTTGTGAAGAAAATGATGTCAAGTGTGCAATGCATGAGGAAATGTGTTGTCAAACCTTGTCAAACGTGCATAACTACTTTGCCGCCTTCTAGAGAAGATATTTAAGCCAATTTGAAGACTTTCTACATTCCTAGTTTTGCATTTTGACTTATAATTTAGTATGTAATTAAGTTTCAAGTTTCTAGGTGTTATTTTCTATAATTTGTAATTAATTGTATTTGAATGACTTTTGAATTTCTTGGTCTATCCACAACCATTTGCCCTATAAAATGACTTGTAATGTTCTTCAAAACGCAGATTATCGATAGTAAAAAGCTTGTGCTTATTCAACCCTTTGTTGTTGTCTTTTTCTTTCAAATCTTGCTTTAGATTTGATATTTAAATCAATTCATTGGATTAGTCTTGATCAAGCTAATTCTAGAGTGAGTTGTCTTAGAATCTAAGAGTGACTATCATAGATTCTAAGTTCTATCTAAGTAGCTTTCTTTGTGAGTGTTTGCAAGGATCCTAGAAGGACCTTTAGCTTTGCATCCAACAAGCATCGAGGCGCTTATCAGGTTGGTTCATAAGTTTCCCAAATATAACACAAACCAACTCGGACTTATTATTAACTTTAATATATATTTTTTTTATTACTTATAATACAATTATAGATACATATATTGTTTTAGTTTTATTTAATTTCATTATCTTCCTAATAATCTATTATCCACCAACTCTTAAAAATAATTTATTAACACTTTAAAAAGAAAATTTGCATTATATAAATTGAAATTGAGTTGTTAATCTTAATTCAATATGTAAAAATAATTAAACCATATTTTTACGTTTTTACATTTTACTTCTTTTACAAAATTATAAATAAATGACCCGAGTAACCCAAACCAACCCAATCCAAATATTTCATGGTTGGGTTGGGTTGGGTTCATTTTTTAATAAAGGGTATTTAGGTTGAAGAAATTTACAATTGAACAATTGGGTTAGGCTTAAAAAGTCTTTCAACCTAACTCAACCCAACCCACGAACACCCCTTATTAACGTATTTTATACGTGATGTGGATGATTTTTCTCTCTGAAACACTCTCAAATCTCTAATCAAGAAGGAAAAAGAAAATTTCTCTCTCAATTTTTAATACTAACAAAAGAGAAAAGTGTTTTCTCCGTTTTTGCTCTTCCCTTACTTGTTCCAAAAAAGGGTTATCACACAACCCAATCCTTGCCGGCGAATGATGGGGAAGTCCCTATGTTAGTGTTCAGTTTGAGATTAAAGAGGAAATTGTTGAGACCGTGATCACATCATAGATTAGGAAAAGTTTGAAGAATTATCTTCAAAGGTAACTATCTTCTCCTTGAAATTTCTATGTAAAATGCATGATGTAAATTGTTGTTTATTCTTGTTTTCTTTGTATTTCTGTATTTTCCAAACTAAATTACAATAACATCGGCGTTCACACGCTTCTGCATTGAGATTCGATTCGTTCAGATAGATGGTATTGCACCGCAATAAACCTATATATTTGAAACTGAAAACAAAATGTACAAATACACCCAAATCTGTCGTTCATCCATTTGCAACCTCAGATCAAGATTCGACGATGAAGATAGTGAGGAAGAAGATGAATAGTGAGGGTTTGCTATGTGTCACAATCGCACTTTCAAAAGCTTCACTTAGCGATTGTGCGGCAGTTGTTCTCGCTCGTGAACAAGTCAACCAATTCGAATACGGAATGTCGATGGCACACCGGGTGCCTTTCTTAACCTCCACCCTCGTTTTAGAGAAAATGGTTTTAGAAAACAGGTTTGAAGAAAAAGATTTTCGCAAACGTTTTGGATATATGAATAGAGAATAGTAGGCTAGCAAGCAATAAGCAACACCAACGGCTTTATAGCATACCACTCGGGTATGGGAAAGTGATATTTAGTCTTTTCCCTATATAGTATGTTATGAACAAAAACCCATCCGTCACCTTTGCATATGGAAATGGGCGAGCGGTCACTCACTAAGAAAAGTACATATAAAAGCAAAAGGAAATACATAGAAGCATACTAAAAAGAGGTGGAGACGGACATGCAGTCATGGACAACACGCCCAGGACAAACACGCTTGTGACACTATGCACGCAAAATGAGACTACTTTTTAATAATATTTCTTTTGTTTTTATCCTCTTTCCAAACCCCTAAATATATAAATATATTTAAATACATTTGCCTTTTCTTATATATATAGATTTTACCTTTTCCTCCGTCACATCAACTCAAATCTCTCACATCACTTAAATTAATTTAATTATCTCCCAACAACTAATTCCACCAACTTAAAATTCAATTCCACGGTAACTTATCAAGATTCAAAATTTTAAATCTCATTTGGAATTTAAAATTTTAATATCTTTTTAAAATAAATCAATTAATTTCTTAAAATTCAAAACATAACCAAATAACTCAAGATAATTAAAAAAAATAATAATAATTTGAGATGTTACAAGTAAGAGACCACTATTTATAGAGGTTCTCGTGTCTTACATGGGTTTGGGCCATTTGCTTTTGGGCCCAAATATTGGACTTGAGTCTAGTCCTTAAGTTGACCCAAAATTTTACCATGGGCTTGAATTGGATTCGGCTGGATTGATTTTAATTGCTCGACTCGATTCAATTTATAATTTTCAAATTCGGATTTTCATTGTTATGACATAACAACTTGTGTTTAGCCAAAATTTCTCATTCAACCATTAAATTCTAGGCTAAGTTTTTCACCCCCAAAGGAAAAGTAAAGAAAAAATGGCTGATGATTAAATTGATACTTGAAAAATAGTGAAATGATCTCAAGTTTATAAATATTTCTACAAAGGTTAGATATCCTGTAATTGTCACCATGGTCAAAATCCACCAATTTCCAACTTTTGAAAGCAAAAAAGTTTCTAAACTACATTTTGCAAATTGAACTTTAAGATGAAAGTGGACATAAATTAAAAAAAAAAAAAAAAAAAAAAAAACCAATTATTGCCTTTCAGTGAGTTTTTTTCCCCTTTTGGATTAGAGTGATTTTTAATTTTCGTTTTTTGTTGAATTGAATTGGATGAAAGATTTGAAGTTCTAATGTCATGATGGAAGACATTTTTATTCATGTAGAGCTACCGTTTGATGAGTGGTTGACAACTTGACATTTACAGAACATATATATATACCAATCGTAGTTTAAATAAACAACATACCAATTGTATTCTTATTTCAATTATTTCAAATTCCTGGGTAGGGAATAAGGGATTAAGGATTACAATTACTATAACAAAGAAAAGAATATTGACATACATTCACATTTGAGGATGACTCTATGATTATAACGAATATGGCTAAACATAAAGAATAGACTTAATGCTTGTAAAGAATAATGGGGATGGAAATGAATTAAGGCCTTAAGAACCTCTTGCTCTCGCCGCATCCCATAATGGAAGTAGGCAATTTCTGAACCCTGTCAATCCCTTCTGCAAAAACAACTCCCATTCCCATAAAGAAATGGGCGTCGATGTGGCAGTGGAAGGCCCAAACCCCAGGGTTATCCGCCACAAATCTCAAAGCCGTCCATCCATATGGGTGCAACGGCACCGTGTTCTTCATGATCGGATTCTCTAAATTGAACTTGCTTGGATCTTTGTAGATATCGAATTTCCCTTCCCCGTACCCCAGCACCCAGAAATCATGGCCGTGCAAATGCCAAGGATGCGTTTCACTGTTGTTTGGGCTCATCATATTCGCGTTCTGCAAAATGATGTCCACCGTCGAATTGAAATCCAGCCGGAATATAGCGTCGCTCACCGTCGCTTCAGGGTTGGGCGCCGGATTGAAAATGTCGTAGTTCTTGAAATCGTATCCGGTGGGTGGTTTATCCTGGCTGAACGCATGGAGAAGATTGTGCTTCAGGGCAATAAGGTAAGGGGTGTGAGGCATGTTGAAGGAAACGTTATTTAACGACCATCGGCGGCGTCCATTCACGGTGTTTTGGGTGTTGAGAAGCACGATCACTTTGTCGGCGGCTTTGGGCGGCGCGTGGATAAAACCTTGTCGGGCTTTGATGGCGTGGCTTTGAGCCAATCGAGGTGCAACATCGTTCCAAGCAGGTGGTGCCGGAGGAGTTGTCGGAGGAAGTTTACGCTGGTGATTTGGGTAATAATTGAAAATGGCCAAACCAGGGGGGGTGGTCCTTGATCGGCTCACCACATTGGTTGTGATCCAGTAGTTTCTAGAAGGGTCTTGATCGGCTTTTATCAACACAGAATATGTTTCTCCCGAGTATATGAACAAGTTGTTTACTTGAAATGGCTCGACGTAATGCCCATCTGCTTCAACCACAGTCATGGTGTGACCCTGTTTCCAAAACAGAGAGTTTAAGCCATTTCAGAAGAATTTCAAGGAGGGAAATGAAATTAAGTAGATGATTTTGTAATTACCTCAATTTGGAAACTGAGAGCTGAAAGAGAAGTAAGACTAGAGACTCTCAATCGGTAAGTTTTTCCTGGTACGACTGTTATTGGATAAAGAATACATTCTGGGTTGGATGAATTGCAGGTAGCAGAGGTTGAAGATCCCAAAACAGAGCAATTGAATCTCCCTCTTCCTTGTATCAAAAGTGAATCAGGCTCCCCCACCCAAGTGAAGCCAGAGCCGGGGGTAGCCAATCCGGCGGCGTGTTCATGGCTGGTTTTATGATACCAATCTGTGAGGATGAGATTACGATCGTAATCGTAGGAAAAAGGCTCTGTTTGTCCTTCTGGAAGCCAAACCACAATGGATCCATAGAGACCATCTTCTCTTTGCATACCGTAATGGGCATGGTATAGGTAAGTTCCTGGCTGCATATTTCAAAATTCACAAAGGTCAAAACCCAAAATAATGGAGTTTTTGAGAGGCACAAGATAAAACCAGTGGGTCCAGCTCTTACTCTGTCTACAACGAACTGATATTTGAAGGTTTCACCAGGCAAAATAGGACATTGGGTGACACCTTCTGTTCCATCGCTCCAAGGTGTTCCAATCTTCAATTATATTACACAAAATACAAACACGTTAGGAAAGAAAATAGAAAAATCATCAAATAAGTATATGGAGAGAGATGAAATCTGGGGTACCTGTCGGATTCCATGCCAGTGGATTGCGACATTTTCGGTACTGAAGCTGTTCTTGAGCTCAACGATGACGGTGTCACCTTGGTGGGCGTAGATAGTGGGACCTGGAGATCTGCCATTAATGGTCATGGTAAGTTTTTTAAAGCAGTCGGGGGACTTCAATTCGGACTTCACTTCCCATTTATAGTTCAGAGTTCTTGATTCTGCAATTGGAGATTGTATTAAGAACAACAAGAAGCAGAGGAGAATCAAGAGATATTGTCTACTCTGTAACAACGAAGCCATTTGTTGAATCGTTTTGGTGCTTCTTCCGAAACCCAAAAGGCTAAAACTCATTGAGATTGATGTTTTGCAGAAGAACTTGGGTCTATATAAATATCCTACATGAGTTTGACCCAATCAAATCCTGGTCCAAGTAAACGGCTGCAACATTTTCTTCCTACTTACCTTTTTTTTTTTTGTTAGGCTTAGGATGGAAGAATCAATAAAGAATATATTTTATAGTACAAGTTGAATAATTAATATATTGTAATATTATATAAATTATAAAATGATGGTGTATTCCGATAGAAACTTATAGTGATTAAAAAATCTTTGCTTATTCTATTATACTAAAATAAAATTAACATAGGTATCTGATTTTTCAAAAGAAAGAAAAGGTATTACTGAATCTAACAAATAAGATGGCTTAATAAAATATGTTAGGTAGAGCTCTTTAAACAATAAATTAACATTTTAATCACATGTTCGAACATATAAAATTGATAAAATATGTATGAATTTTCTAACCTTAGTCATGTCATGAGGTGGTTTTAATTTGACTATTGTCATTTCAAATTACGAGGTTTTAATTGCAAATATAGTTTAAAATTCTCATGTAATCTTGTTTTTCCAATAACGACATGATTTTCCTCGACGATATCTATAATAACTTACAATACGTTTGGAGTAAAAATTTGGTTATTATAGTCCTATGCTATTTTAGTTTGGATTATAATAGTATGTGTTTGAGGTGTAAATTATTTTAGTTTGAAAAGGAAATAGTAAACACTATGGTAAAGAATAAAAAGTGATGAATCTAAAATAGTAAAAATGGTAGTTAATTGGGGATTACAAAATAGTATTTACTATACTAAAACGTGGTTATTATAGGATAATTAAATACTCCTTAATCTTCACTTTGACGAGGCCACGGAGCTCTTAATAAATTCTTTTTTCATAATAATAAGAAAAAGAAAATTTTTATTCTTAAAAATATGAAACTATTATGAATAATTGTTTTAAATGATAAAATTATTAAAAATATTTTTAAATATAATAAAATATCATTATTTATCGATAATCGACTATGACATATTGTGATAGACATTACCACTAATAATGAAAAATATTTATCACGGTCTATCGCTCAAGATATTCATTTATTAAAACATCCCAACTATTATTAAAGAAAATTGTAATTAGTCAAATCATTTTTTTATACCATAAATATATGTGTTGTCATGAGAAGTAGTACACGAAAGCTGATTCTTTTTTGTTTTTTTATTTTCCCGAAGAACACAAAAGCTGATCTATTTTCACTTTAGGTATAATTAACCAAATTAATTAAAGGTTAACAAACTTAATAATTAAATAGTAATGAAAAGCGAATACCGTTTTTTATCAATATATATTTCGTATTTTATTTTAAAAAAGATTTTGTCTGTTTCTTGTAGGTAACCCCTTTTTTCTCGCATCCGTGTAAATGAATTAGATAATATCAAAGTTTAATATAACAGTCAATTAACTTACAAAATTAATGAAATTTTCAAGTCTTCTATACTTTTTTGTTTAATTCATGGAGTTATTCAACCGCTATTTCTAGGAAAATGTCCAATCATTGAAATTATCATATTTTACTTTATTTTGACAAAAACAAGTTGGAAAATTTTATGCATTTAGATCATTCTTTTCCTTGTGTGTTCATATGTGTTTTGCAAGTCATAGTCTAATATAACGTAATTCAAGCTATGTCATATGCGCAAATTGCGATATGAAATAATTGTAATGAATCACTTGAAGACAAAAAAAATCAAATATAAATATATATTTTATTTAGTGTTTATAATAAAAGCCTAGACATCAAAATTTAATCTAGGTCAAATGAGAAGGTTTGAAAATATAAGGAATTTAAGAACAGGAAATTTGGGAGGAGATTGGCTTGAAATTGAATTGAGGGTCTTGTGCATAAGAGAAAGTAATGGGGTTGGAATTGAAAATAGGAAGGCCATTGTTGACCAAACACTCAGTATCAAAAACGGCTAAGATGGAAGGATCGATGCTTTCAGTAGTTTGAAATCCTTTGCAATCAATTTTCACTTCTGATTGAGAACAAGGGCAGTTGTTGCTTATTGTCACTTTCCATTCTGTCATTCCATGGATCTGAAATCCAGTCATCCTTTGGCTGATTGTTATGTTGTTCAATATACACTGACAATTTCCTGAAACAATAAGGTTTCAATATCAATTTGGCCCAACAAAAATCAATTATTTTTAAAGTTTAATCCATCAGAATTTATTAAATTATTGATATAACTAAATTTACCGATAGTAGACATCAGCTTAGGTTAATCGGTGAATTAAGATGATAATAAGATTAAGCAAAGTGCAGGGAGGGGAAGTGTTATATTTAAGATATGAAAACCAAAAGGAATGAAGATAAAAAGAGAGAAGACTATTCAAATAAGGGCATTCACACCTACCAATAAAAACACTTTTATAGAAACAAAACAACGACTTGGAAAAGAAAAATGTTAGGATAAGGAAGAAAGGGACAAAATGGGCTTAAAATTTTATATATTTATACCTGTGGAAACGAGAGAGAGGACGAGAAGAGCAGTGACGAGCTTGACAAAGATGGCCATATTAGGGGCTTGTGTTGTGGAGATTACTACCTTTTTTTTTTGTTCAAAGGCTTTGTGTTGGTGAGAAAAATGAATTTGGGGACTGTCCAATTTAAAGGGGTTCTTGTAAATTGCAAAAATGGAAAATTGTAATAAATGCATTATTTCATTAAATGAAAATCTGATTTATTTCCGTTTCAATGTTAGCGGATTTTTTTCATTTTGATTCTTACGAAATAATTAAGATTTTAATAAAGTAACGGCAGATATCATAAACATTTTACAATCGGACGTTCAGCATTTATTAAAGGCCATTTTATGAAATTTTGATTTACGTCAACCCAAGCCATTTCTTTCTCACTAATATAAATGCCTTTTCTTTCTTTCTTGACCTGTGGACAGTTTCACCCCTTACCCTTTTGTTTAATTCCTATAGTTGACCTTGAATTGTCAGATTATAACCTTTTTTTTTTTTTCCTTATTAATTTAAATTACTTAAAATTATCTACAACATATGACTAATAATTAAAATCTATACAATTCCAAGGTTAAAAATCAAATATCTATGATATTTATTACAAATTTTAAACAAATACAAACATCATAACAATTTTAAAAGAAAAATATTAAAAATTCATAAATTCACAAGGTAGTCCGACTTATATATATATATATTTATGAATATATATGTAATTCGAGTTGAGTTGGGTCGATCTAAATTTTTACTTAGCCGACTTGAGATCCAACCTAACCCAACAATAATAGAAAATGTTCAACTAATCTAACCCAAGAATAAAACTAACTCAACTCAATCCCTCCTATAGTTTGGGTTGGATAATCCAGGTTGAGTTTTTTTAATATCCATAATTTTTAACTTAAACTTTCAATTTTATCAAACTAGATTTTTAAATTTAGTTAGATGTTGCAATTTATACTATCTATTCAATTTTCACTAATTCCCCAACTAGTTTTAGGACATGTTTGGATTGATTAGAGAAAAAAATGTTTTTCAAAAAAATATTTTTATTTAAATTTTTTTAAAAAAATTGCTTAAAATAAACTTTGAAAGTGTATACAAAAATTATTTTAAACAGATCAACTTTTTCTAAAATAATTTGTTTTCCAAATTAAATACCTGAAAAGTTAAACTAAACATCCCTTAATAGTCTACAACATTAAAACCTACTTAAATTCACTAATTTCAATAATATAAAGTTGTTGACATATCGATCCTTCCATAATCTCGGGGGAAAAAAAAAAAAACATTGCCTAAAAGTCACCAAAACAAGCCTAAAAAAGGAAGAAAAAAGAAATCCATGGTTGATTGATCATTGATGCTCTAACCAATTCACATTTTTCATAAATAAAAGACACTCACGTTTTTTTGTAAAAAAAAAAAAAAAAGAAGAAAAAAAAAACTACTCGAACTTAAAATATTTCAAAATGTAGAGATGAAAACGTTATTTTCATCTATAATTTATTAAATTCTATTTCTATTTTTTCTATAACACCTATCATATTAATATTATAAATATTATAATATAAAATAGATGTCCATTGCTTAGTGTCCTAAAGGTCATGTTTGGTTATTCATGTTTGGTGTCTATGTATTGGTTATTCATGTTTAGTGTCTATGTATTGGTTATTCATATTTGGTGTCTATGTAAATCCACATCCTACTTGTCATTTTGCTATAAATAGTGGCATTTGGTGGATCTTAAAAACACATATACATTGGTGAGAATTCCACTTGCACTAATTTTCATATTATCCAATTTCATGATTTTGGTTATTTTATAATTTTAGTTTTTATTTATTTATTATTATTATATAAAAATATTATTATATTATATTTTCATCCGTATTCCTATTGTGCTCCTCAATTTCATAACAGCACGAGCTCCTGTCGTCTTCCCCGCTAAAGGTAGGTCCTAAATGTATGTTGATTTTTCCTTCTTCGTTATAATTAATAAATTTAATGTTATTTTGCATATTCAATATCTATTAAATTTCTAACGTAAGTACAATATTTTATGATAGTGTTGTCATGACAAATCTCACAAAATTAGAATTTGTCGCCCTTGATATTAACAACAATAATTATTTGTCACGGGTACTTAATGCTGAAATCCGCCTGAATGTTATGAATCTTTTGGAGACCATTAAAGAATGAAATATGACATCCAGTCGGAACAAAGTAAAAGATATGATTTTTTTTCGTCGTCGTATCCACAAGGGATTGAAAATTGAGTATCTTACAATAAAAGATCCCTGTATCTTGTGATAAAAAAATTGAAAGAGAGGTATGATCATAAAAAACAGTTATTCTACTTAAAGCTCGTTATAAGTGGATGTATTTGAGATTACAAGATTTCAAATCAGTAAGTGATTACAACTCCACATTATTTAAAAATCAGTTCAAAATTATTGTTATGCAGAGAGAAAATTATTGATGTTGCTATGTTACAGAATACATTTTCTATATTTCATGTCTCAAATATGCTCCTGTAGCAACAATATCGAGAGAAGGGCTTTAAACAGTATTCTGAATTAATTTCATGT
The DNA here is from genome assembly GCF_009727055.1 of Benincasa hispida. Classification (NCBI taxonomy): domain Eukaryota; kingdom Viridiplantae; phylum Streptophyta; class Magnoliopsida; order Cucurbitales; family Cucurbitaceae; genus Benincasa; species Benincasa hispida. Next base: position 25,144,686 of record NC_052351.1, on the reverse strand, counting down.
CTTTTCGTGACTGAACAAAATAACGAGTTATTGATGAAAAATCATAAATCTCAACCAACTGGAACAACACCATTTCCTGAAGTGAATGCTGTGAATTGTAATAATAATCGTGGTCGAGGTTGTGACCGTGACAGAAGAAGAAATAATTATTGTTTTCATGGTGGTCGTTCTAATCATTTAAATTTCAAAAAAACCACACAAAATGATGATCACAACGGAAAAGCTTCACAAGATAAAAGTTCAAAAAGTGTCGAAAATAAATGTTTCTGATGCGGAATGACTGGCCATTGGTCACATACCTATCGTACGGTCAAAATACTCAGTTGACCTCTATCAAGCCTCCCCGGAGGAAAATGAGAAAAATGTGGAAACAAGTTTTGCGTAACAAGATAATAACATATTTGACCCATCCCATATGACAAATTTGGATGTGGTGGACTTCTTTGAATCTCCTGAAGAGAAGATTGGCACAGTTGGTGGCACATCAAGTGTTTCTTTTAACTTTAAGAATATATAGACTAAATGTTGTTGTTTTCTTTTATCTATCTTCATGTTTTTTTTAGTAACTTTTATATATTTGAAGTGTTGTTTTTCTTATTATAATTATTTTATTTTAATGAAGAAACATGAATCATTTTCATATGTTGGGTGATTAAAAAATGAGCAAGGAATATATATGTCCGGTAGACAGTGCAACTACACATACAATACTTACAAATAAAAAATATTTTTCCAAATTGACAATGCTGAAAGCAAAAGTAAATATAATATCAGGTTCTGCAAACTTGATCAAAGGTCTTGGAAAAGCATAAAAAATATTTTTCCAAATTGACAATGTTGAAAGCAAAAGTAAATACAATATCGAGTTCTACAAACTTGATTAAAGATCTTGGAAAAGCATAAAAAATATTTTTCCAAATTGACAATGCTGAAAGCAAAAGTAAATACAATATCAAATTCTGCAAACTTGATCAAAGGTTTTGGAAAAGCAAATATTATTTTGCCTAGAGGAACAAAGTTTGTGCATTCTTCTCTAGTCAATCAAAGAGATCTCTTCTAAGTTTTAAAGATATACGTTATAATGATTATCATATTGAGACTGATAGTAAGAATAATATGGAATATCTATATATCATATCCACTATCTCAAATGAAAAACGTATATTGGAAAAGTTGTCTGCTTTATCTTCTAGATTGTATTATACTCATATACGAGTAATTGAAACATATGCAACAATGAACCTGAAGTTCATGAATCCAAACATATTTACAAATTGGCATGACTGATTGGGTCATCCAAGATCTACAATGGTAAGGATAATTATTGAAAATTCAAATGGACACCCATTGAGGAACCAGAAGATTCTTCAATCTAATGAATTATCATGTGATGTTTGCTCTCAAGAAAAATTGATAATTAGACCATCACTAACTAAAGTGTGGACTAAATCACTTGCATATGTATAACGAATTCATGATGATATATGTGGACCATTAACGCACCAAGTGGACTATTTAGATATTTTATGGTATTAATAGATGCATCAAGCAGATGGTCACATGTGTGCTTATTATCAAGTCAAAATCTTGTATTTGCAAGATTACTTGCTCAAATAATTAAGTTAAGAGCACGATTTCCTGATTATACAATTAAGAGCATTCGTCTTGATAATGCTAGTGAATTTATATCCCAAGCTTTTGATAATATTGTATGTCAATTGGGATAAGTGTTGAACATCCTATAGCTCATGTTCATACACAACATGGTTTAGCATAATCATTTATAAAACATTTGCAATTAATTGCAAGATCATTACTTATGAGAGCTAAGCTTCCTTCATTTGTATAGGGACAATGTTATTTTGCATGCAACGTTACTTGTACGCATTAGGCCAGTAGCTTATCATAAGTACTCGATATTACAATTAGCTTATGGTCATGAGCTAAATATTTCCCATCTGAGGATTTTTGGATGTGCAGTATATGTTCCTATTGCTCCACCACAACGCACTAAGATGGGTCCTCAAATGAGTTTAGGAATATATGTTGGATATGATTTCCCATCAATTATTAAATATCTTGAGCCCTTAACCGGTGATGTATCTATTGCACGATTTGCTGATTGTCATTTTAATGAGACAAAATTTTGAACATTAGGGGAGGAATTAAGAAGTTTGAAAAAGAAATTACATGGAATGCATCGTTATTGTCTCAATTGGATTCTCGTACAGATCAATGTGAACTTGAAGTTCATAAAATAATTCATTTGCTTAATATAGCAAATTAATTACTAGATGCATTTATGGATGCAAATAAAGTAACTAAGTCACATATACCAGCTGCAAATGTTCCATTAAAATTTGATATCCCAACACAACAAGTTGTCACTAATGAGTCTGGAATACGTCAGAAGCGTGGTAGATCAGTGAGTTCCAAAGATAAAAATCCTCGAAAACAAAAAAAAGAATTTTGTGAAAAAAACTTGGTTAAGGATGTAAATACTCATAAAGATATCATCGACATGACTAGTGAGAAAGGTAAAATACCTAAATATAATAATGAGATTTCAATAAACTATGTCATGATAGGAAAAAAATGGAATCAAACTAATGTAATTATTGAAATTTTTTTTGCATATAATGTTGTTCTTGATATTATATCTGAAAATGAGAATCCTGAAATAAAATCTATTGAAGAATATTGACATATAAAAGATTGGTTTAAGTAGAAAGAAGTAATTGATGCATAATTAAACTAACTTTCAAAACTTAAGATTTTTGGACCTGTAGTCCGAACAGTTAAACCTATGGGATACAAATGAGTATTTGTGAGGAAAAGAAATGAAAATAATGAGATCATAAGATATAAAACAAGACTAGTTGCACAAGGTTTTTCACAAATATCTGGTATTGATTTTGAGGAGACGTATTCTCTGGTGGTAGATGTAATTACATTAAGATATTTAATTGGTTTGCCTGTGTATAAAAGTCTGAATATGCATCTTATGGATGCAGTCACAGTATATTTATATGGATCTCTTGATAATGATATTTATATGAGAATCCTAGAAGGATTTAAGTTACCTGAAACATATACATCAAATTCCCGGGAATGGTATTCAATAAAGTTACAGAGATCACTATATGGATTGAAACAAGATGTGGTACAATCGCCTGAGTGGATATTTATTGAAAGAAGGATATCAAAATAATCCAATATGTTTGTGTATTTCTAAAAGGAAATCACGATCAAGATTTGCTATTATAATTGTATATGTTGATGACTTGAATATAATTGAAACTCCTGAAGAGCTTTCAAAGGTAATAGAATATCTTAAGAAAAAATTTGAGATGAAAGATCTCGAAATAAAATTTTGCCTTAGTTTACAAAATGAGCATTTAGCAGATGGAATATTTATTTATCAGTCAACTTATATAGGAAAAAATTTGAAAAGATTTTATATGGACAAAGCACATCCATTAAATATTCCAATGAAATTCTCCATATAAAATTTGAAAAGATTTTATATGGACAAAGCACATCCATTAAAGATTTTATATGGACAAAGCACATCCACTAAAAAATTTGAAAACATTCATTGCACTATATCTTGACCTCGAGAAGATAATGGAGAATTTCTTAGTCCTGAAGTACCATATCTTAGTGCAATTGGTGCATTTATATATCTTGCTAATAATACAAGACCTGATATTGCATTTTTCAGTAAATTTATTAGCTAGATATAGTTCTTCTCCTACAAAAAGACATTGAAACGAAATTAAGCATATACTTCGTTATCTCCAAGGAACATTCGATATGAGTTTGTTTTATTCAAATAAATCAAATTTTGATCTAGTTAGTTATGTAGATTCTGAATATTTATCTAATCCACACAAAGCTAGACCATAAACAATCTACACATATACAGAGGAATTGCTATATCATGGCGATCGGTGAAACCGACTATAACAATCACTTCCTCAAATCATGCTGAAATTCTTGCAATTCATGAGGCTAGTCGAGAATATGTATAGGTAAGATCAATGACTCAACACATTCGCGAAATGCATGGCTTGTCTTCTAATAAAAACCTTCCAACAATATTATTCGAAGACAATGCAGCTTACATAACCAAAATCAAAAGAGGATATTTTAAAGGAGATAAAACAAAACATATTTCACTGAAGCTTTTCTATACTCATGATCTTGAAGAAAATCGCGGCATCACTGTACTACAAATTAGTTCGAATGTTAACCTGACATACTTATTTACAAAGGCATTACCGCTCTCAACTTTTAAAAAATTGATGCACAACATTGGAATGCGACGACTCAAAGATCTTTAGTGATGTTTTCATGAGGGAGAGTAAATATATTGTATTTTTTTTAGGAGTATGTATTATATAAAATATGTACTATATAAAATATGTACTATTTTTCCTTCAATAGGGTTTTTCCCATTGATTTTTTCCTAGTAAGGTTTTAACGAGACATATTTCATATATATATATATATGTCTGGGCATCTAAGGGGAGTATTATGAATATTATAATAGAAAATAGATGGTTATTGCTTAGTGTCCTAAAGGTCATGTGTCACTATTCATGTTGTTCATGTGTCTTGTAGTTATTCATGCTTGGTGTCCATATAAGTCCACATCCTACTTGCCACTTTGCCTATAAATAGTGAAATTTGGTGGATCTTAAAAACACACACGCATTGGTGAGAATTTCACTTGCACTAATTTTCATATTATCCAATTTCATGATTTTGGTTATTTTATGTTTTTAGTTATCTTATTTTGTAATTTTAGTTTTTATTTATTTATTATTATTATATTATATTTTTCATATTCATATTTCCATTGTGTTCCTCAATTTCATAACTTATTTGAATATTATTTTCTTGTTTTTTTCTCTTTTACCACAATGGCCCTTTAATTTGGGCTGATTTCCCTAAAAAATTCCTGAAGCGGGCCGTGGCGTATAGACGAGGCCCAATAGATGGTTTTGGGCTAGGTGAGCCTGGATCCTTTTGGTCCAACGTAAACCACAGTTGATCGAGGGGATATCGAAAAGAAAGAAGAAAAAAGAAGAAGAAGAAGAAGATAGGAAATTGGATCCTTTCGGTTCAACGACTCACCATCTCTCGAGATGGAAACTGAGCCACCGTCACCAGAATCTCATTCTCACAGAACTTCCGATTCCGAAACCCTAACATCAGGAATCGAGGAATTGACAATTTCCTCGGACCCATTAACCAGTCAGTTCGGATCCCTCAACGATCTTGCCCACGAGCTTTCCTCTCTTCAAGATCTCGCCGCTCGCGGCTCATGGCGTTCAATTTTAGATAAGGTTGCAAGGGCACGATCTCTTTCCCTCCTCCAGAAACCCCATGACCACCTCATTTACCTCTCCTACAATGTTCTTGCCCTCGTCAAACTCCGCCGTTTCGCCGAAGCTTTGGCGGAACTCGATTCTCTCGAAGATCTCGATAGCTCTCAATACAGGTACGAATCTTATCCAAGCGTCTACCCTAATCGGACCGGTTCGATGGTCCCCTTTTCACTTCGGTGGCTGCACGCCCTAATCCCTATCAAAATGGGTGAGCGTCAAGATGGGTTGGACCGGTTCTACGAACTTCTTGATTTTGTACAGTCAAAAGTCAAGGATAAAGAGGAGAAAAATCTCGATGTCTCTGTGAACTTGTGGAAGAAAAGGGTAGTGTTTGTGATTAATTGTATTATTGGTCATCATTTAAGTAACAAGGAGTTTGGGGTTTGTTTAACTCTGATGAATAATTTGCTTAGTGAGGATTTCTCAGACCCTGCTTTGATTTCGAAACTTGGGTATATACAAATGCATGTTGGTGATATTGAAGGTGCAAAGCGTTCGTTTAATCAGATTGAGGAGATGGTTAAGGAGGGGAAGAGTAGTGGGTCATTGAGCGAGGTAGAGATTAAGAACCTTGTGAATAGGAACAAGGCGTTGGTGTTTTTGGTGGGTAAGGACTATCTTTCAGCAGTGAGGGAATATGAGGAGTGTATCGAGAGGGACGATTCGGACGTGGTTGCCATTAACAATAAGGCGCTTTGCTTGATGTACTTGCGGGATTTAGCAGATTCGATTAAGGTGCTTGAAAATGCACTGGAAAGAGTTCCTACTGTGGCTCTCAATGAAACAGTGATCGTGAATCTCTGTAGTATGTATGAATTGGCTTACGTTAATCACTCTGAGATTAAGAGAACGCTCAATAACTGGATTGCCCGTGTTGCTCCTGATGATTTTGATTCTTCGAGTACTCGGATTTAAGGTAGTGTGTATGATTTTGGTGTTACAATACCTTATGCTTCTGTTCCCCCACATTTTTAACCCGTGTGGGTTTTAAGTTTTATCCCTTGTATGAAAATCTATTCCTCTCTTTTTTGGGTGTCACCTAAAATTCATCATTATACAGGTGGTTTGTTCACTTGCCTCGTTATTGTACTGTGTTATATAAGTTGTAGCTTATGAGTTGCCTTTTAGAATGACCTGTTAATTTTAGTGCCATGAAAATGGTATATTGATTTGTTGGAATAACGCAGAACTTTGCATCATTCTCTTTAGTAAATTGTGGGGTGCATCAAAAACAAAAACTGGTTCAACCCCTTTGATGTTTCTCATTTCCTTCCAGAATTTGCTTCTATGGGCCATTCTTGAACTCTTATTTCGCAACTAGGGCGGGCGAGTCTTAAACTTTATCCGTTGGGGCGTAGAAGGTTATTTATTTACTCCGCTGATGTATTGTTACATTTTTTGTCAGATTAAAAATCACTCTAAAATACGCATTCAATCACAAAAATTCAATGCAATGTATAATTTACCATTCCATATAGATTTTTCATACTATTAATCAAAACTGACAAAAGTTATCAGTAATATCTCTCCCATAAAGTCAAATAAAAAGTGAGTTTGTTCCCTTTAGATATATTTTTTTAAAAATAAATTTGTTATGTAATCCTTTTTTGATACTTTTTTTTGAGCAAATATCCATTGGTTTGATTAATAGAAAATTTCAAATTGAGATTATGGAAATATGATTTGTCGTTCTTTTTACTATTTATTTATTTGTTGTTCTTTACTATTTATTTACTATAGTACTTGTATCCGCAATATTTCTCACCCACAAAAAGTCAAAAACTATCTTTCATCCCATATTAATTATGCGTATTTTCTTAATAAAAGTGAGTTTGTTCCCTTTCTCAAAAAAAAAAAAAAAAAAATGTTCCTTTCATAGTTTTTTTGAAAAAATAAAATTTTCGTGTAGCCCTTTTTTATGGGTTTTTTTGTTTTGTTTTGTTTTTTTGGAGAAATAGCGGATTGGTTTGATTAATAGAAATTTTCAAACGGGGATGGTAGAAATATGATTTGTTTTTCATTACAATTTACGTATGTTATTATCTCTTTATTTATTTATTTTTTAAAGTATTATGATAGTGGGTCGATTGGATCAAAGATTATAGTAATGAGTTTCTGTTAATTCAATTTTCAAAATTGATAGTGTATGCGTTTTTGCTCAAAGGGCAGGGGAACTATTCACGTTATTCTGTTTCCCTATTAAACAGAAATTGAGGAAATGATTCTCATCAGTTGGATAGAAAACTTCGATTTTATCTTAGATTGAATAATTAAGAGGAGAGTAATAAAATATGAAAGGAAATTCAAGAGGGAACAGAATAATTTTTGATTAGGAAGACCTGGCTTCAAAGGTTCCATCAATATTCCAAAACGATGCTGCATGAACGGTATTTGATGGCAAAAAGCAAAGTCATTCTTAACGTTTCTTTATGACCAATTTTCCGTTCAATTGGAGCTGGTTTTGCAAAGGACAGCCCCCGGAAGCTAAGCACTTCTTCATCCAAGGACCAATCTCTTAACTTTAACTTCAAGACAATCAAACCCTCAACACCAAGAATCCTCTCTTTCCTTCACCCATTTATAACCAACCACTCCATTATCCCATCTCATTGAAGATTAAGAAAACAAACAAAACTTGAGCTTGCAACTATTTGCCACAATGCCAATGGACATGGAGGCTTCAACTTCATTCGAGGAAGAAGGTGCAGCTGAGATTGTCTTCTTCGACTTGGAAACTACGGTGCCGAAAAGAGTCGGGCAACGGTTTCGAGTATTGGAATTTGGTGCTATTGTCGTCTGTCCTCTGAAACTTGTGGAGCTCGAGAGCTTTACTACCCTCATCAGGCCAACGGATCTATCAGCTGTTGCATTGAGGTCTAGCCGACCCGACGGAATAACAAGAGAAACCGTTGCAACTGCGCCATTGTTCGAGGAAGTCGCAGACAAGATATTCAGCATCTTGAATGGAAGGATATGGGCAGGCCATAACATTCGAAGGTTCGACTGTGTTCGTATTAAGGAGGCATTTGCGGAGATTGATAGGCCTGCTCCTACCCCAGTTGGGATGGTTGATTCTTTAGGAGTATTAACTAACAAGTTTGGAAAGAGAGCTAGAAACATGAAGGTGAGAGATAACAAACTTCAGAAACTTGAAAACCATAACATAACATACAACATTTGGCAAAATAGTTCTCATAGTTTGAACTGTTTCTGTTTAGATGGCATCATTGGCTTCTTACTTTCAGCTGGGACAGCAAAAGCACAGGTATCAATACAATTGATCAACTCCCTTCCTCCTCTATGTGTTTTACATCACTTTGGTTCACAAAAGTGCTTTTGTGCAGGAGCCTTGATGATGTTCGTATGAACTTGGAGGTCCTCAAACATTGTGCTACTGTTCTATTTCTGGTACGCATACAATTTTCAACCATTTTTGCATCTGATATTCTTGCACAAATGAGTTATCTAAAACAATTTCTCTACCAGGAATCGACCCTCCCAAGCATATTGCAAGAGAAGTGGAAGACTTCATCCACCATAACAACCCGAAACAGAGCCAACGCAAAGCTGCATTGCAGAGAGGAAAGTAGTCGAAAATCTCCTCCATCATCGCCGGGATACCAACTGAGATCAGTTCCTTATGCAAGAGAAAGATTGGGAATTGGAAAGGTTTAGTTATAGGTCTTTCTGTATATTTCAATCAAACGTTTTCGCCAACCCATTTATGAAAATATGCTGAATTGAAACAGATGACAGCTAAGGTAAAGAATGTACTCTGCATAGCTCAAGAAAAACAGCATCTCGACGTCTTACTTAAACATTCTCGATCGCTATTACGATGACTCAAAACCAAATGGTTGTCCTTTCCACTCCAAATTGTCATTATTTTATAAGAAGCTGGAAGTTATCCATAGCAGTGAAGAGCATAAACAAACATTTGTGGTAGGAAAATGATTATTTGAATGAAAGATAACATATTTTCTCTGAAGGACAACAACTGTGGATGTAAAAGAGTGGTATGTCATCTTCTTGATGAAGTTCCTTGTCTTTTGGAGAGTGATTCTTGTTTCTTCTTGGAAGAGCTTCTTTGATGTACAGATATGAAAATATAAGCAGTAATCAAGCAGTTCATTCTTTTATTACTTCATCCTATTTTATTTTTAAGTTATGGGTACATTATCTAATTTTATGCATAGGAATAGTTACAATAATAATAAATGAAAAGTGAGGCTGTGGAGAGGAGATTGCAGCCATATCACAAGTAATGAAGGGTTCTTGACTAGGAAAGCAACATGGAGATAGATCAACTTTACAAGTAAAATTATGTCCTTACAAATGAAATAATGAGAATCCAAATTATAAAGAACATGTCCATTTCTAATAGTCTTTTCTTTTCAAATGATCTTTAATCACTCTTTCAAAACAAACTGAAATTCCTAACACATGGATGAAATCATTTTATCACCAACCATTTGAATTTTGAACAATGCATTAAAAAGAGGAAGCACCTTGAAGGATGTCACAGTCATAATACATACAAATATATGCATACAGCTTAAAACCTCAATTTTATGGCCCTCCCATATGAACTTTCAAAATTAATTTGTTTTGAAGGAAAGGGAAATTTGAATCTTCGAATAGAAACATACTTAGGGGCTATTTGGGGGCCCAACATGAGATGATATGACATGGGTTGATATATCATCTCAGTGTTTGGGGGTTTATTATCCCATCTCAACGACTTAAACTGTTTGGAGACCATTTTTCTTCACGCGTTTCGTATCTCACCGTTTCATTTTCCTCATGCATATCGATAGTCATCGTTTCATTTTCTTTCTTTGTTCATGCGTATTGTATGTCATTGTTTCATTTTCCTTTGACTTCACGCATATTGTACAGTCCTCTCTCTCACGTCTCTTTCAACTGTCCTTCTGGAACCCTAGCTCATTCCTCTCAGGTCCTAAGATCTCTTCTCTCTCAACGAATCTCAGTATGGATTTTCATCTTCGTTCTTCAAATTTGTTATTTTCTTCACAAATCTGTTGTTTTCTCACAGATAGATATGGTGTTTTTCCTTTCCCATCGTCACCTCAATCTTGTCCTCAACCATATCCTTATCGTTTTGACGGTCCTCCGTTCACCCCCGTTGTACGGTTTGTTTTTGGTCCTTGGTGTTGCTTTGATCGTTGATCGTTGAATGCATGGTAAGGACTGGTTGAAGAAATTGCAGCTTGATAAGGAGAACATTGTCCACTTCAGATTCGTTTTCTAAACCCTAGATCGACCAATGATGAGTCTTTCTCTTGAAATCTTTAATTTTATGTCTTGTTTTGATTTTTCATACTATGATTAATTTTTTTAAACATGCAACCTATTGATTCTCTATTCTGTGTCTTGTTTTGATTTTCAATTTGTGTCTTGTTCTGTGTCTTTCTCTTAAAAATTTCAATTTCATGCCTTGCTTTGATTTTCCATCCATGTTTAATTTTTCTAAACATGCAACCTATTGATTCTTTGTTCTGTGTCTTGTTTTGATTTTCGATCTGTGTCTTGCTCTGTGTCTTTCTCACGAAATTTTCATTTTCATGCCTTGTTTTGATTTTCGATCTTATTCTCAACCTATTGTTCTATGTTGTTCTAATTCTAATGCCTTGATGAATTTCAATTGTGTTAATCCTATTAAATATTTTTTTTTGCACGTTTTCAATGTTTTGCATTATTAATTATTTCATTTATCAGACTGTTCACCAACTTTATTAATGACTGTTCTGATTGTTTATCGATTTTATTTCATTTGTATATTTCCACTTTCCATTCAACTACTTCATTAATGACTCAATCAATTTATTAATTGGAATTGAGTTCATTTACCCATGATATAAATTTAATATTCTGGTTACACTCTGTTTTATGTATTCTGATTTTTTGGGCTGTTATTAATGTTCAACAACCACCTTTCACCCTTCACTTTTCCTATATTGGTCTACTATCCATTTGTTGAGAGTCCCCATTATTGAAGAATTATTTTGTTAATCTGGTAAATGGTTTAACTTTGGTTTCTCCTTCTCTCATTTCTAACTTTTGGTTATGTTATTTTCATATTATGAAATTTCTAACTTTTGGTTGTTTGATAGGTGGTAGGGTACCTCATTGTATTTTGATCCGGCAATCCGTGGACTCTCCATCCATATCGTGCTTCATAGAAGTAACATAGGTACTTCTCTCTTCGAACAAGTTCTTTTCCTACATTTTAATTATTTCTAGATTTTTTTTAACTTCTTTTTATTGTTTTGTTATGCAGCCCAAATTAATACGAAATATTCAATTAGTTTGAGGTTGGTGTATTACTTTTTTTGTATTTTCCTATATTCTATTTCAGTTGTATTTTTTTTTTGTGTTTCCTCATTCTACAATGGATATATTGTACATATGTTTTTTGCAATGTCCGGTTACTGTATATTTTCCTTTTTTTTCTAACTTCTTTTTATTTATTTTTTAAATGTTTACATGCTTCTTAATATTGAAGACCTTGCAAAAGTGTGAGATTTTTATTTTTGGAAGATGATGGTTAATAATGGTTATTTATTTATTTATTTGCTTCTTAATAATGGTTAATTATCAATATTCTAATTAATTAATTTATTAATTTAATCATTTTTATTAATTAATATAATCATGTTTACTTAAAAAATTATTTATTTATTTTATCAATTAAATAATTAATTAACATAAAAATAAATTAATTAGTGTTAAGTTTAATTGATCTCTTACATTTAATTAAGTAACTATTTATTTTAGTTTATATATACAAATTATTGATTTAAACACATTAAAGTTTAATTTTCCTTCCGAGTAAAGTTTTGAAACTTTCACAGACTTTTGATCAACTTTGGCTAATGCAACAACTTTCACAAACCATTAGGATAAATGAATGTTTTAGTACAGATGGGATAAATGAGGTTTTTTAAAACCAATCTACTAGTTAAACTCTCGAATAAAAAAAACTACAAAACTTTTTTGATCATTAATTCTATTATAAGTAATGTATTTCAATTGAGGTTCAATCCCTAATAAAACTATTTTCCCTTTTGTATCCTAGGTTAAAGGTTTCTATCCCAAAATATGGAAAATGAAGAAGTCTTTACTATCCTTTCAATATCATCACGTTCCAATGACAACTATTCCTAATATTGTCCCTATTATTAGATGACCATCGTAGAATAGAGGACTAACCCTCCCACATTAGAGATCGGATTAGACAACTAAACTTCTTTCAGTTTATTTATAAGAATGACTCTACTGTTGCGAGAGCACGTGAATGGATAGACGGATTTTCTCCATCCTCTGTAACATGCTTAGGACGATCGGTTGGTTGACACCTACTCAATACGTTAAGTCCAAGAGATGGTGGTAATTTTCCTCCACATTTTGGCGCATGGTGTTAAGAACCGAGTAGTTGGATGACAGTTCGCACGATCTGGTGAAACTGTTTTGAGGCATTTTAGGTCAGTTCTAAATGCAATACTACAATTTCATGAGCTAGTGCTGAAAAAATCAAAGCCTATCACGAACGAATGCACTGATAGTAGGAGGAAGTGGTTTGAGGTATTACAACAATTTGGATTCCACTCCTAGATAAATATTAGGTTCTAGATTTTTATAAAACTAGGAAATGTTTATCCATTTTTTAATGTATGATCCCATACAAAATTGTCTAGGTGCATTGGATAACACATACATCAAGTAACGCTATGAGAGGAACAAAACGCAAAAGGACTCCCTTCCAATATGAAATGTTTGACATTGTACGCACAACAATGGACGTGCAAAAAAGTAAAATGGAGAAACTTGTCCAATGGCATAAAGAGAAATATGAATTGGAATTTAAGAGGCATCAAGAGGTCATCGAACAGATCTACCAAGTTGATGGTTTAGAGGAGAACGATCAATTGACCTTCATAGATTTGTTGGTGAATGATATTCAACAAACAGGCGGTTTTCTAGCCATTCCACCACCATTAAGGAGAAGATAATGCATGTGTTTGTTGGACAAGACTAGTAATTACATTATCGGTGTTTGCAAGTTGGTTTGTTATTATTTTTTGTAACTTCCCTAGTCTCTTATTCCATAGGTATCATATATTTGTTAATTTTTTGTGACATGTACAAATGACACGTAGCATATGACCCTTAGATATGGATGCAAATTTTTCTAAGCAAGTTATAAAATGGTATGTATAAGGCTATCAAATTATGTAAAATCTTTTGAGGGGAATGAATTTAATGAACTTCATATCCGGTCTAATTTTTTTTTATCAGTGGAATGAATTTAATGAATTTCATATCTGGTCTAAATTAACACAATTTTATAAAATCATTTGACTTTCTTTAATGAGAAGTTTGGAATGAATAATATAAAATTGAACTGTATACCATATCTTGAGATTAGAAAGAATAAAAAAAATGCAATCAATGTTTTATTCCAAATAGGATGGATACAATAATTGGATTATAAGATTTTTTTTTAAAAGAATAGTAGTACAAAAACTGAACCAGATAGCATTGACCTATAAACTTACACATCATATGAATTCAGACATAACAACTCTGTACACCCAAACACAAACATCAAAACTCCCAAGACATCTGAATTCCAACATTCTATATCATTTCAGCGTCCTAAACAGCCCTTATGGTGTGTTTGGTTTAATATTTGAAGTGTTTAATTTTGAAAAGTAAATTTTGAATATTTGGCAACCAATCAAAATAGTTTTTGATTATTTTTAACCATTGTTATAAAAAAAAGTTTAAATAAGACTGATTTTTTTCAAAATATAAATTATAAAAAATATGACCCAAAATGTAAATTATAAAAATATAAATTATTTACATCAAAATATAATTTTTAATTAAAAAAAATGTATTTTCTTATTTGAATATTTTTAAATGGTGTATTTGACAAACCCATTCAAAAAATTATTGGGTTGCATGGTTTTTTTTTTTTGACAACCCATTATTGTTATTATTATTTATGTATTTTGAAACATGGAAAATGTCTTTAAAATAAAATAATATTTGGATAGGATGTACCTAACTTTGTGCATCCCACATGATGATGATGATAATAATAAAATATCAAAAGAAAAAAAGTAAGGATAATTTGTCACGTACCACGTTATGATTAGAGAATTTCTGGAAGAAACACAAAGATAAGTGCCTAGATGCACTTAGATATTTTTTTTAAAGATAATATAGGAAGAAAAAATTTAAAATTGGTTTAACTTTTTCCCTAGACATGGATGGAGAGTTGAGTGACGTCCAGAGAAACATACTTGATCAATCCTTCAATGTTAGATGCTATACAATTTTTTTCCCCATTTCTAAAGATTTTTGGTCAAGTATGAAAATAGGGTCTAATAGTGTCTATTTGATTTTTAAAATTTTTGAAACTTTATGAGTTTAGGATTCAATATTACTTTGCATCCTATAACCTATCTACACCATCTTAATTGTCTTAGGCTATTGGTTTGAGTGAATATTATCCCAAAATTCAACACAACTATTTTCCAACATGTCTTATTTCAATGAAGATTTGTAAGACGTGACCTAACATTTTTACGTTTCACTAAATTATTTTCCAAATTATATGTCAAATCAAATCCCGAAGCTCTCCAATTCGATTCCAACTAAAGTTTGATAGGAAAAATCCAAAAGGAAGAGGGGATCTTTCACAGCAGCCCCACTTCAATTAATTTACAACCTCAATATTTTCGTGCCTCTTTTCTCTCTTCTCATATATTGTAATAATTGAACACCCTTTTATAACTATTAACTTCTTTTTATTTATTTATTTATTTAATTTATATTATCATTTATTGCAGAAGAAATCTACCAGACCCTAAAATATTACCATGACATGGACAAGGGCCTTCAATGGTGTATAAAGAGCAACTTTTTTTAGCCAAAAACGTAAATCAAAATTCACGAGATCTCCTCTTTATCACATTCACAACTACCAGACTCTTTGGAAAAGTGGGATAAAAAGAGAAAACAGGCCTTTTGGTAAAAATAAAAATAAAAAATGGTAAAGAAAAAGGCAAGAAGATGAACAAAAGCAAACCAATGAAAAATATATATATGGGCCACACCAATTTAGCCCAAACAAAAAGTGTATGAAATTTCAGAAATGCATTGGTTTGGGACTGGTTTGGGGTCAGTTGGAATTTACAAAGAATTGAATTGACAAGTTTTTTCAACCAATTTTATACTATATATTATAGAATTCCTCTGTTTCATGGCTCTGTTTCTTTTTTACCATTTCTGTTTGTAGTTAAACAAGCCCATGTGGCTCCTTTCTTTTCCTTTCCTTTTGGCCTTTATGCCACATACCCTTTTTTAGTTTACTTACCACCTTACCATATCTTTGATCAAAATATTAGAGATTCGAATCTTTTCATCTATATTTTATTATATTAAATTAAATAAATAAAAATAAAATATTTTTTCAAGTTTATAGATAATGCTATATTACTTGTCCTAGGTTAGTGTCTCAATTACTTTGATACATTTTAAGATGCAAATAAAATGTTTGTTCTCATACGATTGCCTACCTAGAAATTAATCGATGAAAACGATGAACAATAAAAATAAAAAGAATACATCATGTGAATAAGGGGCGGATGGGGCCTGTATCCCCAACTATTGGATGAAAAGAAACATTCTGGATTACCCTTTAGAATTTCATTTACTAAAACATTCTTGTATCCAACCACTAATCTAGGTTTTCATCAAATTGTTTCAATTTGTTTGTTAATATATATTTTTTTCTCTTCAATTTAAAATTTATAACCATATTTCTGTTTTTTGTCATGTGTTTTGTTTTCTATTACAATAAGGGGATGGAGAATCGAAGTACTTTTATATTTTGCTGTATTCTTATTTCTCAATTCTCATACTGAAGTTTTTTTTAATGTAATTATTAAAAAAATATGATTAAAGGGCTATTGAATAAGATATTAAAAGCATATAAGTATATAAACGAGATACAATTTTTTCATAAAGAATGTGTTTGGTGTAAGGACTACTTTAATACTATTTTGTATTTTTCAATTAGCTCAACGCTATTTTAAAATCCCCATTTGGTACGGTGTTTATTATTTGTTACAGTTTTTACTATTTTACCTTCACCATTTTTATTCTTTATTATGGTGTTTACTATTTTCCTCTTAAACTAAAATAATTTACACTTCAAACACATACTATTATGACCCAAACTAAAATAATCTACGCCCAAACACAAATTATTATAACTCAACTATAATAATTTAGGACTATAATAACTAACTCTTTATCCCAAATATCTCTTAAGTAGAGACGTTTTAGATGAATCTAAAAGTAAAAACCACAAAGTATTATACTCAAAGTAGTTAATATTATACCATTATGAAAAATTAGAAGATTTGTCACATCGTGAGAGTAATTTATGATATATTGTATTTATTGTAGATTTTCTTTAATTTAAATAATTTAAACTCAATTTAAGGTTACTTAGAAAGCATATATATAATTCTAAAATCAATTTATGAACACCTAGTTTATCAAAATAAGTATTTCAAATTATAAAATGTGCAATACCAAACATTAAAATGAGTATATAGGCTTTTGCTAATGCAAGGTCACAAGGGTTAGAAACAATACTTAGAAACATTAAAATGAGAATATAAGCATTTGAAATTAATATATAATTTGCATTAATAATGAAGAAGGGGAAGGCGGCCTAAGAGCCACAAACCTAATGAAAGGTCACAAGGTTTTTGCTTTATCGTGATTTGTGCCCTCAACCATGAACACGTCCATCACCATCAACAAAACAACCAAAAATAATAATGGTAGAGGACACTGGACATACATATATATCTCATTATTTTAAGGTCACATCTACCTTTAATTTACTGGGACATATACCATAATTTCACCACGTGTCCCAATATTATCCCCTCCTCTTTCATCAAATTCACACATTTTCATATCAAATCAATTTTTCGCCCATTTTTTTTTTTTTTTTTTTAATAAATGACCGCATGGTCTTCTCTCAAACAATTCTCCTCTTCAGCACAACATCTCACTTATCTAGTAGAGTTTTAAACTTATCGTAGAGTTCGACCATAGATAACACCATCATCTATTCATTGCTTTTGATTTCATCTCATACTAATAAATTTAGTTGTCTTTATTAATAAATTCGTGAATTTTGATTGCATTCCAACATTTTTTATATGAAGCGTAAACTTTAGTGGGCCATACATCCCATACATGTCATGCCACGTGTAAACTCTATTTGTGCATTTTCGTCTATAAATGAAACCATCAGCACAAGGCTATGAATCACATACATTACACCAAGCATCCTGAGATAGAGAGAGATCCTTGCTTGGTTGAGTGGGAAATTTCCAGTACATTTTTTTTCTAGCATTTCTGAGAGAGAAAAAAGAATGTTCATTGAGAGTTTTAAGGTTGAGAGTCCCAATGTGAAGTACACAGCGAATGAGATTCATTCTGCGTATTACTATGAAACAACAGAACTTGTTCATGAGCATAAGAATGGTAGCTATCAATGGACGGCGAAGCCCAAGACTATCAAATACGAATTCAAAACTCAAACCCATGTCCCAAAACTAGGGTTTGTGTTTATGATTGTTTTAGAATTTGTTACTTTGATCATTTTCTTTACGAGAAGAAAATTTGTTTATGTATTTGTGTTGTATTGTGCAGGGTTATGCTTGTTGGATGGGGTGGAAATAATGGTTCTACTCTTACTGGGGGAGTTATTGCCAATCGAGAGTAAGATTTCTTAGAAATGTAATTTTGTGGTCAAATTTTGAGATGGGTGTTGCTGGGCACCCACTATTTTTGTTTGCATGTATTTGAGTTTCTTCTGAATGTAATTTTTTTTTTTTTTTAAAAAACTTTTTTGTTTTGGACGTGGATTTATTAAAATATTTTCAGTGGAATCTCTTGGGCAACTAAGGATAAAGTTCAACAAGCCAATTATTTTGGGTCATTGACTCAGGCTTCTTCCATCCGGGTGGGTTCTTACAATGGAGAGGAGATCTATGCCCCATTTAAAAGCCTGCTCCCTATGGTAGTGACCTTTTAGTTTAAATGGGGAGGAGGGTTCTATTAATTACATCTCTGTTTTGTTAATTCTCATCAATTATTGTTTAATCCACAGGTTAATCCAGATGACATTGTGTTTGGAGGGTGGGACATTAGTGACATGAACTTGGCAGATGCCATGGCAAGGGCCAAGGTGTTTGATATAGACCTGCAAAAGCAGTTGAGGCCCTACATGGAATCCATGGTTCCACTCCCTGGAATCTACGACCCTGATTTCATTGCTGCTAATCAAGGTTCCCGAGCTAACAATGTGATTAAAGGAACCAAGAGAGAACAAGTACAACAAATCATAAATGATATCAAGTAACCTATTACTCTAGTTCTGTTAAAGTAATTGCAATTGTTTAGAAACCCATGTCTCTTTTCTTGTAATTAAATCCTCCTAATGTGCTGATTAGGGAATTTAAGGAGAAGAATAAAGTGGATAAAGTTGTTGTGCTTTGGACTGCCAATACAGAGAGATACAGTAATGTAGTTGTGGGGCTGAATGACACGATGGAGAGCCTCTTAGCTTCACTGGACAAGAATGAGGCTGAAATATCTCCTTCTACCTTGTATGCAATAGCCTGTGTTCTTGAGAATGTCCCTTTTATCAACGGAAGCCCACAAAACACCTTCGTCCCAGGTATGATCTAAGCTCAATTTTTTCAGCTCTTTTACTTGTATGATCATAGGCATCAAACATTCTGATCACTTGTTCTTTGGGTTATAATCTTCCAATTTCAGGGTTGATTGATTTGGCTATCAGGAGGAACAGTTTGATAGGAGGAGATGACTTTAAGAGTGGTCAAACCAAGATGAAATCTGTCCTAGTAGATTTTCTAGTTGGTGCTGGTATTAAGGTAAAATTTTGGCAAAAGAATTGTTTGGTATTCATCTAATTAAACTCAGGAAACTGGTTAAATCATCGTCTCTGATTACAGCCAACTTCAATTGTGAGCTACAACCATCTTGGAAACAATGATGGAATGAATCTCTCTGCCCCACAAACCTTCCGCTCCAAGGAAATATCAAAGAGCAATGTGGTGGACGACATGGTCTCGAGCAATGGCATTTTGTACGAAGCTGGGGAGCATCCAGACCATGTTGTAGTGATCAAGGTGCTTCTTTTGCCTCTGATTTTGTGTTGAAGTCTTTCCTGTTTTGTTTATTCTTTTGCTTGATTTAAAAGTGTTTGGCTCTTTTAGTATGTGCCATACGTTGGAGACAGCAAGAGAGCCATGGATGAGTACACATCAGAGATATTCATGGGTGGAAAGAGCACCATAGTACTGCACAACACATGCGAGGACTCCCTCTTGGCTGCTCCCATTATCCTTGATTTGGTTCTGCTTGCTGAGCTAAGTACTCGCATCCAGCTCAAGGCAGAAGGAGAGGTGGGTTTAAGTTTAAGAATTGGTTGCATCTTTTCAAACTTATAAAAGATAAAGATTGAAGATCAGTTGGTTGTTTCCTTTGCAGGGGAAGTTTCATTCTTTCCATCCAGTGGCTACAATACTGAGCTACCTCACCAAGGCACCTCTTGTAAGTAAAAAATTGATCTTCTTTAGTTTGTGAACTCTGATTTAAACCTGCAATGAAACTCATAATAAATTTGAGAGATTGTGGAAAAACAGGTTCCTCCAGGCACACCAGTTGTGAATGCACTATCAAAGCAAAGGGCAATGTTAGAGAACATTCTGAGGGCTTGTGTTGGGCTTGCTCCTGAGAATAATATGATATTGGAATACAAGTGATTGAAGGAGGAAGACTCCTGAGAGATTCTGCCTTTTTCTGTTTTCCAAGTTTGAGTTTGATGTAATTGTTCTTTGAAGAAGCTCTCAGCTTTGTGCATTTTTTTTCTGTTTATTTATTTTTTCTTTTCTTTTGAGTGTTTTTCTAGGGAAGGAAGCCTCTGTGAAGGCTGTTGTGTGTTCGCTGATTCAACAGCATCCCTTAATGGGAGTAGATAATCAGTGGGGTTAAGCTACTGTTCAGTTTGCAAAGTAATGGTACATATATTTTCAATCTGAACTTCTGAACATTTAAATACAACATAGAACACATTGTAGTTGTAAGTTGAAGGCTTTCTGGTATACTTTGACATAAACCATGATCTTTGATAAACAGTATATACCAGTATGCTGTGTTATATTTAGCCTAAAAACCAAAAAATGCGCTTATTAAAAGCTTGTTTGGTAACCATTTGATTTTTTATTTTTATTTTAGAAAATTAAGTCTATTTAATCTACGTTTTTTACAATGAATTGCATCTTTCTTAAGTACAATGATTGAATTATTAGTCAAATTTAAAAAACGAAAACAACTTTTTGAAAGCTATTTTTTTTTTTAGTTCTCAAAATTTGGCTTGGTTTTTTAAAACTTGGTAAAATGTAGATAATAACGGAAGAAATTTGAAAGTGGAAGTAGTGTCTAAAGACTTAATTTAAAAAAAAATAATAAAAAAACAAAACGGTTACCGAACGGGGCCTTAGCTTTTAATTTGATAAATCCTAAATGAATGATTGAAGTTATGCAACATGATCGGCCATTTTGCACCACATTAAATAACTGTTCAATAATCTTTTTTTATGTGTGATACAAGGGGAAGAAGTACATATGAATTCTTGTGAGTTGTATTCATGTTGGCAACTATTCGATGATAGAAAAATTGTATTGAAAATAATAGAATAAAAGTTTGATTATTGAACTTTAGCTAACAAATATAAAGGCGTATAACACATATAAATGAGAATATATGGAAATAATTATGCATATAAATAGCATAAATAGACTAAACTTGAGCATTGCTTAAAAGTAATTGACATGTACGCTTTTTTTGAGGTCGGGTTCAAATATTCATATTCACCTTTGTTGTATTTTAACTTTTTATTTCTTTGAATGATTTCCCTTATACAATAGGAGTTAGAGCACCAGTAATGTCGAGACTTTTATCGAGCAAATTATTGAAGTTGGTCTTGAGATGGTTGCAAATGATTTGGCTTTCAAAATTAAGATCTACTCTCACATTTTTTTTTCAGACTACATCAATAATGTAGGGAAAACGACATATAAAAAAATTGAATAATACTAACAAACTAATTACAATTCAACTAGAAGCAAATAATTACAGTGTAAACGTGTAGACACTATACAACAATTTTCAAAAGCAGACAAGATGGATAACAAATGTTATAAGCTGAAATAATCACAAACTTATAAAAACTTCAAGATCTTATGAGAAGATCAACAGGTAATCAAAGCACATTTTTTATAAGTACTGTCTCAAAGACAATTATTCATTCCACACAGATTACAAACAGACTACATCGATTGTCTCAACATGATACAACGATTAATTTCGATAATCACTTTTTTTTCAAGTGCCCTGCCAGACTGGTTTTTGCTAAAGTCAGGCCAGCTCTAGCGGAAGGGCTTGGAGACGTTTGCCATTATGTGCCTTGTCTTAGACAGCATGGGCTCATGGGCCTATTTGGGCTATATTTATGTCGAAGCTTTCAAGAATTTGCAATTACATGACGAATAAAATAGGTAAATAACAATATATAGAATCAGATTATGCAGATCATATAGAATTATTCTTATTTGATGAATTGGTCGATGATATATGCTTAAACAAGTTGAGCGCCATGCTTACGTTAGCTTGATTCTGGCAGTTCTGTATACATACAAATATAAATTAAAAAATTGGCTTTGGTTTTGATTTTTTTTCATCTAGAAAAAGTTATAATTATTTAAAAATAGGTTGAACTGGGATCCTAAGAGTTTTATGAGCTAGAGAGGCGCATTTGAAGTTGAATCGGTCCCTTGGCAAGGGCTTCCCCAGGGGCCTGGTCAGTCAAGCTCGAGATCAAGTGAGTACGATTCTACTTTCACTTCCAAATTCTCTCTCTTGACATTCATATATTTTGTCAAATCTAATTTTTCTTCTTAAATCACCGACCCAAAAACTTAAACAAATAGTTGAAGGTAAACTTAATTATAATATCTAACATTCCCCTTACTTGTGGATTTAAAATATGAAAAAGATTCGATACATGAAAACTAAGATTAATTGGGGAGAAAATAATATTGCAGGGGCTTGAATACAGAATCTACAATACCTACTTTGATATCATCTTAAATCACTATTTGATCCAAAAGCTTAAGCTAATGGGTGAAGGTAAATTTAACCATTAACAAAAGTTTTTGAGTCAATTGGTGATTTAAGATGATATCAGGGCAAATTAGTTCAGGATTTCATGTGTTTAGACCCTTGCAATGTTGTTTCCTTCACAGTTTATATTCATTTCCACTTGTTTGGCTCTTTGTAAGAGGCCTAGTTAGAGATATAATAGAGTTATTAGTAGAATATTATTATGGTTAATAGAATGGAAAATTAGTATATAGTTAATAGGTTGGTTAGGTCTTTTGGTTATAAATCGAGGAAGTGGGGTGGGAATAAGAGTATGGAGAATTTTATGTGAAGATTTCCTAATTGGGAATTTGAGAGAGTCTAGCCCTCTCGAAAAGGCTAGGGTTTATCTTGTTACTTTGCTTATGAGTTATACCATAATTCAGTACATTTTCCTATATTTCTATAATTGAATTGTCCTTGAGTTTATTCTGTATTCTTGAGTATTGTTCTTATTAGGAAAGGGTCCTAACAAATTGGTATCAGAGCCAATTCATTCCGGGCATATCGTTATAGATTCAGATACAATGTATGATAGGCTACAGGAGGTGTTCGAGATCTTAGAATCAATGCAACAAACATTGAAGGATTACCTGCAAGGATGTGAAGATAGAGAAAGAGAAAGAAGACTAGCAACCATGAAAGAAGAGAAGGAAAATCTTATTCGAAAACTATCCAGACAAGTTCGAAAAGTGGCTGGAAGACGAAGATCCTACCCTAGGGCACGGATCGATCAGGCCAGAAGAAAAGGAAGGAGAAGCCTTCGATGAAAACTGGGGTAGAACAAGAATGGTGTGAAAAGAAGAACATCACAACAAACCTGTGTTCGAAGAGGCGAAGGAGTGTGCAGAAGAAGAAACGTGAGAAAAGGAGATATCCGGCGAGCAAATGGCCGAAAAATCAAGGACGTAGGCAGAAGAAAAAGCGGTAACGGCCGAAGGGATTGCTAACGATTGCACAAGTCGAAGATAGTGGGGGAACAACGAGATTAGAGGCGTTGAACGTCGAAGACAAGGTCAAGCTATGGTGGTCGGATAAGGAGACATATAATAGGGGAGGCCGATGGCAAGAGGAAAAGGTTAGGATGCTGTGCGATGGAGTTGAATGACCATCTAAACTACCAGACATCGACGATTATCAGCGTATGATAGAGTGGTTGACGACGACGTTGCTTGAGACAACAGAAGGAGGCGTGTAGTTAGAGATGAAAAAGACGGCCACGATGGAGGAAGGTAGGGATAAAATTTGTGAAAAAAAAAAAAGACAATGACATGGCAGAAGATGGTAGGAAAGTGAGAATTTGAGGAAAAATTAACTAACCTTATTACGTGGATGTGGGCTGCAATTTTTCGAATGGGCTTGAGTTTATTTCAAATAGAGGAAGTATAATTTAAATTGAGGAACCGGGAAAGAAGAGAATCGTGTAGGGAACCATTGAAGGGACATATTGATAGCAGGATTCTAGGCTTCATAATGGGCCGGTTTGGCTTAGGCTATTTATTTGTTTACTATGACCACGTATATTGTGAGAAAAAGAAAGGTGAATCGAACATAGAGGAATCATAGGAGAATATTCATGAAGAAGATGGAGAGAAGCGGTACCTGATTGTTGATGTCCATAACCAGCATCAAAAGGAGAGATGGTCAGAGACAAGGACTTGGTGGAATTCGAAACACCGATCTAAGTGTCGTGTGCTGGTAAGTTTTAAGTCCTTAAAGCACAAAAGAAAATGTATAGACAGAGGAGTCGAAGAACAAGAAGGTCGGCCAAAGGTAAGAAAAAGAAGGCGACGGTGGCAGAAATGACACCGACGGTGGAAATTTCACAAGGAAGAAGAAGAAGAAGTTGAAGGGAAAAAGGAAAAAAAAACGACGCTCAACGAAAAGCTTAGCCGGCGACAAAGAATCATATGGCCTGGGACAATGAAGAATTTGTTGAAAGAATCTACAGAGGACGACGGATGGAGGTGTGGAGGAAGACACCGGCGATTACTTGGTCGTCGCGACGTGGCCGACAGTAGAGGAAACGTCAAGAGGAAGAAAAAGAAACGAGGGAGCAAAGAAAGTATACAAGCAACTTTGTTGTGGGAAAATCGAAATGGAGGCGAAGGCAGAAATAAGTCACAGTGGTGAAAAGAGACAGATTCAGTCATCGGCAACCAGAGGAAGATGAAGATTTTGCATACCTTGTTAATGGTAGGGGACAGTGGACGACAATGGAGGGAGATGATAACTTCGAAAAGTTGCAATTTTCATGAAGAGGAAGGAAAATTATTCTCTACCCAAGTGAAGTGCCAGGTGGTGGGACCAGGAATTAGAAAAAGTTATTATGGTAATTCTGAGTTATTTAATGGGTTGTATTTGCATAAGAAGACCCAAATTGTCTTAAAGGAACTTGGTTCATATGGAGAAGTTGGGGCTCAGATTTTGTGGGAAGGTTGGGGTTGCATTAAATGGCTGGAAAAACAAATTGAGACCCATTTGTTAAAGTGGCAGAAAAGGGACTTGAATATGGGCTGGAACTGTCTGAAGCGCATTGGGATTTTAGAGGAAGATGATGTATGGGCGAAGAAGCTGGAATGGAGTTTGGAGCAGCAAGTGGATTATGGGCCTAGCCCATTTGGGAAGATCTTCAAATTGAAACACATCTACAAATGGTGTGGAGATGGGCACGTAGAAAAAGATAGCCATGAACCGGCTATTGGAAAAATGGCTGCAGAAGCAAATTGGATTAGTTTATGGGCAAAATCTAAGTGAAATTATTGAAGCCCAATTTCTGCCCAAAAAAACAAAAAAAAATGAAAAAAAAAGGTGGGGTAACAAGGCGGAAGGCAGAATGCGAGTAGTGTCGAAGACACGAACAAGGCGGGAAGTATTACAAAGACGGGATAACAAAAAAAAAATTGCCTAATCCCAAGTGAAGTGCCTATAGGTGAGGTCAGCCGTTGAAGGATGTGCACCAAACAGATTGAGATGATAGTTTGGCTGGAGTTGCATGCAGAAGCCCAATTTTCTTATTTCTACAAATCTGCAAGGGATTTTGGAGTAAACTTTTGTGTAGTCTGTTTTTGGCATGAGGTGATGGATAATTTTTTGGTACAAGGTTTGTAATGGGATTATCCAACCCACACCTTGAGGACAAGGTGTGTTTTTAAGGGGCGAGTAGTGTAAGAGACCTAGTTAGAGATATAATAGAGTTATTAGTAGAATATTAGTATGGTTAATAGAATGGCAAATTAGTAAATAGTTAATAGGTTGGTTAGGCCTTTTGGTTATAAATAGAGGAAGTGGGGGTGGGAATAAGGGTATGGAGAATTTTATGTGAAGATTTCCTAATTGGGAATTTGGGAGAGTCTAGCCCTCTCGAAAAGGCTAAGGTTTATCTTGTTACTTTGCTTATGAGTTATAGCATAATTC
Organism: Benincasa hispida; assembly: GCF_009727055.1. Taxonomy (NCBI): domain Eukaryota; kingdom Viridiplantae; phylum Streptophyta; class Magnoliopsida; order Cucurbitales; family Cucurbitaceae; genus Benincasa; species Benincasa hispida. Next base: position 25,118,523 of record NC_052351.1, on the reverse strand, counting down.
AATACATTTTCCTATATTTCTATAATTGAATTGTCCTTGAGTTTATTCTGTATTCTTGAGTATTGTTCTTGTTAGGAGAGGGTCTTAACACTCTTCTACATACTTCAAGTCCACAAGTAGGGGTGTTAAAATGATCTGACAACCTGAACAACCGTACTACCTAACCCAAATTGTAAGGGTTAATACTCTTCTACATACTTCAAGTCCACATTTTCCTATATTTCTATAATTGAATTTTTTTTTTTCGGATTTGGTTGGGTTCAGGTCGCACTTTTAAAAATTCGTGTTGACCCAACCCAACCTGAATTTCTATTAATATTAAAACATATATAATATTATAACTCATATATATTTTTATGATGTTAGTATGAAGTTTGTAATAGATATATTGGATGTTAATATTTAACATTTGAGTTTTATGAAATTTTAATTATTAGTATGTATGTGTTGTATACAAATTTAAGTATTTTAAATTAATAAAAAAATGTAATAAAAAAGAAAAAAATAAATAACCCGACAATTCAACCCAACCCAACCCAAATTTTAAGGATTGGGTTGGATTAGATTGGAGACCTTATTCGGGTCATTTAGGTTGCCAACTCGACCAATTCGAATTTTTGGGTTGGTCCAAAGAATTCCTCCAAACCCAACACATGTACACCCCTATCCACAAGTGAGGGGGAATGTTAGAAGATCTAAGATTAAATTGATTTTCACCCATTAACTTAAGCTTTTGAGTCAATTAGTGATTTAAGATTTCTCATGACACAATATATATCATATGTGTTGGGGTTAATGCCCTAAATCTCGTGGGTCTTGTAGTTTGTAATTGTAATGTATAAACAATTTATTTATTTAATAAAATATGAAATGTTTTATTTATCATTTAGTAGCATAAGCCCACAAAACCAATAAACTAACATCCAAGATTATCATCTGTAGCTTCAACATGTATTTAGAGACATACAAGTGGATCATGTTTAAGTGATAACCTAAATGATCTGTAGTAGATGGATAAAATTGGATACATTATCCTGGTGACACTACAAATACGCCCCTCTTTGGAGATGTTACAATTGTTGTAAAGTGCAACAAATGATATGATTCTGATCATTCATGCAGAGACATGTGAGCGGGAGTGTTCTATACAAAGAAGTTTGTATAGATTAGGCTACGAAATGATTAGTCTCATTATATAACACCGTTCATAATAGAGACTTACATTTCACCAGGATGACTATAGGTGACATGACTTCAATCTTGAGTGAGTTGTGAACTCCTGTCTATGAAGGTAGTCCTTTGATTTGTTTAGGTGAGAGTGGTCAGATCGTCGAGTCAATAAGCCTACCATTTTGGGGGTTCGTCTGATTGGTAAGCTAGGAATACAGCTACACAAGACGAAATTTACTTCTTCCCTGATGTCGGGGTAAATAGATTAATTGCACTCTTAAGGGATGATTTTGGGGCTTGAACAATGTGACACCACACCCTCTTCTACGTCCCGAAAAGGGTTTGGTCATAGTTGGATTATGACTTATTTTTCATTAGAGGGATTAGTGGTACTTAAGGAGTTAGATTAACTATAGGGGGAAAATGTAATTTTGGCCCAACTATACTTACGAGCAATTTGTGAAGGTCATTGCATTATTGGCTGGTTATATCCAACGGACACAGAAATATATCTGTAGTGCGAAGAGTGTTGTTGTCGGTCTTTAACAGAATGGTCGACAGTTAATGGATGTTGAATAATCTAATTAAAGAAGTTTAATTAATTATTCAAGTACCATTGGAGCTTCAATCTATAGATCCATAAGATCCCTCTATAGCTAGACAGGATTATTGGGAATTGATTTTGGATTAATTTGAATTGTTCAAATTAGTTGAGGGAAATTAATTATATTGATACAATTAATTTAACTTAATTATATATGATATAATTACTATAATATATTTGATACATTATAATATAAAGTTTATTTGAGACGAAATAAATATTTGAATATGATCAACTATTAATTATGTGAATTGGATTCGTGTAATTAAATTTAATATAAATGGGATTTATATTAAATTCCATACATTAATGAGAGAATTAAAACTATAGGCTATATTATATTTGATACAATATAAAACTATAGGTTTTGTGTTATATATGATATAACATTATATATATATATATATATATTTAAATTTATTTTAAATTTAATTTTAATTTTAAAATTAAAGGGAGGGTAATAACTTCCCTCCCTTTAATTCTCTCTTGGTTGATCGTGAAAAGTGAGAAAGTTTTTTTGATATAGACATTCTGTGAATTCTACGATCTCTCTATAATTTCCCAAAGACTTTTTTTTCTCAAAAAAAAAAAAATCTCCCTCTCTCTTTCAAAATCTTAGAGCCTACACCTCTTGAGAAATTCTCATCCCAAGAGAATACAAAGGTAACTATTTGTAGTGGTGTTCTCACTGATGTTGCTCTATTCGTGATTGATCGTGATCGTCAGTGAAAGGAGGATTTACAAGAACCCTATTTTTTCTCCTTCTTAAGCATGCTGTAAAATTAATTTATTAATTGTATAATTCTGTTATGTAATTTTCATTCTGTATAAAAATTAAAAATTGGGCGGATCCCGCTTCCACAATGGAACTTCACCGTTCCTTCGATTGAAATCAGAGCGGAGGTTTTGATCCCAAATTTTCTTTTTTCCAGAATTGAATTACAGTGAATTGATGAAATTTTCATTCTGTTTTTAATTCATATTGATGAATGTATGGAATGTATGATGGTTTGCAATTTTTGGATGTTTACAGGATTGGACCCTAGATTTATTGTTTTTCTTTACAAATTGGTTTGTAATTGGCCTTTGTTTCTGGGCATATATTGCGATAGAGTTTGTAATTTGAAAGTCTTGAATCGTTCATGATCATTCCGATATTTTTCTGGGAGGCCCAATTTGGAGAAGATTCGACAGAATTCGCAATTGTTTAATGGCTATTGTATAGTAGTGTTGCAATGTTGTGAAAGGCAAACAGGAAAAACTTTTTGTAGTGTTGCAATGCTCCAAGACGATTTATTATTATTATTATTATTATTTTATTTTTGTGGTTCGCGTGCGGCTCATGGTTCTTCCAGCTCAAGGTTCATCCAGTTCGCTTGGTTCGGCTGGTTCACGGCCCGTTCATATGCTGGGCAGTCCAATTTGTGCGGTTCAAAATAGATGAACTAGGTATTGAACCGGCTGGCTATTAATTATGTAATGGTTTGTTGTTTTTAATTAATTAAATTAATATAAGTGTTATATTAATTTAATTAATTGCCTTAGGAGTCTAATCCTGGTCCAATAATTGTTGTTTAGATTACGCATTTGATGTATGGTCTATTATTATTTATATATGTCATAATATATGCCATATAGTAAAATCCTACCATAGGTTATGCATTATTCATGTATCACTTATATTATAAATGTTATAATATATAGTTACATGATTTAATTTTACAGCATGCTCATACATCATATAATATAAGTGTTATAATATATATTTGCATCCATTAACAACATAGTCATGCATCATTTATATTATAAGAGTTATAATATATAGTTTGAATATATGGATGGATGTATGTTATTAATTATTTCATTACTTTATTATATAAGTGTTATGTATGTTAAATAATGAAATGGAATTGCATGAAGCATGTCACTACTTTAGGTTATTTTATAATTGTTATAATTTACCTAAATATGCTTTCATATGTAATGATTAGTTTAAATTTATTTCATTTCTTATATAATGGTTATAATTAAATGAAATTAGAAATTAAAATCATTAATTCAGAATTGCATGTAAAGTTTAGGTTAAAATCATTTTTTAAAATAGTTTTAAAATATGATTCACATAGACCTAAGTTCACATTTTTAATGAGATTAGAAATACGTTTAATCTTTTAATCATTTTAATAAGATTAAATTGGTTTTAATTAAAAGATTAAATTTGTAACAAATGTATTTATAGGGGACATTTTTTCTGAGTCTAATTCTATCTAGGCTGGGGTATTTAAGCTAACGGAAACGGAACAACCCTCTCTGGAAACTGACCTAGAAAGGTGAATTAGATAGATTTGTTATAAGCATGCAATCATTGATTAAAAAGTTTATTGAAGTGTTTAATGAACATTAATCAAAGTTGTTTAACTATCCAAAAGTGTTACTTTTGGGAAAATTTAAACAATCACTTAGTAAAAAAAATAATTGTATTTTTCTAAGTTAAATTAACCTTAGGTAAGATACTTAGTGGAAAGAAAATGGGGTATATGATACTTCATTTTTCCTTTTCACATTTTTTCCTATAAGTTCACACCATGAGATCTATACTCAATCTCGAGGCATCTTTGCTTGTGTCCTTCTACAGTTGGTGTTTGTATAGGTTAATACCAAGGTGAATGTAGAGAGTGTTTATAATAAGTGAGAGCAAGATGTGTGTCAATACATCCCACGGTCTCTCTGAAGGAAATTGGACACGAGGATTTCCATGAGCAGCAGAAGGATTTTTCCAAATTTCAATCATATATGAACATACACTATTATAGTCATAAACGGAAACAATACGATTATGCGCAAAACAGAAATTACAGCATGCTTCTCTAAAGATCAAGGGAAGAATTCACATACCTTTGAAGACTCATCTTCAAGACTCTTGATCACGAACACTCGAACAATCAGCAACACTGTAACACTCGAACGCCCGTACAGCACGACCGCTACACTGCACGATCACAAGAACTTGAACAAAGCGATCACCAAGGTCACGAACACTCCGAATACCACGAACGGCCTCCACAGAACCTCGACTATGTCGAGTTGAGTATGGCACCACCAAAGAGGTTACTTTGGTATTCTCGGTGTGAAAATCCAGAGTGTGGGCTCTATGTGGACTTGGTTAAAGGATGAGACCGGTGGAGAACAATCGTGTAAACGATTAAGCAAGTGGGAAAAGATAAAGCCTATCGGATAGTTCAATTCCCAATCGTTTATCAAAAGTTATCTGATCGTCTAGCAAAAGCTATGTGATTGTTTATCTAATCGTCCAACTGAGTGTCTATTGTGTAGGAACACTCCACGATCGTCTAGTCTCTCTAAGCTGTCGTTTAGTAAATCTGATTTACTTGACAACTATTCCGTGAGTAATTTCCAAGTTTGGAAATCTCAAATTAACATTCTTACCTAAATTTAGGAAAACATTTTTCCTTTTATCTCACGGTTACCATGAAACCACCAATAACCTCCCCATCAATTGGTTATTAGAGAAAAAGATAAAATTATCCAATAATTAATATTATTATAAATATAAATGATAACCAACTTACCATAATATATTTATAACCTATAGTTTTAATATTTCATTTCATGAAACATATAAACCATAGCTCTTTTTTTATTCAATGACACTTAATGTAAATCTCATTTATGTTAATCCTCCACTTGATGTATCTCATACACCATACCGATCATATCATATATAATCGAAATACCTCTTGTGAATTTGAACATTTCAAATCAACAGCAAGAACTAAGCCTCAACTTGAATCCATTGAGCTACCAAGGGGACCTTATGGACCTGTAGCTCAAATTTCCAACGATACGTGAATAACTTACTAAACTTTTTAGTGACGGGATCCACCATCCGTTAACTGCCAGACACTCTACTAAAGACCAACAACTGAACGCTCCTTACTACATATATATTCTGTGTATCTTAACCAATCAACAGTGCGACAACTTCTCTAATGAACATAAGTCATAGTCCTACTATGACCGAGTCCTCTCTTTTAGAGAGAAGTTGTGGCCAGTATGTTCAAGTCCCGGAATCAACCCTTAAGGGAGCAATCTATCTACTTACCCCTGCTTCGGATAAGGAGTGAATTCCATCTTGTGTAATTGAGTTCCCAACTCCCAGATCAAACAAGTCTCCAAAAAGGTAGTCATGTTGAGTTGGCAATCTAGCCACTCTCACCCATACTAATCAAAGGACCAACCTCAAAGGCAGGAGTTCTCAAAACACTCAAGATTGAGATCATGTCAGTTATGGTCATTTAGGTGAGATGTAAATCTCCAGTATTAACGGCGTCATATACAGAGTCTATTCATCCCGTGGTTCGGTCTTATACAAACTCTTTGTATAGGACACCCCCGCTCGCATGTCTTCACATGAATGGTCAGGATCTACCATCTGTAGTAGTTTATAACACTTACAAATACCTACAAAGCGGGTCGTATCCATAGTGTCACCAGAATCAGGTATCCCACCTTAATCCTTATACTACAGACCTATTTAGGTTATCACTTATGGCATGATCCACTTGTATATCTCATATACATGCTTAAGTTTACATAAGATAACCATGAAACTTTGTTTATTGGATATGAGTAAATGGCAGAATGAAATAACACTTATTTTATTCATAAACAATATGTATAATTTTAAAACAATGAAACTCCGAGAGAATTAGGACACCAATCCCAATACTCTCTCATTATCTTGTAGTAAATTTTCATGCTCGATCTCGATGCACCTTTGTTTGTGTCCCCCTACGAATGACATTTGAATGACTTCTTACTCAAACTCTAGAAATGGATAGGATTGCTTTAGTTTTTCCCCAATCAATTTTTTCCTACGGTTGGCTCATTGGGGCGGAACTTTAGAATATAAAATGAGGAGTTACACTTACAAAAAAATGTTAAGCAAGTTAACAGTTTCTGGACTGAACAATGGTGACTAATATTTGTAGTACAAGGAGTTGTTCTGTATATTGGTTGAGATGATTTCATTTCAGTAAAGGGATACCTGATCATCCTACGGTGGTTTTATCTCATCTCACTGAAACATCCTTGCAAAATAGATGTCACATAGGGTGCATTAAATTATTTTGCTAAATTTGATTGGTTTTTCCAAATGGGCAATGCTTGAATACTAATTTAAATAAATTGTATGTTTCAACAATTTTTCATTATGACTTCCGCGACGCTAAATTTACTTGCCGCCGATAAACATACTATCGAAAATTACACTACATGGAAAAACACAATCAACACAATATTGATCATTGATGACTTGAGATTTGTCCTAATGGAGGATTGTCCTCTTATTCCTGCTCAAAATGCTCCTCGAAATGTTTGGGAGGCATACGAGTGTTGGATATGGGCAAATGAAAAGGCCCAAACGTATATCTTGGCAAGCCTTTTTGAAGTCTTGGCCAAGAAGCATGAGCCCATGATCACTGCCCGTGAGATCATGGAGTCCACGTAGGAGATGTTCGGACAACCTTCCACACGATTTAGGCATGACAGTATGAAAAACATCTTCAATGTCCGTATGCAAAATAGGACATCTATTAGAGAACATGTTCTCAACATGATGGTCCACTTCAACATGGCGGAGTGAATAGGTCTATCATCGATGAAGTCAATCAGGTTTTCTTCATATTGAAATCTTTACCTGAAAGTTTCGTGCAATTCCGTAGCAAAAAGTTTTCCTAAGTTTCTTATGTAATAAATAAATAGGACATGTTTATTTTAAATTTTAATTACTTCACCATTTAAAAGTTAGATAATACAACAATTTTAATTGCTTCTGAATAGATCATTAATATTGTGGTAATGAGATTTAGTATTTTGTGGATTCTTTGCATGATTTACATTGTAGGGAGACAATCCAATATTTTTTCTTTGTTAATCACAATTGCAATTCTATTACGCACGAACTTGCTACACATGCTCTCAGACATTGATTGATATCAATTTATCTTGAAGATCACCCATCACAGGTGGAATCTCCTTTTAAAAGTTCATAATTGTTTTTCCTAATTTATTGTTTCTTGTTTGTTTTTGTCAATAATAATAATCATAACAATATAAGAATTTTTAATTTTATGTTTTCACATTATCATTACTTCCGTAAAAATTATTTTACATAGTATTAAAATAAAATTTTTACTCATAATTAATTTAATATGTTAACATTTTGATATTTTAATATACATAATGCAACAATTTTTATTTTAATATTATCACATATTTGTCGTTATAGTCACTCTCATACACAAAAGAAATTTGTATCATCATATATGTCTGTGTGCATGCACATACATTTAAATTGTTAAAAAAATCATCCATAACTCTTTTTTTCTATAGATTATGAAATGCTAATTTTAGAATTTATATTTTTTACTTAAAATAAAAAAGTTTTCATTATTATTTCCATAAAATAAGTTTGGCTTCTTTAAACCTTTTCAAAATGTCCAGTTAATAATATTTTTTTTTTGGAAAAAAGATAGTCTTGTTTATTTGTATTATTAAATGTAAGAATATAATTGAGGTAGTTAATTTTTTATTTCAAAGATTTTTTTGGTTTTATAAATTATGAAAAAAAATCATTTTTAAAAAAAGGAACACAATCATCTTATTATTACAAAAAAAATTGCAACTATCTTTTATACTTAAAATATAAAAATAGATACATCATTTATAATTTCTAAATAAAATATTAAACAACATTTTTGCCACGAATATCAAAATTTTAATTTTAGTATTTATGTCAATATTTTATAATTTGAAAAAAAAAATATTTATCGATTTTATTAAATTTAAAAATAATTGGGGTAGTTAATATTTGTTATTTCAAATATTTTGTTTATTCTATAAAATTATACAAATATATATATATATATATATAATATATTATTATATATATTTCGTAAGGAACAATTTTTTTATTATTATTAATTTATTTATTTATTTATATTATTATTATTATTATATACACCAATAACTTCAATTTTGTGTTATATTTAAATTAATAAAATAAATACTTCATTTATAAGTAAAACATTAAACATTTTTATTGTTTGGTTATGAAAAAGCCTACATGTTATCATTATTGTTTTTAAATTAATCTTCTTATTTTCAAGACATAATAGTTTATCCTATTATGATGACTTATATTTTTTTTCTTGATAATGCTTTTCTCGGGGATAATGGAAAAAAAATGTAGGACAGAAAACACATAAAATAATATACCAAAAAAAGTACAAAATAAAAAAAAATAAAAAAAAAGAAGAAGATAAACAAAGTGTCCATAAACAAATATAAATCAAAATAAAAGAAATCCAAATTTTCTAAAAAATAAATGCATAATGTTTTGCATAAGTGGTGAATTAAAGTAAACATATGAGGATTTACATTGTTTTTTTTGTTTGATAATGCTTCTGATGATGCTGAGAAAAAATGTAGGGAAGAAAACACATAGAATAGTACACACAAAAAACTACGAAAAGAAAACGAAAGAAGAAGATGAACAAAGTGTTCACAAACAAATATAAATCAAAATAAAAGAAATTCAAAATTTCCTAAAAAACAAATGTAAAATGTTTTGCAGAAATGGTGAATTGAAGTAGACACGTGAGGACTTGCATTTTTCTTGTTTGATAATGTTTTTTTCCAAGGATGCTAAGGAAAAGTTTAGGGAAGAAAACGCATACAATCATACACACAAAAACCTACGAAATAGATAATGAAAGAAGAAGAAGATGAACAAAGTGTTAAATGTAGTAAAAACAAATGTAGGATGGTAGTTACCTTTTTTGAAGTGGTGAATTGCATAGAAGAAAAAGACTAATGTTTCCTTTATATAGAAAGATGTTTGATAATTGTCTCTTTTGGAGAGAGGTGTTTTAAAGAAAGGGAATCATTCGTAAAAAGAAAAGATATTATAACTTACTATTAGTGAAGGTAATAATGGGAATATGTTTAAAAATCAAGGGTAAAATAGGAAGGTGAAACTTCTCCTACTTTACCTCTTTTAATTTAGTATAGATTAGGGATAATTATGGATGGATGTTCTAATAGTTGAATCTTAATATTTACAAACAATGAGAATTTAGCATTTTAATTATACCTTTTCAAATTGCTTATGTATTATTGTTTTTAATAGAAAAAATGAAAATATTTCATGAAATGAAAATACACATTGAAAATGTTTCAATCAAAATTGCATAGGAAAAAATATATTTGATTAAAATAAAAAATTGAAAAAAAAGTGGGGAATTTTTTTCCTGCAAGGAATCTCTGCCCCATTCCTAACAGGGAAATTTGCAGGGATGGGGATGGTTCTCCCTTGCCCCATGGATATATCTAGGCTCAACACATGTCCTCGAGCTTTTCCACTTGGACCTTATAGGTCTTATGCAATCAAAAAGTCTGGGAGGTAAATGATATGTTTTAGTTGTTGTTGATGACTTCTCCAGATACACCTGGGTACATTTGCTTTGTGAAAAAACAGATGCATTTACTACTTTTCAAGCTCTTTGTTATCAATTACAATGAGAGAAAGATTTCTACATGATAAGAATCAAGAGTGATCATGGTAAGAATTTTGAAAACTCTCAATATGTAGCCTTCTGTAATTCTGTTGGGATACATCATGAATTTTCTGCTCCAATCACTCCCCAACAAAACAAGGTAGGAAAAATCAGACACTTCAGGAGGCACAGGCTATGTTACATGCAAAACACCCGCCCTTTCATTTTTGTGCAGAGGCTCTAAATACAACATGTCATATTCACAACAAAGTTGTTTGACGTCTCGGGTCCTCAAGCACAAATTTATAAAATAATGAGAGGGAGAAAATCGAATGTGAAATACTTCCATATCTTTGGCAGCACTTGTTACATCCTAATGAATAGAGAGGTTAGATGGAAATGGGATTCGAAATCAGATGAAGGCATATTTCTGCTCTAATCACTATTAGCAAAATGGGGTTGTGGAAAGGAAAAATCGGACATTTTAGGAGACTACACGAGTTATGTTACATGCAAAACATCTGCCCTTTCATTTTTGGGCAAAGCCTCGCATGTCATATTCATAGTTGTTTTACTCGCATGTCATATTCATAGTTGTTTTACGCCTCGGGTCCTCGAGCACAATTTATTAAATATAGAGAGGGAGAAAACCAAATATGAAATACTTCCATATGTTTGGCAGCATTTGTTACATTCTAGTGAATAGAGAAGCTACATGGAAATGAGATTCTAAATTGGATGAAGGCATATTTCTTGGATATTCCAAAAATAGTCGAGCTTACTATATCTACAATAAACGAACTCGTTGTGTAATGAAGTCTATTAACATTGTGATTGATGATGTTGTAGATTCATCAAGCTCCACAATCAAGCTCCATTACTGTGGAAGAATTCCAATGCACTACCACTTGTCAATACAGATGTCCCTATGATAACTGGCAGAAATGCCAGTTATTATAAGCCTTTTATTTAAAATTATGAGGGCTAACAGGTAGAAAACGCAGTGATAATGCTTAGAATTTGTGAAAAATTGAGTTTTGCATCGATAACCATCTAAAACCTACTGACCAAATATCATGCGTTATTCTGTGCCAAAGTTTCTATTTTTATAGCTATCCCAGGAATCAAACGCATGCATTTATAATAAGCAATCATAGACAAACGTATGCGCCAAAGCTGGGCGACTGCAAAAGACGAACGCAGACGACAACCCCATGCGTCCAACGCATGGAAGTTGTAGTAATTGCATGCGCCCAACACATGGAGAACACGGTGAACAAATAGAGATTGCGGCGACGGAGTGACAGCCATAATAGAAGATCGCAAGATGGGTAGAACTCGTTGATAACTTCAGCTAAATTCAGCTCGGACGCATACCTTGGGAGTATCAACAATGTGACAACGCCCATACCACGACAAAAGCAGCATTGAGCCATACCTCCATCATTACAACTGTCGGCGTCCAAGTTCTATAAATAGCCCTTGAGACCTTCATTTTGAGACATCCGAGCTTCTGCCTCAAGGAAGAATTTTGTGATCACAGATGAGAGCTTGAAAGAGATTTCTAGTGAGAATTCTTCATCTCCACAAGCCAAACGGGTGACGATCGGAGCATTCGCCGGAGATAGAGCTCGAAAGACACATCTCCACCATTCAACCATGGCACCACCAGCAACCTAGAGTCCTTCATCTCCCTTTTAATCTCTGTATTGTATTACATTTTAGCTTGAGATATTAAGATATTTTGTGATCAATGCAAATCTTACTCCTTCATTACTATCCTCTTCATCCTCTTCATTTCTATCATAATTTTTTTCAGCGTATATTTATCAAAGTCAATCGAATGCTTAATCGTGTTGCCTAGAGATAGGACACATGTAGCAACCCATCGAGAGGTGTGCGTTGTGCGAGTATAGTGAGTTAATCCTCTTTGCTCGGTGAAAGGCTGTAGCAACGCCTGTCTATGGGATGTTGCATTACTTGTCTATAAGTTAAATTACCGCGTCTAACTACCTGAGAAGGTAAGGGATGGAACGCACTAAGCAAGGTTCGTATTGTTCCTAGAGATAGGCACAATCTTATGCTCGACGGAATCATGCACTATAGAGATATAGTCATGCGGCTGACCACCTAGAGGTGTGATGCGTTAGTGCAACGAGCTGGGATTACTCGAGCAATTTAAAATAGTAAACGTTACTAAGCATTAATAGTTGTTGTGTATCTACCTATTCTCATTGCAATTCTTCTATTGCTTAATCTGTTTAGTTAGGAGTATGATTAGTGTGTAAAACATTTAAACCTTCTTCGCTTTATTTTTATTCTTATTCATCGCCTCAAATGCATCACTTCACAAATATTATTGAGTGACAAGTCCCCGTGTTCGACCTCGGATTATCCGAGAAACTTGCGTTTGTGTTATACTTGGCACAAGCGTAAGAAAACTTGTGATAGAAACGTGCGATTATTGCATGCTAAGATTAACGCATCATCATTTCGGCGCATGACCTTAGACGCATGAGAGCAAGCGCATAAGCCATGTCTAATGCATGATTTAATGTACAACCCCATTCATCCTTAAAAATAAAACAAAACAAAACACATCTATAAATTAATCCCAACACCCTAACATCTCCCCAAACATGTGTTTGACATGAATTCTAAAACTCTAGTGAAGAACAACCAATCAGTTGCTGAGCAGGCTGAAGTTAGTAACAAGCACATTCTAGTAACATAATTGGTGATCTTGAAGAAGAGGTGACACCCAAAAAGAAAGATAAAGTTAACTAACTGGAGATGATCAATAATATTTTCTTCACATTCTTTGTTGAACCAATAAATATCAAAGAAGCTATTGAAGATGAATGTTGGGTCAATACTATGCAAGAAGAGCCTGGGCACTTTGTGTGAAATAATGTTTTGACTTTTGTTCCCATGCCAGAATCTGTTAATGTGATTGGCACAAAGTGGATATTAAAAAACAAGTCTGATGAGTATGGCCATGTCACTAGAAATAAAGCCAGATTAATGGCTTAAGGGTATACCCGATAGAAAAATGGTGAGATATAAAGAAAATGCTAAAAAGAAGATGCATGTTGAAGAATATGTTCCTCCGACTATAACAAACAAATATGGAATCCGTGTGCGTGGTCTTCTTGCCACAAAGAAAGAAATTGGAGTTCCTCATTTTTCGACAAAAAGAAGACGTTATGGAGCCAGTCAGTTTGTTGAAATGAAAGGAAAAGAAAAAGTGCGCACTTCATATCTCACATTGACTGGTATTATTGGTTCAGGAGTTGAAATTTTTCTGGAAAAAGAAAAATCCACCTTTAATGATTCTTCGAGTCACTGCATGAGTTTATTACTTTACTTATAAACCCTAAAGATAATAACAAACAATATTTCTTTTTGTCTAAGGGTTTCATAGTGAGTGATGATAATCTTACATCTGTTTCTAGCAATATGGAGTTTGCTTTACCTTATTCTAGTACGATTAATGAAGAGAATGTTATTGTTCCTGGTTCTTCTGTGTTAGAAAAGGGGAGTTTGCTTGTAACTGAAGAGAATGTTGTTGTTCCTGTTTCTTCTGAGTTGGAAAAGGGGAGTTTGCTTGTAGCTGATGAGAATGTTGTATATGATTTCGTTGACAAAGTAGATTTTGAAACAATTGCTTCTTTATCCATACTGCCTGTAATTAGTCCTTCTAAAAATACTGCTGAGAATGTTAATCTTGATGTTTCTCCTAAAACCGTGCAACCTGGTGAAGAGATTGCCAATGCTTCTCTTGAAATAAACACCATGACTGACCAAGAAAACATAAATAATGAGGTTGTATATGACCCCTTAGCTACAAAAAACTATGAGAATTTATAGGATGTCATATTTTCTGATGTTGACCTTGGTCCGAGTGAACGGACACTTGAAATTTCCCCTGCCCATGCTTCTAATGAAGACATCAATGTTGATACTCCTCTTGCTGAGCTACATTTAAAAAGAACTGATGATGTTGGTGCTGGTGTGACTACTGGTGTTGTTGCTGATGATGAAGCTGTTGCTGGATCAGATATTGATGTTTTACATGAGTATTCGGAAAATGATTATGAAAAGTCACCTTCTGAGGAAGATTCTAATTGGGGTTTATGGAGTAGCTTTGACAATGAGGACTCTGGTAATGTCCATGTCACTTATGCAACAACTAAAGGCAAGGGAAAACAGGCTACTGGGTATAATATACCTCATGTTCCCTTAGATAGAGTATTATTTCATATCGAGGAGAATGCTAGTTTGTGAAAATATGTTATGAAAAGAAACATTGTCGATGAAAAAGAGTTGTATAAGCACCTTCAGAAATGTTTAGACCTTATGGAATCGTTACTTGATGTTGGACTAGAAAGAACTGTGTAGAGTTTTGAACTCTATTACCCTCAACTGGTTCGAGAATTTGTTGTGAACTTGACCTTTAATTTTGTTAATCCAACCAGCTTTGATTTTCAGAAAGTCAATATCAAACATCATTCTTTTGTTATATCTCTTACATTATCAATCGGTTTCCTCACAGAAATGTGCCAAAGAATGTTATTGAAGAACACCCATTTTAAGGGACCTTATGTTTGAATTAATAGAGGGTGCTCAGTCTTCATGGGCAAAAAAGAGACAGCTTCCCACACTAGTGTTCAGTGTCAAATATGCCCTCCTTCACAAGATAGGCATATTGAATTGGTGTTCTTCTTCGCACAAGTTTGGCCTCTCAGCCTCTCTTGCTACATTGATCTATCAGATTAGAACTAAGTCTCAATTCAACTATGGTGCATTTGTATTGAATTAAATTTAGCGGCATATTAGGTCTAAAGCCCTTTGTTTGCCCATTTGTTACCAGAGGTTAATTTGTGGGATTCTCCTTTCTCAGAAACCTAATCTGGTCGCACCTATTGAACCCACTTGCTCACCACCTAGTCATTTTATCATACATCCCAAGCTCCTGCAAGGACATTATGTTCCTAATATAGATACTACCACCACGGCCTCTCATGTTGATGGCCTCAGTTGAGCTTTCATTGAATCTTCTTTTGGTAGTAGTGTTCTACAAGTGTTATATAATGAGTCTCGCGGCATTGAGACCTTGATGTAGAGTTTAAAGTTGATGGGATGTTGCAGGTCATGGGGGTTGTATTGTCTAGGTCTGGAGGGACTTCTTATTCATAGAGGCGTGCTTTTTTTTTTTTTTTTCAGCCAAAAAGGGGGAGACTTGGTGTTATATTGGCGGTGTATTGATTTGATTTGAAGGGAGCTTGTTGAGTCTACTCTTAGTTTTGTTGGTTTTGGTGATTGTTTTGGTTGATTGGGTATTTGTTGTTGTTTGGTTTTGTGATTGGTTGACAAATTGACTTTGTTTATTTGTTTTCTGTTGTAAAGTCTTCTACTCTTCCAGTTGTTATTAATGATGTTTCAACTCTATTTGGTGACATTTATTTTTTTTGTTGGTTGGTTGTTAAATATTATGTCTTAAAAACTTAGCCAAAGAGGGAGCTTGTTGAAGATTTGCTGATTATCT
This sequence comes from Benincasa hispida, assembly GCF_009727055.1. Lineage (NCBI taxonomy): Eukaryota > Viridiplantae > Streptophyta > Magnoliopsida > Cucurbitales > Cucurbitaceae > Benincasa > Benincasa hispida. The sequence continues at coordinate 25,102,622 of NC_052351.1, read as the reverse complement.
TTATATTATTCCTAAGGTAGTTTCTGGGGATTTTCACAGTTGTCTCAAATAAAGTCTTAACATCTGCTCTAGACAAGTCGTATTTCCTGCAGAATATTTTCTTTCCTAATCTAGAATTTATATACAAAATATTTTAATTTCCTGATATAGGAAATCTCAGCAGAAGTATATTGATCGATATTTTTATTTTCTATGGTGGATCTTATTTTGACAAAAATGAAAAGAAAAAAAATCTGAAAATTCTTGCCTTATTTGGCATCGCTTTTAAAAATAGAATTCTAAGCCTCATCTAGGGTTGTCGCCTTCGTTATATTAGAAAGACGTTTTCTGTTCTGTAGCTGAACTGTGCAACATTGTGTTTTTTCTATTTGTTCACTATATTCCACTGTGCAAGTTTTTCATCCGTTGAGTGCAACACATTGAAGATAATCATGGTCTTAGGGGGAGCTTGAGTCATCACTATCGAGAAGAGATTTTCACGGTTTTAGGGGGAGCCTAAGTAATTGCTACGAAGGAGTTCTCGATCTTAGAGGGATCCTAAAATTCATTAGTGAAGAGAGTTCGCTGACTTGAAGAAAAGATAACAACGTTGAGAGGAGTCTCACACACCGTCGAAAGCCAAAATATTCAACATTAATATTATCAAACTTAGGGAGAGTCTAACTGCATTTGAGAGGGAGTCTCACATCTAGAGGAAGCCTAAGTGATCAGGGAGTTGAGCTTTATGTGAATCATTTTAGTAGTTGTGCATTACATATAAGTACTATGTTGTAAATTGTTTAACTCATTAATATTAGTAGATTATCTTTTTTCGGACACATTGCCTCCAAAACATAGGTGGGTTTTACTTATCTAGGTTACTAACTCTTGTGTGTCTTTATCTGCTTACTTGTAATTCGAGTGACGAGTTAACCTAATGTTTTTTCAATGTTTTAAGGTTACATAAATTCACATTAATAATTAAAAACGTAGGAAAGTTGAAAACACGTTCCACGTGACCAAAAATAGGCATTATTTTCCCAACTATACATACGAACAAAACAATCATATTTCTTTCAAAATTATATTTCTTTCCAATGACATGCTACTTTATTTAATAACTACTTAATTTCTTATTTTTAGCTTTTAAAAATCAAACTTCTAAGTCAAGTCTTGAAAAAGTAAAAGAAAACAATTTAAAAAAAAAAATCGACTAAAATTTGGAACGTTTGTAAAATTTAAAATTAAAATATTTAAAACGAAATTATTGTCAAACATACAGAAATAGTTTATATATATATACGGGCAGAGACGTCACATGCATTTATCTTTTTAATTTTCGTTTAAAATAAAGCCAGGACTATGCATCACTAATTCACTAGTGTGGCCTATGTTATGTAAGAGGGTTAGAAAATAATGATAAGATTAACTCGTTTTACGAATATTCATCTTTTTATAACCAATAATAAAGAAAAAACAATCTTATTTTCATTTTGTTTTTGTTTTTTTTAGGTCCTGTAGCTATTTAGAACATAGAACTCCACTTGTTCAAATCATGAAATTACAATATCTCTAATTTAAAAGTCTACATCAAATAATACTTCCGCCCACAGCATGTTTCCATTTTTCCTTTTCCTTTTTCTTTTTCTTTCTTTCTTTTTTTTTTTTTTGGATTTTCTAAATATTCCATTTGTACAAGATACCAAAATATGCCCATCATATAGTAATCTCAACTCCAACAACCAGACAACTGGCAAGTGAACAATCCCGCCCCAGGCGGAATCGGAGTCGGTGTTGGAGGTGGTGGAGGAATTATATTAATATTATCTATATTAATATATCTTAAACCTCCCTAGTTCTACTACAATATATATATATATATATATATATATATATATATATTATATATATATACTTGTAATTGATTTCCAACTGTTTCTCCACTCTAATAATTAAAATTAGCGTCCTCCGCCGTCTGGTTCCTTCTTCCTCGACCCCCTTCCTCCCACCGTCGTCGATGCCATCGCCGCCGCTTGCCGTTCCTCTTTCTTCTTCCCTCCGTACTCTTTTCGCTCATCTTCTTTTATTTGCTTCTCTCTACACTCCGAACTGCAAAACGCCGTGTCCCCTCTGCACGTACACGTCACATCCCCAAATAAGATATATATATTACAAATTCTGATTTTCTTAAAATATAGAGACTAAATTTGCAATTTATCAAAAAAAAAAAGAAAAGAAAAAGAAATCGAGGAGTACCTGTACATGTAGATGTCACGGCCAGCAGCGAGGCGACGTTTGCAGAGACCGCACGTACGGAGGAAGTGATCGGTAGGTGGCTGAGCGAGGTCACGTGCGGGCTGATTTCTTAAATTTCTAGGAGAAACCAAGGCAGAGTAATTAATGGTGGTGGTATTATGAGGAACCGCCATCGGGTGGTGCAGATCGTGGGGGTTCTGATCGGACAGTTCTTCAAATTCCACGTCGGGAATATCCCCCCTGATTCCGGTCATACTGGTGGTTCTTTTGATCGGAAGGCGAGGGCGCTTCCCAAGCAGCATCTTCACCGGAAATTTGAAGGGGGAAGAAGATGAGGGGTGGGGGGAGAGAGTGGGAAGTTGGACTACTCTGAGAGACTACGCAATTGGGCAAATATATTGAAGTATTTGAGTGGAGAGAGAAAGAGAGAATCATGATCATAAATGTTGATTACTGAGAGCGAATCTTGGCCGTTGCTTGCGGGCACCACGTACAAAGAGATCCCACGTCACGCTTTTTTAGTTCTTCTTTTTCTCCAATAACTGTAAAGTAAAATTGTTGTTATATTTCAATTATTTGACGTTTACGGAAAAGGATGTAAAGTGGGTTTTGTGGTCTAATTCATTTTCATTACACCCATGCTTAATTAATGAGACATCCATACACAGACTGCTTTATGTTAATTAATGTTATTAATATTAATCAGGTGCAAATCTTGTGCCATTTATCGTCATTCATTTCCCACATCAATCCCCCCCATCCTTAAATTTTCTTCTCATTCATTTGCGTGCCTATTTTAGATATTTATTTATGTATGGAATCTTGATTTGTTTATATAATGCTAAAAATGGTACAAACAAATCATTAAAAAAGCATGAGATGTAAATAAATATCCTTTATTCTTGAGAAGCAAGAAATGGTACGTGAAAGTAAAATTGTATTAGATATTCTATGATTCTCTCCATAGACCGCATGTGCTAGGATTAATGAAATTTTAGAAAATCTAGAGTTGGATTTTATAAGGTGTATATGAAATTAAAAAGAAAAAAGAAAAAAAAAAGATGGGATTTGTTTTGTATTATATTAGATTAAAAGAGAAATAATGAATGGGGTAGTGGAAGAAGGATTAGGCAATGAGAGGGAAACATCATAATGAGAGAAATGAAATGGAAAATAAAAATAAAATAAAATAATATATATATATAAAGGGATAGACAAAAACGTCATATTCCCACTTACTAATACTAAAGAGACAATGGGACAGCAATGGCACATCCCCATCTTTTCCTTCGCCCTCTTTTAGCCATTGCTTGCCTTTCCATTCCTTCATTCATCCCATTCTTTTTCCTTTCTTCTATCACATCTACCCCTTCTCACTAAACCCACTTTCCCAACACATTTTATTATTATTATTATTATCATTTATTTGGAAAAAGGAAAAAAGAAAAAAGAAAAAAGAAAAAAGAAATTCCTTTTACTGCACAAGGCCATGCACTGGAAATATTTCTTAAATTCTCCACTTTGAATGGAAGGAAATAAGGACACAGCAACCTTACCTTTTTTAGTCTCGTATTTTTCTACGCTTTTGTTGCCTAAAAACACACTACAAAACATATATCCATCTTAACTAAATCTCCTATTTACAAACAACACTCCTTTTTTTAAAATTTTTCCTTACTTTATTTTCTTTAATCATGCAAATTCAAATGCGTTCATTATTTCCCACCGCTCCTTTTTCTTCAAAAACATAAACCAATTCTGGGCATATTATGCCATTTAAACAAGGACCACAACTTGTCGTTTTGATTTGAAACGACAATTCCATGACTCATCATCTAAATTCCATATACGCTACCCAAGAGAGATTTATACGGTCAATAGTGCCAACGGAGATTAATTACCAATTACATCAATCTTATATTATAATTCCTAAAAGTGGAAACGAAAGGAATGACGACGACATAAAATAGACGAATCAAGGTTTTGAAATTTTATTTTATTTTTTAATGAATTTAATTTGGACCCATGACACACATCGACACATCACCCTTACTAAAATATCAAGAAGATTTCCACGTGCCAATTGTTGATTCCGCCGAAGATAAGATTTTCCTTTTCATTACAAACTTTATAAGACGATAGATTTTCATAGAGGATTGCATCACAATCACCGATGATATCAGTTATCACTAACCTATTCTTTTAATCTCCTGTTGGACAATGCACACCACCGAAGTTGCAATTACTTTACTCTTCCGTTCAAATAATTTAATGCTCTGCCATTAATTATTTAAGTTTAACCTAACACCATCCACAATCCATCAATACTTTCGATTTTACTTCATTGTAAAAATATTTCATATTTTATTCATATAGTTAATATTCTCGAACTCCATAATTTTATTGTAATAATAAAAATCAATGTGTAATTAGCTCAAAAGTTAGCACAAAATATATACAAGTGGATTGTAATATAAAAGTGGTACAAGAGAAAATGATATTATAACAATTGCTTTGTTCTCCTATGTCCAGGTACCTGTCCCGTGTCCCCATTCCAAGCCTCGGACTAGACATCGGTGGTTTTTTATTTTTATTATTATTATTTTTTTTTTAATTAACCTCGTTCAAAATTGATCTCTAAACTGGTATATTTTTAAACACAAATTTTAAAGTTTAGAAATTAGTCTTCTAATTTATTTTGTAATTATTTAATTTTATAAAAAGTAATAAAAATAGTAATAAATAATAATGGCCCTCATGTTTTTCATACCAACTCAAAAGTAGAGGAAGGGAGAGTGACGATAGCAGAAAAAAAGTTCAAGAAATAGTTACTTTTAAGGAAAAATTACATTTTTTTAATTGTTGTGGTTAGTCTTTAAGTTTTCAAATTATATATATTTAGTTCCCAAATTTTTAAAAGTAGATTTAAAATTGGTACTAAGTATTTTCTTTATTATTTTAAATAATTATATGACATTTTAAATTAAAAAAGTAAAATTATTCCTATTAGATATAAAACTGATTAGTTAGATATCAGTTATACCATTATGTTATTGAAGTTTCTATTATGCCCTTTATGATCCTTTTACATTATTATATGATGTATAAATATATCTTCATCGAGGAATTAAAAGCATCGAGTTCAATTCTACTATAATCGAGTATGAACAAATATGATCAAGTATGATCAAGCATGATTGAGTATAAACGATCAAGTATGTTCAAGCGTGATCGAGTATGATCGAGTAATTCTTTTTTCAAGATTTTATCTTCTACAATTTTAATATGGTATCAGAAGTTTTTTAAAATCTCACTTCTTCATCTTCTTCCCTCACGCGCCAAAATAATGAATCCTAATCCTATATTCAACGATCCTCCTCCACTGCCACCACCACCATTGACTGATATTTCGATCAACTTTCAGCCTAATATTCCAACCTATTCTACTTAATCAACTGATTCTTCAAACTCTCACCAAGACCCATATACAACTTCTCACAACAATCCCTATATTCTTCATCACAATGACACTTCAAACCTTGTTCTTGTAATTGAACCTCTCACAGACAGCAACTATGGAACCTGGAGCCGCTCGATGATTCTTCACTATCAATTCGCAACAAACTAGGATTTATTGACGGATCAATTTCTCAACCTACAGGTGATTTACTTCCTCTATGGATTCAAAACAACAATGTTGTAATCGCAATTGATTTTAAATTCTGTATCAAAAGGAATCTCATCAAGTATTCTCTTCACCAACTCTGTTCAAGAAATATGGCTTGATCTTTAAGATCGGTTTCGGAAAAGAAATGGACCCCATCTTTTTCAATTGAAACATGGATTATCTACTCTAAAACAAGATAAGAATCAGTCACAATGTATTTTTCCAAGATTAAAAGTCTACAGGATGAATACATATCATATCGTCCAGGATGCACATGTGGAAAATGTACCCGTGGTGGTATTAGATCAATCAAAGAATTCATTCAGTTTGAATACCTTTTGTGTTTTCTGATGGGGTTAAATGATAATTACAGTCATGCTCGGTCTCAAATCCTTCTCATGGATCCTCCTCCAACAATCAATAAAACCTAACCATCCATCTTTTGCTCTTACATTAGTTGTTCAAAAGCATGATAACAATTCACATTCACAGTCACATCCAAATCACACCGAAAATTCTTCATTTAAATAGAACAAGAACAAACCTATGTGTACCTATTGCCATATCTTAGGACACGCAATTGATAAATGTATTAACTCCATGGTTATCCCCCTGATTATAAACAAAGAAGTAGAACAAATATTCAAGTTCACAAAGTTCCTAATACTATTCCACCTGCTACAAATCATGCCACTAAAACCATTCCAGCATCATCTGGATCTAACACCAGCCTCAATAATGAAACACTTACTCAATGTCACGACATACTTAAAATGTTTCAATCGAAATTAGTTGTTGTTAAGGTTGACAATGATGCTATTACTCATGTAGTAGGTACATGTTCTTCCAATATTTCTTTTGGTGAATGGATTATTGACTCAGGTGCACATATGTTTTCAAAAACATGTATTTGCTAAATTGATGTCATTTGTGAAGGATCTCATATCTAAAAGTCCCATGAGTGTGTTCGGATCGCTCCGATCTCACTGTGACCGAAATACAACAATATACATTCAACACATACAGTTATGCAAATAAATCTAATTAACAGCATGCTACGAACAACAAATTAACGAAAGAACAGAGTTTCATACCAGTTGAAGACAATCTTCACACTTCGGAACGTAGCGAAAATCCTCCACGAGATCTACCAAAGCCCAGCGAAAACGTGGACTGTAGCAGTACGAACAACACGAACTCACGACCGCAACGGGGACGACACTACCACTAAAGAGCCTCGGGTATTCTCGGAGTGAAAACCCAAAGGGTGGGCTTTGGTGAATTTGGTAGAGGAAAGAGGAAACACAAATCGTGTAGGTGATTAGCAAGTGGGAGGGAAAACAACGCTATCGCATAGCAGAAGTGCTTATCGTTTAGGAAAAGGTATACGATTGTTTAGTTAAATCGCCATACTATCCAATCGTTTAGAGAAGCTATCTGATCGTGTAGGCGTGAGTGTGTGATCGTTTAGATGCATGAAGGACGATCGTTTAGGCAGAGAAGAGCTATCGTATAGTCTCTCGAACGATTGTTTTCTTTCACCAACGCGCGCTTCCGAAAACTTTTTGGGCGAATGATGGACAATGCAAAAATGAAAACTATTTTCATTTTAACTCGTCAGTTATAATAACCGATGCTATCCACTAACCCACGTCTGAACGTGAAATTTGGCATAATTATCTTATAATTAACCAATTAATTAATTAATATATATAATCATATTATATTTTTATCCTATAGTTTGATATCACATATCTATTATAGTATTTTCTCCTCTGCTTGATATAAATAATATTTATATCTAATTTCCTTATCTCATACATTTAGCCAATTATATCATATATAATTAACTAGTCAAATTATATCATATATAATCGAACTTCCTCTTGTCAATTTGAACATTTCAAATTAACCCAAATACTAGTTCTCGACTTTATCCAAGCTACCCAATGGACCTAATGGACCTGTGGCTCAAAGCTCCAACAGTACGTGAATAGCTGACTAAACTTTTTAGCCACGAGATCCACCATCCGTTAACTGTCAAGTATTCCACTAAAGACCAACAGTTGAACTCTTCTTACCACAGATATATTTCAGTGTCCATTGGATATAACCAATCATGAGTACGACGACCCTTCACAGATGCTCGTAAGTACAGTTGGGCCAAATTACCGTTATGCCCTTATAGTTACATCTCACTTTTTAAGTACCACTGATTCCTCTAATGAACAATACAACATAGTTCTACTATGTGTGAACACCTCTCGGGCCAAGAGAAGGTGTGTGGCGCCACATCGTTCAAGCCCCGAAATCAGCCCTTAAGGGAACTATCTATCTACTTACCTTTGCTTCGGGGAAGGAGTGAATTCCATCTTGTGTAGCTGAGTTCCCAGCTCCAAAATCAGACGAATCCCCAAAGTGGAAGATTTGAGTTGGCGACCTGGCCACTCACACCCATGCAAATCAAATGACCACCCTCAATGGCAGGAGTTCCCAACTCACTCAGGATTGAGGTCATGTTATCTATGGTCATCCTAGTAAAGTGAAGTGTCTATCATGAATGGTGTTATATAACGAGACGTTAACACTTTATGGTCAGGTCTTATACAAACTCTTTGTATAAGACGCCCCCGCTTGCATGTCCCCAACACGAATGATCAGGATCAGACCATCTGTGACAAGTCACAACACTTGTGACTATTCTATAAAGCGGGCCGCATCTGTAGCGCTACCAGGATAAGGTTCCCTCTTATATCCATATACTACAGACCATTTTGGTTATCTCTAAAGACATGATCCACTTGTATGTCACCACATACATGTTTGAGTCATATACAGATAACCAGGGATTTTATGTTTATTGGTTTGTGGTAAAGTAAATAAAACAAGTAACTGGGGAAAAATACAAGATGTGAAGTAAATATCATATATTAACAACACAAACGTTCGAACAAACTGTTTACAAACTACAGGACACAAGACTTTAAGGCATCAACCCCAACAATTTGCTAGTTCTGTTCTTTTACCTAACAATACACAAATTCTGGTTCATCATGCTGGTTCAGTTGTCCTCTTTGGATCAATTACTCTCCATCATGTGCTCTTTGTACTAGAATTTCAGTATAATGTACTATCTATTGGTGCTCTTATGTCTGATAATACCATATCTATACAATTCTTAAATGAGTGTTGTGATATTTAGGCAAGATCCACTTTGAGGACGATTGGCAGGGGTAGATTACGTGATGGATTGTACCTCCTAAAGAAGCCATATGAAGCTGTTGATCCTGCGCAGGCATTTTCTGTTATGAATGTTGTCTCACATACTTCAACAGAAATATGGCATTCTAGGCTTGGACATCCTTCTATCACTCGTTTATCAGCTTTAAGAACATACTATCACTTGATTCTTCTTCATTGCATAAGTCACATCCATGTGAAATATGTCCTTTAGCCAAACAAAATAGATTATTATTTGAATCTAATAATCACAAAGCATCTACTATTTTTTATACTATACATGTTGATATTTGGGGCCCTGTTGCCACATATTCATATTCAGGTTATAAATACTTTCTTACTTTGGTTGATGACCATAATAAATATATTTGGGTATTTTTTATGAAGAATAAATTTGGTGTAATTCGTATCATTCCAAAATTTTGTGCATATATAGAAACTCAATACAACAAGAAAATCAAAGTTTTTCGTTCTGATAATGCCCCAAAATTGTCCTTTACTGAATTTTTCTTCAAAAAAGTGTTATACACCAATTTTCCTATGTGGGAAGGCCAGAACAAAACTCTGTTGTTGAAAGAAAAACACCAACATATCATGAATGTTGCTAGAGCTCTATTTTTTCAATCTCGAGGCCCTATAAAATTTTGGAGGGAATGCATTTTAACATCTATATTTCTCATCAATCAAACACCTTCACCTCTACTAAATTGGAAAACTCCATATGAGATTTTATATGGCAAAGTAGCAGACTATTCTCTTCTCAAAACATTTGGATGGGTCTATGGGACATGCCATGTCTAGACTAGGACAAGTGATAGATTTGTACTGGGCGAGTGTTATATCCTAGTTTATTATTTGTGTACTTTGTATTTTGACTATATTGTACTAGCTTAGATCAAGTGAGAGATTGTTGGGGTTGATGCCCTAAATCTCGTTGGGTCTTATAGTTTATAAATGTATTGAACGAACCCATTGTCTATTTAATAAAGTATATGATATTTTATTTCATATTTTTTGTTACATTAACCACAAACCAATAAACAAACATCCAAGGCAAGATCCACCCGTATGTTTCTACATACATGTTTAAGTGATAACCTAAATGGTTTGTAGTAGATGGATAAGGTTGGATACCTTATCCTGGTGATACTACGAGTATGGCCCGCTTTATAGGTGTTACAATTGTTGTAAAGTGCCATAAATGATCTGATCCTGATCATTCATGTATAGACATGTGAGCGGGGATATTCTATACAAAGGAGTTTGTATAAGACTGGACCATGAAATGTTTAGTCTCATTATATAACATCGTTCATAATATAACATGATCTGAATCCTTAGTGAGTTGTGAACTCGGTTGTCCTTTGATTTGTATGGGTGAGAGTAGCCAGATCACTGACTCAACAAGCCTACCATTTTGGGGATTCGTCTGATTGAGGAGCTGGGAACACAACTACACAAGAAGGAATTCACTCTTTCCCCGAGGTCAGAGTAGATAAATTACTCCCTTAAGGGTTGATTCCAAGACTTGAACAATGTGGTGTCATACCCTCTCTTGGCCCGAGAGGGGTTTAGTCATAGTTGGACTATGATCTATTGTTCATTAGAGGGATTAGTGATACTTAAGGAGTTAGATGTAACTTCAAGGGCAAAACATTAATTTTGGCCTACTGTACTTACGAACAATTTGTGAAGGGTCATCATATTGTTGATTGATTATATCCAATGGACACAAAAATATATTTGTAGTGCGAAGAGTGTAGCTGTCAATCTTTCGTGAAATGGCCGACAGTTAACGGATGGTGAATAATTTAATAAAAGAGTTTGATTTAATTATTATGTATAGTTGGAGCTTCAAACTACAGGTCCATGAGGTCCCCTTGATAGCTCAAAATGATTAAATGAGAATAAATTTTTGGATTAATTTGAATTGTTCAAATTAATAGAGAGATTTAATTATATATGATATAATTAAGTTATTTTAATTATATGTGATATATTATTATAATGTATTTGATACATAATAGATTAACTGAGAGTAAATAAATATTTGAATAAGATTCAAATATTATTAATATTATTTGGATTCATAATTGTTAATTTTAATATAAATGTGATTTTTATTAATGTCATATAAGAGAGAAAAAACTATAGGTTATATTGTATGTGATACAATATTAAATCTATAGGTTATATCTTAATATTTGATATAACATATATTTTAAATATATATATATATATTAAATATCATTTTTATTTTAAAATGACTCCCTCTCCTTCTTTTCTCCCCACCCACGTAAGTGGGTGGTTGTGGTATTTGGTTTTTGAAAGATAGGAGAGTGAGTCTTCTACTTCCAAAATCTTATCATCGAATAGGATACATTGGAAAACATCAAAAGAGTTCCATGTGCGAGTTTGAGTTGTTGATGAATAATTTTGAACCTTCCTCCTTACTATTAAAATTCTCTCATTCCAAAATAGCCAGAGCCCACCACTCTTGGGTTCTCTACTTGAGAATACCAAGGAAGCTTTTGTGGTAGTGTTCGTGCTCTTAATTGAAGTTTTCTTGAAGAGAGTCTTCAAGACGTTCGTGTGCTGTTCGAAGGATTTCTTGAAGAAAAGTCTTCAAATGTAAGGTTTCTAAAACTTTTTTAATAGCATGCTGTAATTTGTATAAATGCATATTTAGTTCTTTATTTACTGTAAAATTTACATTCAATGAGAAATGGATTTGGGAGGATCTATCTTCCGCTCACGGTTCCCTTCAATTTGGGATCTTTCATGTCTGGTATGAAGGCTTACAAATTGTTTGATATTGAAAACAATAAATTTTTTACATCTCGAGATGTAGTCTTCTATGAGTCAGTTTTCCCTTTTCATAAAGTCATTCCTATAGATGAACAACCCTCTTTTCTTTAGAGTATTGTACTTCCCAAGTCAGTAGACATCGACATCTCAACCCAACCTATACATCATCCACCACTCAAATAACCAAACCTATCCTTTATCCAACATACCTAGTGATGTTTATTTACCCAATATCAGTCCAATAAATCAACCTATTGATAACCCTCTTCCCTCACCATCTTCACCTAATCCTGAAGCCTATTCTCCTACAAAAGACACACCATCAGGACCTCTGCCAAACACACATATCGATATTTCTCAACCCATTCCATTTATTCCCATACTTGAACCAAGAATCAAATCGAATATCAAAACCTCCTTCATATCTTCAAGATTACTATTGTAGCCTTGCTCAATCACAACCTTTACCTTCATCTTCTACTCGCTATCCCATATCCTTTTCCTTATCATATGAAAAGCTTTCCCCAAAATTTTGAGCCTTTTCTCTAGCTGTATCCTCTCACTATGAACCTTAATTCTATCACTAGGCCATCCTTTTTTAACATTGGATGGAAACTATGTGAGTTTAAATCCAAGCCATGGAAGACAACCATATTTGGGATGTTATACCGTTGCCTCCTACCAAACACACAATTGGCTGCAAATGGATTTATAAGATCAAACATAAAACTGATGGAACAATTGAGAGATACAAGGCAAGACTTGTTGCAAAGGGATACACTCAGCAAGAAGGATTGGACTTCATTTAAACTTTTTCGCCTGTTGCAAAGTTAATCACTATTTGAGTGCTACTCACACTGGCTGTCTCACACAATTGGAATCCTACCCAATTATATGTTAATAATGCATTCCTCCATGGAAATCTTTTTGAAGAAGTTTACATAGATCTACCTCTTAGTTACAAACCTCAAGGACATTCTTCCCAAAATGGGAAACTTTTATGCAAACTAAAGAAGTCGATTTATGGGTTGAAACAAGCCTTACGTCAATGGTTTGCAAAGTTCTCAGATGTTTTGGTTGAACTAGGCTTCACTCAGTCAAAGGAAAATTATTCTCTGTTTGTTCATGGAAAAGGTGAAACCTTCATTGCTCTTCTTGTCTATGTTGATGATATAATCATCACAACAGAAAATACACAACAAATCACTCAACTCATGACCATGTTACATGATCGTTTCAAACTAAAATATCTTGGATCTCTCAAATATTTTTTAGGTCTTGAACTTGCACGATCACATAAAGGCTTATCCATCTCTTAGAGACATTTATTTATACTTCAAATATTAGAAGAAACTGGCCTTTTTAGTACTAAACCAGTATTTGTCATATGGATCCCAATATTAAGTTGAGAAATTTAGATGTTGATTTGTTGGAAGACCTATCTCCTTATAGAAGATTAATTGGCAAGCTACTTTACTTAACCATCACAAGACCATATATAGTCTTTGCTGTCAATAAGCTTAGCCAATTTGTTGCTCACCCGTGCAAATCACATCTTGTAGCAGCCCTTCATTTGTAAAGATACTTGAAATCTTCACCAGGCAGGGCATTACCATATCACCAACAAAGACTTTCCAATTGAAAGCTTTTGCAGATTCTGACTGGGCATCTTGTGATGATACCAAAAAATCCACATCTGGTTTTTGCATATTTTTAAGGGACACCCTTGTATCGTGGAAACCTAAAAAGCAAAGTGTTGTTTCTTATTCCTCAGTTGAAGCAAAATACAGAGCTCTTGCTTCAACAGCTTGTGAACTCATCTGATTGACATCACTACTCAAAGACTTATGTGTTCCTGTTATTCAACCTTCCATTAATTTTTGTGACAATCAAGCAGCTGTCTATCTTGCTACTAATCCGATTTTCCATTAGAGAACTAAACATATAGAACTTGATTGCCATTTTGTTAGAGACAAAATTGCTGATGGATCTCTCAAGCTTCTACCTATCATATCCAAAAGTCAATTGGCTGATGTTTTTACAAAAGCACTGCCTGCTCCAACTTATTTCTCCATTCTATCCAAGTTGAGCATCATCAATTTGTACTGTCCAACTTGAGGGGGGATATTAGTTATAAAACTGATTAGTTAGATATTAGTTATACCATTCTGTTATTGAAGTTTCTGTTATGCCCTTTATGGTCTTTTTACATTATTATATGATGTATAAATATATCTTCATTGATGAATAAAAAGCATTGAGTTCAATTATGCTATGATCGAGTATGAACGATCGAGTAATTCTTTCTTCAAGATTTCTTCTACCATTCTAATAATTCCTTCTCTCTTCTCATTTTCTCACTTCTCTCTACCTTCGTTCCTCTTTTCTTCCTTGATCTTTTAATTATCTAAATGTAAATTGTAATTTACATTTTCTTCCTTATCCTCTTTTGTTGTTAAATAAACTAATTAATGTTTACGGATAATGGTTTGAATCAAATAAATAAACTAAATACATTTACCGATTGAATTTGATAGAAAATGATTTGAATTTAAAGAAAGATGGAAAAAGAATATAATATATTAATGAATGCTTAGGGATCCTAAGTTAGGGCATGCATGTGCCCACAAAAATGAAAGGAAAGTTGTGGAACTGCAGTGCACTCAGCTGCTACCTCATTGGGGAGCTCAAAAAGGACTTTTACCCACTAATTATTATTGCTCTCCACTTTTTCATTATAATTTTTCCCACTTACTTTTTTCACTCCCCTACCCCCTACTATTCATCTTTTCTAACTTTTAGTTGCTGCATAATAATAAATAAATATTACATACATAATAAATTCTTCTTACTTCTTCTTTTCTTTTATCATGAAAACTCAATCATGTATATGAGAAGTCCTAGTAGAGAATTAAAAAACTTTCTTAATTCAAAGTTCAGACTTAACATAACGTCTTTGGCTTCTTCCTCTTTTGGGGTTTCCTGATTCTGCAAAGATAATGATTCTTTATCTATTGGTGCTTACTGTTTTAATTTGAATGCATTTCAATTTTTTTTAAGGATTTTTTTAAAGACGTTAACTGGAAAATAATTACTAGTAAGAAATTGATCCCTACAATTTTTTGATGAAAATTTTCTATCCCATTTTTTGCAAAATTAAATTAAAAAATATTATGAGAATGTACAATGAAGTAGGACGGGGATGAAGATGATGATAGAGAAGCCACATCTTCGTCCCGCTCCATCCATGGACATATCTATATAAGTGTTAGCAAACAATGCAAACAAACTATTCTAAACAGGGTAATTGTTTTAAATGATAAAATTAATGAAAATATTTTTAAATATAACAAAATGTCATTGTCACGGTCACGGTCTATCATTACATATCACGATAAGCAATGATATTTCGCTATATTTATAAGTAAGTTGCTCATTTTAATATATTCGAAACAAGGAAAAATTAAAAGGATATTGTCCTTTTAGAAACTATTTAGGAAAATATTGTTGTTTTCAAACTATTTGTAAAAATATTGTTTTTTTAAAAAAATAAGTCGAGGGTTGAAAATTCGAACCTTGATAGATAGGTCGAATTTTCAACCCTCGATCTTCCTTTCATTTGTACGTCGAACTTTGAACCTTCGACCTTGCCCTTCCTAACATTATTATTGAGTCTGTTTAATTATCATTCCGG
>NC_052351.1:25079843-25084029 GCF_009727055.1 Benincasa hispida | reverse complement strand
AGGACCTTCCTCTATCAAAAGATCGTATTTCTAAATTTTCATAAGGTCCCCCTAGAAATTCCTTCCAAAGCTTGTTGAATAATTTTTACGGATTTTGCCATCTCAGCAAGTCTAACTAAATAACGAGCTAATGAATCTCCTTCTTTTTGCCACTGAACTTCCCAATCAAATTCGAGAGCGAGATTATGAGAAAGAGCGAGATTTTGAGAGAGCGAGATTTTGAGTGAGAGCAAGAGCGAGAGCGAGAGCGAAATAGCGAGATTTTGATAGAGAGCGAGAGTACCGTATAAATTTTCCATTTTTTTCCTTTTTAATTATTACACATTCCACCTTTTTCTTTATAATCTTTTTTTTTTTTAATTTTCCATTTTATAAAAAAAAATTTCTAAAAATATTTTTATTTTTATGTAAACTCTAAAAAGAATAAATTAAAAAAAATAACTCATAAAAATAAAAAAAAATGTAAATTAAATATCTCATTTATATAAAAATATTAAAAAATCAATGTATCCCACAAGGCGAACGTCGTCGATTTCGAGCTGGTTGTCGTTGTCGACTTCGAACTTGAGGTTGCTCGAGTTCTTTTTTGATGTTGCTCTGGTACCTCTACAGGCGCTTCATAATATAAATATTCATTATGCTCTCCACGACCCCGAAACATGTCCATACACGTATGAAGACGAAGGACCAGCCTTTGAGTCATAATGTCCTGAACCAAATGTTGGCATCATCATCATCGGACTAAACATAATTAGTTTGACTCTGAATCTGCGTCATAGGGGGCAACTCTTCCACATTATGTGCAACCTCATCAAACTCATCCTCTTCCCGAACAGGTCCTCTATGTCTAGAAGCTGGTGGAGTTCTCAACGTTCGACCTCTACATTAGTCGAGTTCTCAACGTTCGACCTCTAGCCTCGAA
This sequence comes from Benincasa hispida, assembly GCF_009727055.1. Lineage (NCBI taxonomy): Eukaryota > Viridiplantae > Streptophyta > Magnoliopsida > Cucurbitales > Cucurbitaceae > Benincasa > Benincasa hispida. The sequence continues at coordinate 25,083,107 of NC_052351.1, read as the reverse complement.
CTCCCAAAACAACAATATTTCTCTAATAAGTTTCAAAACAACAATATTTCTCTAATAAGTTTTGAAAACAACAATATTTCTCTAATAAGTTTTGAAAACAACAATATTAATATTAAAGGTCCTTCGAAACAAGCCCTTCTAAATAACTTTATTATGGAAAATGAAATAAAAATTGGTACAAAAATAAAAATGGGCAAAATGTCTCTCTTTTATTATTGTTTTCGTTGTTTCTCTCTATTTTCTTATTTAGAGGCGTTGATAGAGTTAATTTGTGTGCGTGTATACGGTATTTATTAAAAATTAAGCCGACAGGAAATAAATATTTGATAAATCAAAGGCATTATTTGCACCTTTTTAGACACGTACATTAAGTATTATTATTATTATATACAAGTATACAATATGTTCTTAGAATTATTGAAGAATTAAATATCCAATGATAAAATCGTACAGATAAAATAGGAAAAGTGACTTTTTCTAATTCAAACCATTTTTTGACTCATTGATTTATGAAATTTTGGGAATTTTTCTCTTCATATCATATAACAATATATGCATTTTCTGTTTAACGGAATAAAAAATTAAAGAGGGGTTTAGGCAAAATAATTGAAAGGGGAAAACTAAGGAATATTTAGATTATCCCAATTAAATTGGGGAATAAAAGATACCTAAGCATCCTTTAAAATTAAAAGGAAAAAGGAAAATTAAAAAAAAAAAAAAAAAAAAAAGTAACATGAAAGAGTGAAGAATAAGATAATATAAAGTTTACAACTCTCCCACGTGAAAGAATAAAAATACATAAAGGGTCGCTCCCACTCCGACAGATAAAAGAGGAAAAGGAACCAAATAAATCAATTATCATGTGGAAAAATATTTTAAAGTTTGTAAATATTGTTTCATAGATATAGATATTAAGTATCTAATATTTAAATGTCTGAAATAATTAATTTCTATGTTTGAAGGTATGATAATTAACGTTTGAAAATTAAATATTTGTGTTTAATTCAATAATTTGTATATAGAAACTAAAAATAAATAATTACTTAATTAAATATAAGATATCAATTAAAATTAACATTAATTAATTTATTATTATGTTAGTCAATTATTTAATTAATAAAGTAAATAATAAATAGTTTTTTAATTTAACATAATTAAATTAATTAATTAGAATATTGATCATTAACAATAATAATTTATATTAAATAGTCAAGATAACATAAAATATTAATAGTAAAGATATTATTGAAATTTATTAAGTCTAAATAATATATTTATATTTAATAATTTAATAAAATTAATAATAATGAATACTTGATATTAATTTTAATTAATTAAGCTATACTTTTACGCATAGAAATCTCACACTTTTGTAAGCTATTAAAAAATCATGTCATATGGGTTTTAAAGTTTCCTAAATAATAATATCTTAAATTTTAAAAAGTAGAATACTATGAAACAAATAGGGATATTAATGGAAAAACCTATGGAACAAACGGGGCCTAAGAGACTATTTGATTTAAGGTTTCATAGATCACCGAAAAAAAATATTTAAAAATAACACGTCTGGAAATAAGATTATTGAAAATTAAAGATTGTTTACGAATATTATCCAGACTTGAAGATAACAAATTATATTTGTATTTATTTTATGAAATTAATCTTGGTAACCTCATATCATTTTAATAGGAGTTGTTTTTAAATAAAGAAATATTAATCAAAATATTTAAAAATATAACAAAATGTCACTGTTAATCGGTGATAGACATTGATAAACTAGTATCATCTATCATTAATAGACGGCAACATGTTACTATATTTGAAAATATTTTCAGCAGTAGATTAATTAATAAAAATATTAATTAATTATGAGAGAATCATTTTAATTAAATAATTAATTATAAGTACTATTGAAAATTAATATTTATACTGAAGTTAAAATTACTAATACTAAAATTAACTTTTTATTTGAAACTAATACTAAAATTAACTGGTTCGTATTTTTAATAAATATCCCTAATTACATTACTTTAGTATATTTTATCAATAAAAATGAATTAAAATAAGTATATGATTATATATTTATTACAATCAATTATTTAATTTTAGTTAAGGAGAGTTCAACGCTATTAATTGTTAAATTTTATTTGCATAAATTATTTTAAATTAAACAACATAAAGAAATATAGTGAAATAGACGATGTACAAAAATTAATGTAAGTAAAAATTACAAAATATGATAGGTTAATAATGCGAGTTAATAAGAGATATAAGAAAAATGTTTTAAAATAACCTGTTAATAATGAATGATGAATTAAAATTAATTCCAATAAATAATTCCTCGATTCTAAAAATATAATAAATTATAAATTATAATTGTTTGATTTTTTTTTTATTAACTTAATTTAACTAATCTTAGTCTACTAATTAAGAATCCGTTTAGACTCACGTGAGAACAAAATATTTTTTAAAAAAATTCATTTTTATTTAAACACTCTCGACAAAAACTAATTAAAATACACTTGAAAAATTATTGTGAGTGTTTGTCAAACACTTCAATTCTTCCAAAATAACTTACTTTTTAAATTAAACAGTTAAGAATGTATTCCAAACACACCATAAATATATTTAAGATATTGTTAGCTGCTTAATTAATAACTTATGTAAATAAGTAATTGCATTCAATTAATAAAATTTTTATTTGTAAAAATAAATTAAGTAGATATTTTAATAGATTATTTTTTATCTATTAAAACAAATAATTATATTATTTTCGTTAAATGAATATGAATTAGTTAATTAACTATTTTTAAAATAAAATTATATATAAGATAAAAAATAGAAAAAGAGAGGAAAGAAAGAAAACTCATAGTTTTAGAAGGGTAAAGAAAATCTTTATCAAAAAAAAAAATAAAGATGTCTTAAAATAACATATTCTTAAATAAAATATTGAAAATTGTATAACAAACTTGAGTTTTAGGACGTCTAACTAAATAACCGTATGGGATATATTAAAATTATAGTTTCATATTTTTATAAACAAGAGATAGGATGAATATAATGGATATGTGTTTAGTCAGGCCAAATTTGAAAACATAATCTAAAAACAAACTTTATGACCTGAATAGTAAGCCATGTGGATTATGTTTTATTTTTTTCATTTAGATTTTCTAAAATTGTTTTCAGGTTAGATTGCGTAATTAGTGAAAATTTAAAAAACAACGTTATTATATTTTCAGTAATTTTAAAATGTATAAATATATA
>NC_052351.1:25059023-25079838 GCF_009727055.1 Benincasa hispida | reverse complement strand
GTATTATTTCAAATTAGAAACTATATCCATTTTTTTTTAAATTAAAGTTGGCATAATATAATATATTATAAATTTTATGGCATTATAAAAAACAAGTATTATACATTTTTTTTAAAATAAACATGTCCATAAATAAAATTAATGATGATAAAATTCATTGATAAGATGATTAACTACATAAAGAACAAAGAGTAAAATAATAATAAAAAGATACCGAAATTAATAACCCAATTCGATATAATATCACTTACGTTTGAAGGACAATGTCCGAAGAAAAAAAAATACTTTCTAAATATAAAATTAAGTAATTACAATCTATAATAGTTATTTGTTGAAAAGAACCTCCACGGAGACTAAAAAAGATATTGCCTTTAGTAAATAATGATTAAGTCTGGTTTGGTAACCATTTTATTTTTGTTTTTGATTTTTTTTAAAATTAAATCTATTTTCTATCCATTTCTTGCAATGATTTGCATATTTCTTATATACAATGGTTGAATTCTTAGCCAAATTCAAAAACGAAAAACAAATTTTAAAAGATACAACCTCGTCTGGTAACCATTTGGTTTTTGGTTTTTGTTTTTGAAAATTAAGTCTATTTCATCAATATTTTTTAAGTACAATGGTTGAATTCTTAGCCAAATTCCAAAAACAAAAATAACTTTTTGAAAGCTATTTTTTTTTGTTCTAAAAATTTGGCTTGGTTTTTTAAATGATTAGTGAAAAGTAGATAACAAAGTAAGAAATTTGAAGATGTAAGTGATGTCTATAAGCTTAATTTTTAAAAACAAAAACAAAAAACAAAAAACAAAATGGTTACCAAATGGGATCTACTTTTTTAGTTTAAATTTTGGCTTAGTTTTTTAAACAATTGGTAAAGAATAGATACCAAAGGAAGAAATTTAGAGGTGTAAGTAGTATCTATAGACTTAATTTTTTTTAAAAAAAAAACGAAATGGTTATTAAATGGAGCCTTACGTCCCACTAAATATGAGACTCCCTCTCTATTTTTGTCATGATCTTTCTTCATCTCATAAGAACAACCATTCAAACCAGAAGCTTAGGGCCTGTTTTGTAAATAATCTCGATTTTATTTTATGTTTTTAGATTCATTAAGTTTAGCAAATATGTGTTTAGTAGACAACATGTATTCTGTTTTTAAAAATTGTTTTCGGGTTCTGTGTTCTAAACATAGCAAATTTTGAAAACAACATTTTCATGCTATTATTGTATCAAGATTTTGAATTTTAAATTTTAAAATCCAGAATTACATTAAATAAATATTAAAACATTTAGAAATATAATATATCCCGGTCTAAACTCAATTCATTTTTTTAAAAATATAATATGTTTTAAGTAATGTATTATAAATTATAAATATTACAAAGTAATAATAGTATAATCTTTTTTAACATATATCATATTTATAAATAAGTTAATAATAACTTATTGCGAACTAAATATTAGTGAGTAACTACAAATAGTTTTACGGTTTATAAATATATAGTAACAAATACATTTTAAACAAATATTTAAATTAGAATCTAATTTTTGAATTTGCTATCAAATACATATATAAAAACATAAAATCTAATTCAGTTGTTATTGAATCCCATGTTCTGACATTTATATCTTCAAATTCTCTAACAAATAAGCTCTTAGGCTTCCCCCAAGTATGAGAACCCCTCTCACCAAAGCTTTGCTTCATTAGAAGATAGTCTTGAAAACACGAACAAAATGTCTTTTTGAGACTAATACGCTTTTACAGAATATTCAATTTTTGACAACGATTTGATTGACCAAAGCAAAATCTCATATGGTGAGATGTTCAACAACCTTTGTTCATCAACATTCTTAACAAAAGCACAACACAACAACAAAACAAAGATTCATTTGAAAGTAGCAACCCTAACAACGTGAGAATACCTAACTAAATACCTCTCTCTCTTTTTTTTTTTTTTTTAAAAAAAAAGAAATAAATAAGGATCGAGATATTTCCCGCCACCAAAAAAGAAAATAATCCAGGGAAAGCAAGTCACCCAAACAAGATAGTAAATAAATATATTTCTTGATATAATTTGCAAAGGGTGGAACATGGAGCTTGACTAAATAGATGATAAACTGAAGGACAAAATTGCCAACATCCCAACATCTTTACCGGTATATATATATATCGCCAAAACCAGTGCAGTAACATTAATTTTAAGATGGATTATTACGTTCATCCAGATTTAAAATATCAATATCAATTAAAAAAAAAAACGAAATCTTGATTTCATGACATATTAAAAGATGTCGATGTTTGATAAAAATTTCCATCAAAATTATGAGAACAAGAAGATTTAAAAAAATATATTTAGATTAATAAATAAATATGTTTTAACTTTTTCAACTAGTTAAAATATCTATTTTTTATATTATAAGGTTATTCTAGAATATAGAAAAATGAATTAAAATATTTAAATATAGCAAAATGTCATTATCTATCAATGATAGATACTGATAGATTATTATTATTTATCATTGATAGATGTCTATCAACGTTTATCACTGATAGACTATGACATTTTGCTATTTTTGAAAATATTCTCATTGATTATTCTGTTGCCTATTTTGTATGCTATACAAGTTTTCTTACCATAAAATGAAAATATCAATTAACTTTTTATGTAGACGTCGAACTCATTGATATGAGGGAAAAAAAAGAAAGAAAAAAGTATATTTTTAGTCCCTAAATTTTATAGAATAGGTTTATTTGGTCCATGAGTTTTCAAAACATACCTTCTTGGTCTCTAAGTTTTTAAACTATACCTTTTAGTCCCCGAAAAATAGAGTATATATATTTGATCATTAAATTTTCAAAATATATCTTTTTAGCCCTAAAAAATTTTAAGAATGGTTTAAAAAATCCTTAAAATTTCCTTTTATTTTATATAATTATATGATATTTTGAATTATAAAAATAAGTTTAAAAAATGTTTTTAGAGAGTAGAGGTAAGTTCTTTGAAATTATTTTTCTAATTCAAAATGATAAAAGATTACCTATTTTGAGAAATTAAAAAGATACATTTTAAAAGGAAAATTATTTTAAATAGTAAATTATTAAAATTATTTTTAAATATAGTAAAATGTTCGTGTAAAATAGACTATAATAGATATCTATCCGTTACGATAGATTTTTATTGTAATTTATGATGAATAGTGATATTTTATTATGTTTGTAAATAGTTTACCAATTATCTAAATGCGAAAACATTTAAGAATGAAGTATATATACTTTTGAAAAAATTAATGACTAAAAAGGTGTGTTTTAGAAATACATATATTATTCAGAAAAAGAAATTCGAAAAACAAAAAAATCCCCATCCCCCATCCTCCATTACGGCATTCCCTGTTTGCCTGAGTTTTGGCATTCGACGTTGTCCAGAATCTGCAAAACTTCGTGCCCTCGCATTTGGATCAAATCTTACTTCTTCTTCAATTTACCGCTACCTCAACGTAATCCTCATCGCCTACTCTTTCTTTAGTATCCTAATTGGCTACATTCTCTTCCCTCTCCTTGATTTTATCTTTTTCTTTTTCTTTTTTACTTTTGGATGTTGACTACATTGTATGTGTATTCTTTGTGTTCTTCTATCAATTTCATATGTTTTTCTTCCTGAAAGTTCGTTTTTCATCTGTTTGGGCGTAACACTGTACGTGATCCCCAATCGTATTGTGTTGGCTTGGCTGTTCACGCACTAGAAAATTTCTCTGATGTCAATTTTAATATTTGGGTTATTGGTATGTGCTAGGTTTTCGGCATGATTTCATCAGGATTTCACGAGTTCAATAGATCATTACAACTTTATAATCATGCCAATGATTCAAATCCTCATAACGTCTACGCGATTTGTCCACCGTTTGTCCGGAAGGGCTTTGATTATGACATCCGATTGTTTAGAAAACCGATTTGTAGTATCAGAAATTACAGGCCTTCTTTTATTTGTGCGACCCCACAAGCTTCAATTAAGGACCATATTGCACCTATTTCTCATTTGAATAGTGATGGTTCTAAGAACCCATCAAGTAAGTCTGGTCACCTATCAGGAACAATGGCTTCTAATCTTTTATTGGTCGCCTAGGAGATTGAATTTCTTTGTAATTGTCCCCTTTTAAAGTTGAAACAGCTCTGATATTGATTCGACATGGTGAGTCAATGTGGAATGAGAAGAATTTATTCACTGGCTCTGTTGATGTACCTTTAACAAGGAGAGGTATAGAGGAAGCAATTGAAGCCGGTAAGAGGATTTGCAACATACCACTAGACTTTGTGTACACTTCTGCGCTGATTCGCTCGCAAATGACGGCTGTGCTTGCTTTGACTCAACATCGCTGCAAAAAGGTATCTATCTTGTATTGTGTTCTTTACATCTTAAAAAGTAGATAGATTTTCGATTTGCCTAGTCCTGACTTTGATGAATTCAGAACTTCATACCAGTTGCTCAAGATGGTAGTAAGATATAGGAGGAAGCATATGAAATTTTCTTTCCTTCCAATAAGACATTCTTATTATTGGATGAAAATACTTTGCTTTTAAGAATTCATAGTTCAATCTAATATTTAGGGGAGGTATACTATCTAGTGATTCTGGGAAGAACAAGACGAGTCCATGATATTAATAACGATAAACTTAACCTCCAGAGCTAGATTTTAAGTTTTGATTATTATTATCTTTTATTATTCCAGGAAAGACGTTTCAAATTTAGACCAACTTATGCTTTCAGGTGCCTATAATTATGCATAATTGTAGTAAACAGGCAGAGGCATGGAGTCAAATTTACAGTGATGAGGCTAAAAAGCAATCATTTCCGGTTATTAGAGCTTGGCAATTGAATGAAAGAATGTACTTTCTCTTTTCATGGGGATCCATACTTTCCTTCTATCTGAACTCTGAAGATTAGCTTAATTATTTTGATGCACAAATGTGTAGTACAGGTACGGTGAGCTACAGGGCTTGAATAAACAGGAGATTGCTGAAAGATACGGTAAAGAGCAAGTGCATGAATGGCGTCGGAGTTATGATATTCCTCCACCTGAGGGTGAGAGCTTGCAGATGTGCTATCAAAGAGCAGTCGGGTATTTTAAGGAACATGTAAGCACTCTCAAATTCCTGTTTTGATTATTTTAATGATTCTCACAAGGCAAGAAGGAATTGTAGATTGAACCACAGCTGCAATCTGGGAAACATGTTATGGTTGCAGCCCATGCTAATTCGCTAAGGTGTATTATCATGTATCTAGAAGAACTGACTTCTTGCGAGGTAGAGAAACCATTTCCTACATGTTTTTCTTGTGTTAGTGTGGTTAGTCGTTTCCTTCTAGTATGATTTGTTGATGATGAATGATTATATGCTGGGAGACAGGTAATTAACTTGGAACTATCAACTGGTGTACCACTACTTTACATATACAAGGAGGGATCGTTTATGAAGCGAGGGAGTCCTGTAGGTCCTTCGGAAACTGGTGTATATGCATTAACTAGGGCAAGAATCTTTTACCTCTCCATTGGCCTCATGTTTTTTGATCACTGATGACTTGATGTTTGCTTGTTAAACTTCAATAGTCATTTCAAATATTGCTATGTTGATCATTGATTAAAAGTGATCAAAATGGAAGATAGAACAAAATAGTTGCTGCTGTGGTATGCTGAGATGGAAAATGTCCGTGGAATAATTAGGGATCCTTGATCAAATGTTGACATTGATATTGGTGCTTCAGGAAGCATAGACAAAACGCCTTATGTGTCTAACTTCAGTAAATTAAAAGGAATAAGCAGAAAACTGCCCCATTTTCTGTCTGTTTTGCTCTATGCCATCACTTGATTGATAAACATCTTTGCCTCTTGCTATATTTTGTGCAGAGTTTAGCACTTTACAGGCAAGAGTTGGACGAAATGGCATGCTGAACTCCCTAAAGTTCAGGTAAGAAAATTTGACTTGTTAGATTATAACTACTCAAGTATGGTTTTCCAAATGTTTAAAATAAACAAGATTGCTGCTTATTTGATATTGCGAATGAACTAGGAAACCAATGGACTCACAGGCACTTGCTTCTTCTTCTTGTTCTAAAACTAGAAGGTTCATACTAATTACAAATGTTTGTTGCTCGTATATGTTTTGTGTTCTATGGAATAGTGATCTCTATTTCTTAAGTGTTATTGTTCGAGGTTTTCTGCAGCTGGCTCAAGCACTTCCTGAAAGATCTAGGAGAATTTGAAGAGGGAAAAGAGATGTACTTCACAAAAGCCATAGATACAAACTTCCATCTCAAGTCATCTGAAACACCGTGCACCTGACTGTAATTGTTCATATCTATTTTGTTTTAGAATAATCAAAGTATGATTATTAATAGCTACTACCCAATTTGCCAATTCTTTAATGTTGTTGATTAAGATCTCTAATTCATACATTTGTTGTACTCAAAATAGTTCCCGCCCAATATTCTAATCTGACTCGTTAACCTTTACGTTTTAATTTTTGTTCAATCTTTATTAGTGCCTATACTTGTTTTTTTCATTTAAAATTATTCTATTTTGATATACATATACACAATTTTTTTCTAATTAAGGACTATAAATTATTAAGGATGACACAATTGGCAAAGTCTAATTGATTTAATATGTCATCCAAGTTTAAATCTCCTGCTCTTGACAATCTTAACTAAGCTTATTTAATTAAATTGAAGGTTGGTATCATTTGATCATCCACTCTAACATTACTTCAATTAAATAAGAAAGAGTAACATATAAGTGCAGTCCATAGAAAAAGTTTGTCACACGATAATTTAAAATTAGAAGGTGGATTGCATAAAGATGGATACAACTTGGGATGTCCTTAAACATTTTTTAAACACTTTCTTGATTTGCAGCCTTACAAATGAAAATATCAATAATGATTTTTTTTTAATCAATTTTACACACTTCTAATTTTTAGTCAATTTTGTCACATTTGGAGGGGTTTAAGAGTTTATCCAAACTATCAAAAAATAAATAATTAAATTGATTTACCAAGATAGGGAAATGAGGTTGAAAGTAGGTCGAACTAAATAGGAATATACTAGAAATGTAGGGGTAAAAGAGGAAACAAAAGAACCTCCTCTACATATTATAGATTAGTCATGTCACTTTTTAAATTTATTGTTATTATTATTTTTTTTCTTTCACATATGCAACTAGGACATGTTTATTGATTCATAATGAAAATTGGTGTAGTGATAATGAAATTTCATAGATAAATTATAATGGGCCACAATTGCGAACATAATTTTTTTTTCTTTTGATCATATTTACTTAAAATTATGAATCTGTCACATTTACTCATTATCATTATCATCACCATTTACGGTCAAATAGCAATGATAATGGCAATGATAACAATAAATGTGACAAATTCTAATTCTCAAGTTGTAATAGTAGCAATAACGATAACCGTAACGATATTGTAATTGGATCGAAGACTCTCTATTCTTCAATCAATTTGCATATTTTTATTATAGATTTGAAAGCGGGGCCTGATACACCTTAGGAACGTGAGATTATTACAATTTACAAACCTACACATCGGGATTGTCAATTTATGGTTCTTTCACATTATGCTTCAATGAAGCAGAGACAGAGAAGAACAATTCAGAAGCAATATAAAGTCAGAAACATTCACCATCAAATATTCTCAAAATGCGTCCTTCCAAAACGACTATTTTTTGTGAATCCAACCATTTAAAAAAGAAAATCGTAATCCGTAGGAAATATATGAATAGATGTGTAATTATAGCTGTAAATATATTGATGGAGAGTTGAGATTAGCGGATGATCAGGACTTGTGCTATGAACTGTAACTTCTAACCATTTTCATGCTTTCAATCCCAATATTCTCCGAATCCTTTGGCGCCAATTTCTCACCCCCACAAATAACTGATAACCAATTTCCCCAAAAACAATCACTTCTCAACACACACCCACCAAAAATTATTCTCGTTTTTTCCCCTCCTTTCCCAATTCAGAAAAATAAAAAAAACAAATTTCAAGAAACAAACAGCCACAGATAAAATAACCCCACCTTGGAGTTTTTAGATTTTCCGGCTGGTTAATTCCAGTCCGTACACCGCCGGCCATTTTCTGGTGCCTTCTTTCGCGATTCTCTTCGCGAGTTGAATGCATTGGAATTTCGGGTTCTACGAATGAATGTCGAACTATGCCACTTCTTCCAAGAAGGTCGATATGGCAAAGCCCAATAACGCCGATATCCTTTCTCCGGCCGCCTCCCCGGACAACTCCGTCAAGAACGAGAAGAAAAAACGGGTATTTCTTTCTTTCTTTATTTAATTATTTCTTTTTCTTTTTTCGCGACTTTCTTTTGATTGATTGAATGTGTTCTGTTTTTTGCTCCCCTGCATTTATGCATTTTATGGGACGTTAGTCTATTATTCCAAAGATCTTCAGTTCAAAGAAAAGCGAAAGGGTAAATTCAGAGGAAGAAATGTTTAAGTTAGATTATGGGGATGGCGCCATTGATATTGGTATATAATCATCTTTTTTCTTGGAAAAAAAAAAACTAGTCCTATTTTTCATTTCTTACATTTTGTCTAAAAAATTTACACTTTCCCCTTTTGGTTTTTTAAAGGAAAAGGAATTGCTTCAAGAAGAAAAGCTTTTATGGAGTCAACCCCCATAATAAAAAAAAGCTTCTCAGGTACATTTGAAAATATGAAATATGAAATGTGTGTGTGGTTTTTTAGACACGTCCCCATGAGTTAAAAGAGATTAATCTTGACATTATTTTGGTAGCTTACCGAACAATGATTATTTGAGCAGGATGAAGAAATTTGGTTCCATACAGATAGAGTTTAATTAATGGTTGAAAACGATGTTCTCATCATTTCTTGTGTGTATGGGAAAAATTAGTCTCTGTATAAATGTAAGGCACATTCTCTCTAATACGTCCAACAATGATAATCTATTAGCCATAATTTGGTGTTACATTTTCTGGCCAGTTGTTTTAAGTAATCTTATTAATATATGCCAACTAGTATACTGATACCAAAATAAAAACTTTTAACTTTTTTTTAATAGTACATTCAAATCAACTTCGAGGATCTTGGCCAAAACGAGGATTAAAAATGAAGGAAAAAAAATAAAAAAGTCAACTGTTCTTGCAGTTTGTATGGTTAATTTTTCCGTGAAAGAATTGGTTTTTGGAAACAAAATTATGACATTTACCTTTTGCCAAAAAAAAAAAAAAAAAAAATCACAAAGCTTCCAAATTTTGCCTAAAAATTAAAACAATGAAATTTTAAAAACTTCTATTCTACAGGTCTCATCTGGTTGGTCATCTTGGCTTTTATTATCACCAGAATTTTCACCAAGTACATAATTGATAATTCAAATGGGTCAGTTTTAAAAGAGCGTTTGGGACAAAAAGTTGATTATTATAGTCCTAGATTATTATAATTTGTGTTTGAGATGTAGATTATTTTAGTTTGGGTTACAATAGTATGTGTTTGAGGTGTAAACTATTTTAATTTGAGAAAGAAATAATAAACATTGTAGCAAAGAATTAAAAATGATGAATGTAAAATAGTAAAAACTATAGCAAATAGTAAATATTGTAGCAAAGGAAGGTTTTGAAATAGTGTTGACTGTGGCTAATTGGGGGTTTTGAAATAATATTTACTATAGTAAGAAGTGGTTATTATAGTGTTAGGATAGTTCTTGTCTCAAACATCTCCTAAAATTTTATTTTGATCTTATTATTGATCTCGATTGAGATAGTAACCGTACGTGTTATTGGTAGAAAAAGGTATTATTTGTAAAAGATGAAAACTTTGTATGCTATGTACTATCTGTAACAATTACTATTGAAGTTTCTAGAGTGTTTGGCTTCTTCATAATTAAATATACAAAATGTCAATGTTTTGTCTTTTTCTAAATATGAAAACCAAGGGAAGGAAATGTGTTGCAATGCAATGAAATTTTATAAGGAAATGAAAGTCTACATCTACATCTTCACCTAACTCCAAATTAACAGAGCATTTGATTTGATTACTATTAACAATCATCATGGTATATATTAAAGAACAAAACTTCTACCATTTTTGTTTATTAATCTTCAGAAAGACAGACAAGTTCAGATATCCAAAGCTTAAACCTCTCCAACTTTGAACCATCCATGACTCTACCAAATGAGACCAAGAATTTCCGGTAAGTACAAGCGTGTGGTAGTTATGTTAAAATCGATCTAATCAATTATTTTTTAAGAAATATTTTAACAACAAAAACTATATTTGGAGTGTAGGATTTTCGTAGCGACATGGAATGTGGGAGGGAAAACTCCCAACAATGGCATCAACCTTGAAGATTTCTTGCTAGTGGAAGACTCAGCAGACATTTATGTAATTGGGTGCGTAAAATTTTGAATAATGAATGGATTTTTGTCTCTTCTCAACTTCAAAAGTAAAATTAACTGATTGGTTTTGGTAATGTGGGGAATAAACTTTAGGTTTCAAGAAATTGTGCCACTAAATGCTGGGAATGTGCTTGTTATAGAAGACAACGAACCTGCAGCAAAGTGGCTAGCATTGATAAACCAAGCTATAAACAGAACATTTAAGAACAATCACGACTCCATTTTTGGCGGTGGTTCTGATCATGGGTCAACAAAAGGATCATCAAAGGATTCAAAGACTCTTCCTTTTTTTCAAAAGCCCTCTCTAAAAGTACTCAGCAGAAACCTGAGGCCGCTTGATTGCAGTCTACTGAAGGCGTGTAATTGCCCAATTGAATTGGGATCGAGAGAGAGAAGGCTAAGGAAGCTAAATGAAGGGGCAACATCAGATTTAGAGAGTATGATCATCTCACCAAATGAGCAATATGGGAGGTTGATGATGGAGGAATTCGTTTCAATTTCAGAGCTTGCTTCTTCAAAAGCAGGGGATGGGGATATGATGAAATACAAGCTTATTTCAAGTAAACAAATGGTGGGTTTGTTTCTTTCGGTTTGGGCTAGACAGGAATTGGTTCCTCATATTGGTCATCTTAGAGTTTCCACGGTTGGAAGAGGAATAATGGGTCGACTCGGAAACAAGGTTGTTTTAACAAATGGTAATTAATTAGATTAAATAACAAGTTTTAAAAATTAAAAACAGGGGAAGAATTATAATTGTATTGGTTTTTCAGGGATGCATATCAATTAGCATGTCAGTGCATGAGACAAGCTTTTGCTTCGTTTGCAGTCATTTGGCATCTGGTGAGAAGGAAGGGGATGAAATCAGAAGAAATGCCGATGCTGCTGAGATTCTCAAAAGCACACAGTTTACCAAGATTTGCAAGAAGCCTAATAAAAGAGCCCCTGAGAGAATTATGGATCATGAGTAATTACAATTGTTATTATTATTATTTTCCAAATATTAATGTTTTTTTATTGACTTTTCGCTGATTATTTTAATTTGGCATTGTGAAAATGCAGCCGGATAATATGGCTGGGAGACTTGAATTACAGGGTGTCAATGAGCTATGAAGATACCAGGATGTTACTAGAGGATAATGATTGGGATAAATTGCTAGAGAAGGATCAGGTACGACCGACTCTGTGTTTCTGTTTCTTGTTTTCTGTTTTCTGTTTCTTGTTTAAGTTAAAACGAGAGTATTTACAGTTGAATGTAGAGAGAGAAGCAGGAAGAGTATTCAGTGGGTTCAGTGAAGGGCGGATTCAATTTGCACCGACTTACAAGTACACTCAGAACTCGGATTCATACGCGGGAGAGACGGTAAAATCGAAGAAGAAACGACGAACACCGGCATGGTAAGTAGTTAGAAAGTGATTGAATTTGTTCATATGTGTGTGTGTGTTGAATTTGTGAGAAGTTATATAGTGTTGGTGCGTGTTTGGTTCAGGTGTGATAGAATACTGTGGCGGGGGAATGGGATAGAGCAGCTGTGTTACATACGAAGGGAATCTCGGCTTTCGGATCATAGGCCAGTTTGTGGAGAGTTTAGGGTGGCGGTTGAGTTGAGAAACAGAAACAGTAAGTTCAGAAAAGGCTACTCATGTGCGGCTCCAAGGGGACACTTTGAGGACTGTGTAATACCCAAAAGGCATAGTTTCTACGACTTCTAAATCTATATCTTATAGCTTTTGTATATTTCTTTTTGTTTTTTTAGATGAAAGGCTAAAGCTTATTGATCATATATAACTACCTCCTCCTGAAATCCTAACCTCTCCAACTTCAAGCCAAATAAAATACTACTTTTAGCCGCACACTGCTGTTTATTTATTTCTTTTTTCAGCCCATCTCTCCGTATCCTGTTTGCTCTCACTAATATCGATAGTAAAAAATGCAGTGAAAGGATGTGACTGATAGTGTAAGATCGGCGCACCTACAATACAATGACAACAAAGAAGAATGTTTATGTGGAAATTCCTTTAACAAACTATGCTAAAAACCACACTCACTATAAAAATAAAAGTTACAAATAAAAGAATGTTTATAGTCCAAAGAAACTTAGCCATCAAGCAAATAAAATGGTTCGAGATTGATCTTGAACAATGTGGATGATCTAATGGTCACATGACCTTGGACTAAATTGATTTTGGACAAAGGGTAAAATCCAATATCCCAATCGTGTCCTTGAGGAAATGTTTTGAACAATCTTGAAAATGGTATTTCATTTAACAAAAAAGAATCAAGAACAAATTATAAATTTGGTCTTTTAATAAAGAAAAAGTTAGAATTTGAAAAAAATCTTATAGATAGTCTCTATAGTTTGATAAACATCGTCATAAATAGTCCTTACTATGTATTGTTTTTGTCTTTTCTTAACCTAACATATCTAGTCAATTTTTGTTGACATGGTACTAATATTCAAACCTAATAAACTATAAATCAACTTCAGCATCAGCCATAATTAATTAAAGTATACATTTTCAACCTATAAGTTAAAAGTTTAAAATTCCATCCACTACATGCGTATTAAACTAAACCACCAAATAAAATTTAAAAAAAAATGTACAAGTTTCTCCCTTCATGGTCACATGTACTATTTTTATTAACTAAACCTTAATAAAAACATACTGAAGTGTATTTCAATTAAAAGTGTTTGAAGTGTGAACTAATAATAGAGAATAACAAACAAAGAGTTCAATTAGAAGTGTAAACTAAGTTTGACGAGTATTTCAATTAAAAGTGTTTTTATTTCATCTTAAATAATCTTTTGTTAGTTTTTTATTTGTGAGTGTCCATCACACGCTTTCAACAAAGTGGTATCAGAACTTAAGTTTGAAAAACAAGAATTGCTTTTGCAAATGACAAATAACAATTTGGTTCCCTTCCAAGTGCCTCGACTTACGAAAGAAAATTATAACAGTTGGTGTATTCGTATGAAAGCTCTACTCGGTACACAAGACGTATGAGACATTGTCAATAATTGTAACATCCCCAATTTCAAAAAAATTTAAGTTAATTATATAAAATTATTGAGTTTAAATTTCCCTTTCATTTGGAAAATCGGGATTAAATTGAAATAATTGAAAATTTTTATTGGTTAAATTGAATTTAATTGATTAGATATTCGAACTAATTATCTTGAAAATATTGAATTTTGCTTCCCTTTGATTTTGGATTTTAGGGCTAACTTAAAAAAAAAATTAAAAGAGATAATTAATTTCATGTGGTTTTGAATTGATTTAAATATTTGGAAGGATTTAATTTGTATCAAATTGATGGATCTTATGCCCTTTAATTTTGACTTTTGAAGCCTAAATTAAGATAATTTGAAAAGTTAATTGTTTTATAAATTAATAGAATATTTGGAGATTTGGAGATATTATGATAAAATATTTTATTTATCTTTTCAAAATTTGAAAAAAAATAAAAGAATTGAGATTTTTTCAAAATTAAATGAGAGCGAAAAGAGGTCAAAAAAAAAAAAAAAGGAGAAAGCAATTCGATTTTTCAGCGACAGCTTTCTACAAAATTGTTGATTACTAGAGTTTGAACCGTTGGATCGTGCTCAAATTTGGTCATTCTGTTTGAGACATTTAGAGTTTCATTTTGAATGGTTGGATCGTTGTTTGAAGGTCTGGTTTGTTCATAATCGTTGCTGAATAAAATCTATAAAACTAGAAATTTCCCTTCTCTCTCACTCTCGCAAACCCTCCTCATGCAAGACCCTCACTACCAGATGCTAGCCTAAACAATTTATGCCGTCGACAGCAACACCCGCTGCCTATCTATGACAGCCACAAGTCGATGCGCCGTCGACCACTACTGCCCAATCTTTGCCGGAATTTTGAGGAAAACCTTGGGTAAGACTTATTTTTCCTTATAATTTGGGAGGTGAAGTTCACCTCTTTGATTTTGGGTTAAAATAATAACCTCTCTTTGGTTTGAAACTTAGATTCAAGGTTTGGAAGTTTTGAGCATTGACCATCAAACTAGATACATTTTTGTTTGTAGAAAATTGGTGAAGATCGTCAGTTTTGTAAGTTGTTGGATGTTTATTCTTTTGGATTGAGAGTAATAATGGAAAAAATTAAGTATGATTTTGGATTTAATTCATGATCAGATTGGCTAATTGAATCAAGTTTTGGAATTTGTCTTGGACCAAGCCACAACTTTGGGTTGATTCAAGTTTTCCAAAGGTTTTAAAGAATTATTTGTGTGGACTTTTGTGACCAAGTTGAGGTAAGTGGTACTATTATCGGTGCCTTTGTGCCAGGCGACCTAGTCTAGAATTATAAAGTTAACTAATGGACTCTTGAAGCATGATTTTGTCATTATGTTTTATTTGTTGTATGACAGTTATGAGTATTATGAGCATGTTTGGATTTCTAATCAGTACAAAAATTATGTATGTGATGTATGAATAGACTAATAGGGCAGTTTACTGTCTCGCCTTGATGCATGTTTTATTTCAGAGGACTGACGGGTCTAGTTTCATGTTTGACAGTGTGCCTACAGGCCACTAGACATGCGTGAGCCGACAGGTTTACGTTCATGTTATTTTTTTCATGTTTCATGTTTGACGGTGTGCCTACGGGCCACTAGACATGCGTGAGCTGACAAGTTTACGTTCATGTTGTTTTTCATGTTTAACGGTGTGCCTACGGGCTGCTAGACATGCGTGAGCCGATAGGTTTACGTTCATGTTATTTCTATGTTTGATGGTGTGCCTACGGGCCGCTAGACATGCGTGAGTCGATGAGTTCACGTTCATGTTATTTTCATGTTTGACGGTGTGCTTACGGGCCGCTAGACATGCGTATCAAGGTAAGACAGTACGTCTTTTGGTTCCCTTTCATCATAAAAAACCGATGTAACTATATGAGCCACGGGCCATCATTCTCAGGTAATGATAGGAACGAACCGGTGGGTGACAAGAGAGACCTGTGATCGTGCCATATGGGACATGTAAATCGCTTCCGTTCAATTTACGTTTTCAAGCTATTTAGAAGTTTTGATTTAAAACTCAATGTTGGTCAAAATTTTATTTGTTTAGTTTTTTTTTTCATTATTTTAGGGGCCTCGAACAAAGGTTTTACTTATTTGTTATTTATTTTTGAAAACTGTCTTTATTATTTTAATAAAATTTATTTTTCCTCAATGGTCAAGATGTTTTGAATGTAAATGTGTAATTATGAGTAACGATCGTTATCAGAGTACTCAAAAGGTCGGGTCATTACAATAATGGTTATAAAGAACTAGAAAGTGATGCAGCATTAAATCAAACTCAACGAGAAATTTTGCAAAATACAAGAAAGAAAATCCAGAAGGCTCTTACCATCATTCATCAAGCCATCGAAGATTCAAATTTTGAGAAGATTTATGGAGCAACTACTACACATCAAGCATGACATTTTAGAGAATACATATAAAGGAGTAGATCGAGTCAAGAAGGTTCACCTCCAAAAATTTAGAGGTGATTATGAATCATTACATATGAAGGAGTTTGGTTCGGTTTCAGATTATACTTCAAGATTGCTAGCAGTAGTAAATAAAATGAAAAGATATGGCGAACAATAAATGCTGAGCAGGTAGTAGAAAAGATACTTCGCTCATTGGATGAAAAAATCAATTTCATCGTTGTAGCTATTGAAGAATCAAAAGACTTGAGTATAATGTCCGTTGATCGACTTATGGGTTCCTTACAAGCCCATGAAGAAAAGCTTCTCAAGAAGAACAAACCGACAACTGAGTAACTTTTTCAGTCAAAGTTGCAGTTGAGAGATAAAAAAGATAGCTAAGAAAAAGGCAATTGAGGTCGAGGACGTGGTAACAATTGTGGACGTGGTGATTTTAGAGGCCGATATCAAAGAAAATTTGATGAGAGTAATCCAAACTTGAATTCATCAAGAGGTCGTAGAAGAAAAAAATTATTCGAGGTCAAATAGATAAAGATCAAATAATGAAAGAATGTATGATAAAAGACAAGTTGAATATTATAACTGTCATAAATTTGGCCATTATTCTTGGGAATGCAGGAATAAAGTAGAAGAAAATGCAAATTATGGTAAGAAAGATGAAGAAAGCGGTGAGTCATATTTGCATCTAACATGCAAAGGTGAAGAAACATGTGAAAATAACGCATGGTATCTTGATAGCGGTGCAAGCAATCACATGTGTGGATGCAAGTCAATGTTTGTGAAACTTGATGAATCCATTGGTGGTAATATCATATTTAGAGATGCCACAAAAATCCAATTAAAGGAAAAGGTAAGATTTTGATCATCTTAAAGAATGGGAAGTATGAGTTTATCTCTAATGTTTATTATGTGCATGATATGAAGAACAATATTTTCAGTTTGAGACTAAAGGAACTCTTATTAAAGAATACCTAAGAGTGGAAGCAAGATCGTTCCAGATTCATTGTGACAGAAATACCGCATTCACAAACATACATACAATTTATGCATTTAAGAATAAATTACAGCATGCTTTGAAAACTTAAATACAAAGAACTGAAAGACTCACATTTGAAGAACCTTTCTTCTGTCTTTCTCTCGGTCTTGCTACGAACAGCAGCTCTTGTTGTCACTGTGATCGCCAAGTATATCGTCTACCAAATCTCGTTGTCGCTCACCACCGAACGGTCTTCTACACGAACAAGCAGCAAGAAGGACACCACCACTCAGTGACCTTGGTATTCTTGGAGTGAGAATCCAAGAGGTGTGAGCTTTATTGGATTTGGTAGAGGAAAGGAGGAAAGAATGATCGTATTGAACGACACGCAAGTGGGAGAGATTTTGTGTCTGTCGTATAGACGGGTGCTCGATCGTTTAGAAAAAGGTGCACGATCGTTTAGGTAATCTCACTCTAGCATGCGATCGTTTAGTAAAAGTTATACGATCATTTAGGTCGATTGCGCATGAACACGATCGTTTAGGAAAACTTGAGCTATCGTGTAGGCTCTCGTTAGCTATACGATGGGCAGTGTACTACTTTGTGAAGCGAAAATCCGATCTACTTGCAAAATGAAAACTATTTTCATTTTATCCTTCAGTTATGAAAACTGAGTACAACCTTCTGTTGGGATTGATGTCATAATTCTCCCAGAGTCCCATAGTTTGTAAACTGCACACATTGTTATGAATAAAATAAGAGTTATTTTATTTGGCATTTACTCATATCCAATAAAAAAAATCTCCATGGTTATTGTATGTAAACTTAAGCATGTATATGAGATATACAAGTGGATCATGCCTTAAGTGATAACCTAAAAAGGTCTGTAGTATAAGGATTAAGGTGGGATACTTGATCCTGGTGACACTACGGATACGGTCCGCTTTGCAGAGGTTTACAAGTGTTGTGAACTACTATAGATGGTAGATCCTGACCATTCATGTGGAGACATGCGAGCAGGGGGTGTCCTATACAAAGAGTTTGTATAAGACTAGACCACTAGATGATTCGTCTATGTATATAGCATCGTTGATACTTGAGACTTACATCTCACCTAAACGACCATAGGTGATATGACCTCAATCTTGAGTGTTTTGGGAACTCCTAGCTTTAAGGGCGGTCCTTTGATTAGTATAGGTGAGAGTGGCTAGATTGCCAACTCAATATGCCTACCATTTTGGGGATTTGTCTGATTTGGGAGCTGGGAACTTAGTTACACAAGATGGAATTCACTCCTTCCCCGAAGCAGGGGTAAGTAGATAGATTGCTCCCTTAAGGGCTGATTCCGAGTCTTGAACATAGTGGCCACAGCTTCTCTTTGGAAGAGAGGACTCAGTCATAGTAGAACTATGACTTATGTTCATTAGAGGGATCAATGGTACTTAAGGAGTTAGATGTAACTACAGGGGCATAACGGTTATTAGCCTAGCTGTACTTACGAGCGATCATGAAGGGTTATCGCATTATTGATTGGTTGATATGGACACAAAATATATCTGTAGTAAGGAAAGTGTAGCTGTCAGTCTTTAGTGGAGTGCTTGACAGTTAACAGATGGTAGATCCCATGACTAAAAGGTTTAGTCAGTTATTCACGTACCGTTGGAGCTTCAAGCTACAGGTCCATAAGGTCCCCTTGGTAGCTCAATGGATTCAAGTTGAGAATCAGTTCTTAGGGTTGATTTGAAATGTTTAAATTGATAAGAGGAAATTCAATTATATATAATATGATCGGTGTGATGTATGAGATACATCAAGTAGAGAATTAATGTAAATGAGATTTACATTAAGTACCATAAAATAGAAAAAGAGTTATGGTTTATATGTTTCATGAGATGAATATTAAAACTATAGATTATAAATATAATATGGTAAGTTGATTATTATATATATTTATAATAATATTAATTATTGGATAATTATCTCTTTTTCTCTAATAACCAATTGAGTGAAAAGTTATTGGTGGTTTTATGGTAACCGTGAGATAAAAATGAAAAATGTTTTCCTAAATTCGGTTGAGTTGCCATTCTCGGAAAGGAACTTACGGTTTGCTGTCAAGTGAATTAGATTCACTAAACGATAGCTGAAAGAGAGACTAAACAATCATGGAGTGACACTATATGATACAGCTGATCATAGCTAAACGATCGCAGGGCCTTTTCTAAATGATAGGCTACTTTCTGTTAATTGATTGAGCATTCGTCTATACCGTAGACACTGCTTATCATCTCCCACTTGCTCAGTCGTTTACATGATTGTTATTCCTCTGGTCTTTTCCTTTAACCAAGTTCACGCAGAGCCTTAACTTCTGGATTCTCATACCGAGAATACCAGGGTAGCCATTGTGGTAGTGTTCTCACTCAATTCGATTGAGTTCGAGGTTTTGGAGGCCATTCGTTGGATTCCTGATTTGGAGATCATTGAGTTCGTGTTTGTTGTTGATCATGTTATATTTCGGTCGTTGTGTTCAGGAATTTGTGTGTCGCTGTCTTGGAGACTGAACGAGCGTTCGTGATCGAGGGTGTTTGAAGCATGAGTCTTCAAAGGTATGTATAATCTGTCCCTTGATTATCTAAAAGCATGCGATAATTTTGTATTGTGCATAACCGGTTAGTTTCCGTTTCTTGACTGTAATTGTGTATGTTCAATTTCGAGTGGAATTTGGAACGATCATTCCATTGCTCATGGAAATTCTCATGTCTAATTTCCTTCACCTCCCACTTTCACATACGGTTATGGAGAAAACCACCTACAATTATCTCATAATTTTTTAATTATAAATAAATATAATAACTAACTTATCATATTATATTTATAACCTATAGTTTTAATATCATATCATATGCAACATAAAGAGATGACGCTTAGCAAGAAAGTACCAGATATTTTTGAACATGATTTTAGCTGAGCCAGTAATTCTCATGTCTAATTTCCTTCACCTTCCACTTTCACATACGGTTATGGGAGAAAACCACCCAATTTATTCTATATTTTTTTTAATTATAAATAATATAATAATAACATTATCCATATTATATTTATAACCTATAGTTTTAATATATATCATAAAAATGCAACCATTTAAACCATAGTCCGTTTTTTCTCCTCCACTAGTATATAAATCATATTTAATATCTTTTCCTCAATTAATGTATTCTCATAACGTCATGTAACTATATCATATATAATCGATCAGTCTTAATCATATATTATACAATACACCATTGAGATCTTTTGTCAAATTTCTTGAAAACTTCACACTGACCCAAAAAACTGTATTTCTCAACATTTGAAATCCATTGAGCTACCAAGAGGACTTATGGACCTGGTGGTTTGAAGCTCAACGGTACTATTGTGATCGAGTCATGAGATAAACTGACTAAACTTCTTTAGGCCGATGAGTCCACCATCCCGTATAATTGCCAGGCACTCCACTAAAGATCCGACAGCGATGCACGTATATCTCACCACAAGATATATTTTGTGTCTATCAGAATAACCAACCAATGATACGATTAACCCTTCACAGATGCTCGTAAGTTACAGTTAGGCCCAATTTACCGTTTGGCTCACCTGTGAAGTTCAATCTAATCCTTAAGTTATCCACTGATCCCTCTACATGAACATATAACATAGTTCTACTATGTGTGGACACCTTTCGGGCCATTGAGGAAGGTTGTGGCAACAATCTCGTCTCAAGCCCCGAACCATCAGCCCCCTATTAAGGAGCAATTCATCATACTTACGCCTCCTGTTTGGGGAAGGAGTGGCAATTCCTCTATCTTTGTTGTTAGTTGATAGTTATCCCAAATCCAGATGATCCCTAAATTCAGGTCTTAGGTATTCAATAGCAATCCGCTAAGAAGTGGTAAGCGTTTGAGTCGGCC
>NC_052351.1:25057677-25058998 GCF_009727055.1 Benincasa hispida | reverse complement strand
AATCTAGCCACTCACACATCAAAAGACCGCCCACAAAGGCAGAAGTTCCCAACTCATTTAGGATTAAGGTCATGTTACCTATGATCATCCCAGTGAAGTGAAGTCTCTGTCATGAATGATGTTATATAACGAGACTAAACACTTCATGGTCCGGTCTTATACAAACTCCTTTATATAAGACACACCCATACGATTTGATCGCAGTATCAAACCGAATATTCCAAGATCAAGAAGCTTGTTTCAGCCCATAAATGGACTGATTCAGTTTGCAAATCTTTTGCTCTTGACCTTGGACAGTGAATCCCTCGGGTTGCATCATAAATGGTCTCTTCAAGATTACCATTCAGAAAGACAGTCTTGATGTCCATTTTTCATATCTCATAGTCATAAAATGCAACAATAGACAGGAGGATACGAATAGACTTCAACATGGCAACAGGTGAGAAAGTCTCCTCATAGTTGACTCCCTCCACCTAGGTATAACCCTTTGCCATAAGTCTAGCTACACCTTCTCGTCAGCACCACATTCCCTCTTGTAGATCCATTTGTAACCTATAGGTTTTACCCTATCAGGTTGATCTACAAGATCCCATACTGAATTGAAGTACATCGACTCCATCTCGAGATCCATGGCCTTGACCCATTCATCCCAGTAACCATCCTCTATTGCCTTCTGATAAGACAATAGATCCTCAACCTCGCCATCAGTTACGATAGCCAGGATTTCAATGAAACCCATATAGCGAACAGGTGGGTTCGCAACCCTACGACTACGTCGAGGTTCTCTCATCTCTTGAGGTGGAACTGACCTACCAGGTGAACTACCATCAACAACTCTTGCTGATGAAGTAGACCCTTCAAAAACTTTTGTTGAAGTTTTAGTAGTTTCGTTAGAAAGCTCACGTAACACGATCTTACTACGTGGACTGTGCTCCCTCATATGATCCTCCTCCAAGAAGGCAGCGTTTGTAAACACAAACACTCTATTTTTCGTAGGATCATAAAAGTAACCTGCTCGTGTACCTTTGGGGTAGCCTACAAAGAGGCACAAGCTCGACCGTAGTTCCAATTTCTTTGGATTAGCCTCAAACATGTGCTGGGCAACCCTATATGCGGAAGTGACGCAAACTAGCTTCACGCCCATTCAATAACTCTAGATGTATTCCCGCAACACTCTTAGAAGGAACACAGTCGAGGATATACACTGCAGTCTCCACTATAGAACCCCAAAACGAGTCTGATAAGGAAGCGTAACTCATCATCGATCGAACCATATCCAACAAGGTTCTGTTTCTCCTCTTTGCTACACCATTCTGCTGAG
>NC_052351.1:24950453-25056882 GCF_009727055.1 Benincasa hispida | reverse complement strand
TGTTATACGATTCTAACAAATTAAATGTGGAGCAGAGCGGACGTTTCCACTAAGCCATGGAAGGAAAAATCAGCTTTTCAGAGCGAAACCACTGATACAGAAGGTGCCAAGGTCTGTAAATAGCTACATCAAATTCAAAGAAAGGAGGCTGATCTGAAGAGACAACTTAGAGAAAATTCAGGGAGAAAGAAGAGACAAGAACGAAAGGTAAGTCTCTGGAGCAAGCAATTCATTCCCATTCTCGAAGAAGAAGCTCTGTGCAAAGATCACTTCTACCAGGAAAACAAGCCTGAGAGAGAAGCTTTCCACTCCATTCCTACCACACGCAGGCAAGCAAATCGTCTCCGATCAGGATCTGTGTCAAGACATTGACACTCTTTCCGTATTTGTTCTCATTTTCTATTCATCTATTGTGTTATCTTTCATTCACTATCTGTAACAAACGTTTATCTTTAGATTTCAATGTCATTATCGTATTCATCATCATCTCTGTTCTTCACCATACATTCATCATCAATTTCTTTCACCATGTGTAACTAATCCCCAGGGTAAAGGGGAAAGATTAAGTAAGTAAGTTAATCTTTATTGAAGAAATCGGCTAAGTTTACTAAAGCATACTCAACGGCATCTTCAACTGTGAGAGCAGAAGTGAAGATGTTATTCCGCCTTTCAAAAGAAGGTTGGAAGAATGCATTAACTAAAGCAAGAAGTATTTCCAGAGATGGAAACAACCTTGCGTTCACCACGTTCATCCCTGTTTCACCATAGACATATGGGAACGCGGCCGATCACAGAAAGGTGTAAGCCAAGGGAAAGCAGAACCTTAGTTGCGTCCTCAACAAGATTGACGAACTTGCGATATCCTTTCCCTCAACCCATTCTCTTTCTAACTCATTTCACAAGACTTGCCACCGCATTCATCAGATACTTTTGCACATCTTCACAGCCAACCCTTACTTTGTATATTTATTTGTTATTTCATTTGTTTATTACCGCAATTTATTCAAAGACGCAAAGTTACTTATCACCGCAATTTACTTATCACCGTATTTCATTATCGCACTTTATTTTTCATCGCAGTTTACTTTATTATCGCGTTTTACTTTCTCAAACCAATTCATTATTCTTTTGATTTACCGGTCGCATCTACCACATCAGTATCGCATTAATCACCACAATCCCCGTGTTCGACCTCAGATCACTTTGAGAAACTTGCGTTGGAATTATACTTGGTTCCAGCGTAAGAAAACTTGTGACACACGCACACTACACAAACGCATATTACGAAAGCATCTAAGCATCACCCCATACATCATTTAGAATGTAGTATCGCATATTTTCATTATCGCAAAGCGCATACGTCGTCAAAGACCTAACAAGTTTTTGACAACACGATTAAGAACCATTTTTCACCTAACAAGTTTTTGGCGCCGTTGCCGAGGATTGGGAAATTTTAGTGTTAAATATTTTTGTGGTATTTTGCAGGACAAATCTCTGTTGTACAGTCTGTTTATGCGGAGAGCAGCCTGACGGTGCATGAGTACTGGGACTGAACCAGAATTCGATGTCGACCCAGAGATTAAGTGAACCTTTCGTGCAAGAGCACGCCAAAACCGTACAAGGCGAAGAAGAAACATGGCAAACAACAACGATAGGCCCGAGGGGAATCAAGGAATAATTCGGCCGACGCAAGACCCAGTTTTTCTTACCGCCGACCGTAATATTCCCATGAGGAACTATGCGGCGCCTAATCTATATGACTTCTCGCCTGGAATTGCAAGACCTACGGTGGAGGAGAATGCAAGATTCGAAATTAAGTCAGTCATGCTACAAATGATTCAGAATGCAGGGCAGTTTGAAGGTCTACAAGGAGAGAACCCGCATGCACATTTGACCAGCTTTATAGAGATGTGCAATACATTCTCCATCCCTATCATGACTCCTGAAGGAATTAGACTATATCTCTTCCCGTATACACTTTGAGATGAAGCAAAGAGGTGGGTTCATTCATTAGAGCCAAATGAAATAAATTCTTGGGATTAGTTGGTTGAGCGATTCATGTTAAATTTTCCCGCAGTCAACGCAAGAAGACAAAGGGATGTGTTAAATTTTGAGTAGATGGAAAATATGACTCTGGGAACCGCATGGGTGCGATTTAGGAGACTGGTTAAGAGCTGTCCGCATATCGGAATTCCCGATTGCGTTCTCATGGAAACCTGTTATAATGGCCTGGATAGATCGACGCAAGTTGTTGCTGATGCCTCCGCGGCAGGAGGATTTATGGACAAAACGTACACTGAAGAAAAGGTCATCTTAGATCGCATCTCGTAAAATACAGATGACTGGGTTGACGATGGGTATGGAGGAAGAGGCCTAGAGCGAAGAAAAACGGAAAGCGCCATTGTACCTGCTGATACAATGACCATATTGGCCGCCCAAATGGCCGCAGTTACCTCGCTTCTCCAAACGATGGTTATTAAACAAGGAACTTTCTCCCAGGGTGCAGCGCAAGCTGATGCTTAATTTTATTGAAGTGGAAATTTGGATGATATGCGTTGATGAAATTGCGTTGTCCACTCAAGTTTCCTCAGAGGAATCCAAGTATAAATTCCACTGAGTTTCCTAGTAAGTCCAAGGTTGAACATAGGGACTTGTGAAAATAGGTTGCTTTGGTAATTTTTTATGAAAACTTTGCGGTGGCCAAATAAATAAATTGTTGGTTTGTTGTTGATTGCGTTAATGAAAAAGTAAACAAATGCGTCGGATTTGAGAAAAGTCAATTGTGTGATAGATGCACTGAGTATGCGATGAACGCGTTAATTCCGCCCATCAAACCAACAGACAGTGTACTCCATCTAGAATAACCCGTTCAGCAACACGTACAACTTTGGTTGGCGGAATCACCTCAACTTCAGTTAGGGAGGGAACAACGACCAGGCAAGCCAAAGGAATATGCAAAACAATAATTTCGGGAATCGAGGCAATCGTCCAACTTTTCATCAGGGTCAGAATAAGAGTAACTACCAAAATAGGCAATCGCATAACCAACCTTCCTCATCCAACACCTCAACGAATTCATCGTCCTTGGAAGCCCTGCTTAAGCAGTATATAGAAAAGAACGATGTGATCATGCAATCGCAAACATCTTCCATCAGGAACTTAGAGGTCCAGGTCGGGCAACTGGCAACCAAGCTTAGAAACAGAACACCTGATACGCTGCCCAGCAACTCAGAAGCCCCTGGATCGAATGGGAAGGAACAATGTCAGAATTGACATTGGGCAAGCAAGTCTGATTGCCTGCGGGGATGCGGTTGCGGTAACCCTAAAGAACCTTCTTTAAACAACATACCTATCACTATATTTACCGTTTTATTTACTGCTTTCTTTACTGCTTTTTTATTGCTTTCATAAATTAGTTTTCCTGTTTACTTGAATTTATTTCTATTTCAATCTTAGCTTATGTTAATTTCATTTCCTGCCTAGTTGAATTTATTTCCATTCCAGTCTCAGTTTGCGTTGATCTTAAATTCTGTTGAATGAATGATGAAAGTGAACACCGCAACGTCTTATCAATTTGGTTTTGGGATAAACGTTGTGATGTTGGTGATACATAATAATATCAGGTATGCATTGCGACGACGGGTGTATCTTATGTTAATAGATACATTTTGCACCCATCTTCCAAAAATGCATTTCGTTGACGGATGAGTGCGCTCATATGTACACTATATCTATCCTCCGCAAATACGCACTATGTTGACGGATGTGTCGCGCTGGTAGAAATATCTTGCGCCCGTCCTCCAGAAATGCATTGCGTTGATGGTTGTATTGCGCTAATACATACACTGCGCCCGTCCTCCGCAAATATGCATTTGCGGTAACGAATGCATTGCATTAAGCACTTAATATTGCGCCTGTCCTACTAAAAAAATGATAAAATATTCGCATAGAGGGTAGTCGAATTGCTTCAGCTATTGAGGGAATTATTACTTAGCAGACGAAAGGACGTCCTTTCCTGCTAAGCCATAATGGGATGGGCACGACAGGCTTTTTGGAATACCAAAGCCTGGCACGCAGATCGTGTTGGGCCCATCAAGGCCCAACCTATAAATCACACCTCCTTAAGCCCAAGGAGCTCACTTTCATCTCTTCGCGAAAAAAACCCTAAGCAAAAATTTTCTCTGCATACCATCATCCCCTTCCGAACTTTCTTCCGAAGAACAAAAAAACAAAAATGTCCAACCTCTTTCACTTAACCGAAACAATGGTCGGAAAATCATCCCATTCCTCTTCCCAGCCATCGTCCCCTTTCCATGCCCCCTTTATCGCGCGAGAGGCGGCCTTCCTCGCTACCAGTCGCCGCCTCGTCGCTCAGCCAAAGCCATCCCCTAGATTCGTCGTAAAACCCAGGCGAAAAACATCTGTAGCCGCAATACCACCCACTGACCATGAGGGGCTGAGCATGGAGAGTGCCCCTGCCACCAGAGCTGAGATGGCACTCCCAATACCTTCAACTAAGAGTGAACTGAAACGAAAAGAAGACAATGAGGTATTCGGGAGCATTCTGATCCTAAGGAGACTGCTCCAACAAACTCCAATGAGGGACCCATAAGGGCTGTTTTGGAGGATATGGAGGCGAAGAAGTAGATGGAGAAGTTTGAAGAGAAGGAGAAGAGAAAAGATGAAGAAAAATGGGCGGAAGAAGATAAAGTCACCTAGCTGGAAAAGGAGAATAAAGAAAAGAGGAGAAGTGGAAGAAAACAACGCAGGCGAGAAGAGAAGCGCCTAAAGAAAGAGGAAGAAAGGAGGAAACGGGTGGAAATTTTAGATGTCGACGGAGAATCAACCACCGCAAAGGTGGAAGAGGGGGTGTCAGCGCAAGCTAAATCATCAGCGCAACTATCAGCTTCATCGCCGCATACTAGATTAGTTGCGTCGGACGATAAAGAAGATCCTGACATCTCCTCTTTAATGCAACGTCGCAAGGAGAATGCGCCGCAAGGTTCCACAAGTGACCCAACATTTTTTTCAATGCATAGCAGAGGAGAAGGCTGGTCTGAAGAGACAACTTAGAGAAAATCCGGGGAGACAGACGAGACAAAATTAAAAGGTAAGTCTCTGGAGCAAGCAATTCATTCCCATTCCCGAAGAAGAAGCTCTGTGCAAAAGATCACTTCTACCTGGAAAACAAGCCTGAGAGGGAAGTTCTCCACTCCATTCCTCCCACACGCTGGCAAGAAATCGTCTCCGATTGGGATTCGTGTCAATATATTGACACGCTTTCTGTATTTGTTCTCATTTTCTATTCATCCACTGTGTTCATCTATAATCTTTCATTCATGATTTGTAACAAATGCTTATCTTTAGATCTTAATATCATTATCGTATTCATCGTCATTTCTCTGTTCTTCACCATACATTCATCATCCATTTCCTTTACCATGTGTAACTAATCCCCCAGGGTAAGGGGGAGGATTAAGCAAGTAAGTTAATCCTAGTTGAAGAAATCATCTAAGTTTAGCTAACGCGTGCTCAACGACATCTTCACCTGTGAGAGCAGAAGTGAAGATGTTATTCCGCCTTTCAAAAGAAGGTTGGAACAATGCGTTAACTAAAGCGAGAAGTGTTTCCAGAGATGGAAACAACCTTGCGTTCACCAAGTTCATCCCTGTTTCACGATAGACATATGGGAACGCGACCGATCACTTAAAGGTGTAAGCCAAGGGAAAGCGAAACATTAGTTGTGTCCTCAACAAGATTGACGAACTTGCGATGACCTTTCCCTCAACCATTCTCTTTCTGACTCATTTAACAAGACTTGTCACCGCATTCATCAGATACTTTTGCATATCTTCACAGCCAATCCTCAATTTGTATATTTATTTATTTATTCATTTGTTTATTACCGCACTTTATTTATCACCGCAATTTATTTTATCACCGCATTTTATTATCGCACTTTATTTATCATCGCATTTTATTCTTTATTGCAATTTACTCCTTACCGCAATTTACTTTTCAACACAATTCATCATTCTTTTTGTTTTCCCAGTCGCATATACCACATCAATATCGTATTAATCAACGCAATCCTCGTGTTCGACCTCAGATCACTCTGAGAAACTTGCGTTGGAATTATTTTGGTTCTAGCATAAGAAAACTTGTGACACGCGAACACTACACGAACGCATACTACGAAAGCATTTAAGCATCACCGCATACATCATTTAGAACGTAGTATTGCATATTATTGTCATCGCAAAGCACATACGTCGTCAGTAACCTCACGAGTTGTTGGAAACACACGAACGATCAAAGAATTAATTCTTTCACATTACAAGTTTTTGGGATAAGCGTTGTGATGTTGGTGGTGAATAATAATGTCAGGTACAACGGGTCTATCTTGCGTCAATAGATACACTTTGCGTCCGTCCTCCAAAACTGCATTGCTTTGACGGATGATTGCGCTCGTATGTACATTGTGCCCGTCCTCCGCAAATACGCACTATGTTCACGGATGTGTTGCGCTGGTAGAAATACCTTGCGCCCGTCCTCTACAAATATGCATTTGTGGTAACAGATGCATTGCGTTAAACACTTAACATTGTGCCCGTCCGATTAAATAAATAAATGATAAAATATTCGTGGAGAGGATAGTCGAATCGCTTCAGCTTCTGAGAAAATTATAACTTAGTAGACGAAAGGACGTCCTTTCCTGCTAAGTCATAATGGGAGGGGCGCAACAGGCTTTTTGGAATACCAAAGCCTGCCACGTAGTGATCGCGTTGGGCCCATCAACGCCTAACCTATAAATAGCACCTCTTTAAGCTCGAGGTGCTTACTTTCATCTCTTCGCGAAAAACCTAAGCAAAAATTCCCTCTGTACATTCACCCCTTCGAACTTTCTTCCGAAGAACAAAAAAATTTTCCCAACCTCTTTTCACCTGAGCCGAACCAATGGCCGGACAATCATCACATTTCCTCTTTTCCACCATCGTCCCCTTCCCCATGACCTTCGTAACCGTGCGGGGGGCGGCCTTCTTCGCCACCATCTACCGCCTCACTGCCTAGCCAAAGCATCCACACCTAATTCTCACCGAACAAACGCAGGCGAGACAACACCTTGTAGCACAATACACCCCCACGTGAGGGACCGAGGCACAACCGCGACGCCGCCGCAGCCCGCCCACCCCCACCAGACCTGCGCGAGAGGATCGCGCTGCTCCAGTACTCTTCAATCAAGAGTTAACTAAAACGAAAAGACGACAATGAGGTATTTGGGAGTATTCTGAGTCATTTTAAAGAAGAGATGGGGGTTGCCGGAGGCAGGAGTAGTGAACCACCTCTACCGTCAGAGGAGAAGTTAGCGATGGCTTCGGAGAAATGGCTTTCTGGCCGTTCGAATCCTAAAGAATTGCTCCAACAAAACTCCAATAAGGACCCATAAGGCTATTTGGAGGATATGGAGGCAAGTAGACGGGGAAGTCTAAAGAGAAGGAAAGAAGAAAAGATGAAGAAAATGGGCGATAGAAATGAAGTTGCCTGGTTGAGAAGGAGAAGAAACAAAAAGAAGAAGTGAAAGAAACAGTGAGGTGAGAAGAGAAGCGCCGGGAGAAAGAGGAAAAAAAAGAAACGGGCGGAGAGTTTAGAGTCAACGGAAAATCAACCATCTCAAGGGTGGAAGAAGGGATGTCAATGCAAGTTAAATCATCAGTGCAACTACAACTTTATGGCTGCATTCCAGATTAGTTGCATCGGACAACAAAAAAATTCTGACATCTCCCCTCTATGCGGCGTCGCAAGGAGAATGCGCCGAAGGGTCCACAAGTGACCAACATTTTTCTCACGCATAGCAATAGCCAGAAAGGAAAGAAAAAGAAAATTAGAGGAGAAGGAAGAGAAAATGTCATGGGCGTGCCAAATCATCGCATCAGGCGATTTAGCCAGAAAACTTCACGATGATGAGGTTCGCCGTGACAACGCAAGGGTGGAAGAAGAGGAAAGAAAAAGGCTCAAGGATGAGCAACGCACTGCGCTCGCCTCGGAGCAATTTGAAAAAGAAATTAGAGAAGAAGAAGAAGGAAAAGGAGGAAAATGAGAGACGCTGCAAAGCAAATATTCAGCACGTCAGAGAGTGGAAAAGAAAAGAAGTAGAATAGTGGGAAAAGGAAAAAGAAGAGCAATGCAAGGCACGGGATCGCACCCAAAGACAAAAATCCCACTTTGCGTCCACTCAAGAGAAGGGCAAAGCAAAAGTGGAGAGTAGCGAGCTTGCGTCGGTCATGAGGCGCCCAACAACCAAGAAAGAAAATGACGACTTATGGATGGAAATGGGCTTCTTTCTTGCATCGGCATCACTACTGGATCTCATCACCAGTGTTGTGGTGGAACATGGGTGGGAAGCTTTTTGCCAGTGTCCATCCATTGTAATCCCATTAGTAGTGAGGGCCTTCTACCATGGCCAGCTGCGCGACATTCCGATTAATGTGGGCCAGCTTCTTGCGAAGCAAATCTGAGGTTTTGTTGGCCGTGTGAGAGGTTAGTACTTCTTCCTATGGACAATGTCGAGCCTATTCCTATCTGTGGGCTCGGGCATTGAAGAAGAACCCATGCCAGAAGTGCACAACATCATCAACACCAAAATCCTGAGAATGTTTCTCAAGGATTCGCCGCACTGCCCTGAGCTTCCAACGAAACGACCTCTCATTGATTTAAATGCGTTGTAACCACCAAGACCCAAGAAGCAGCGCCACAATGACAAAGGGAAGGAAATCATCCAAGGAAGTTCACCGCATAAGCAAACCAAATTATCCTTCGACCCTTTACCCTTAGTCATTCGTCCACCAAGCCCTACAAATGAACCCCTTTCCCCTCATCCCTGACAATTCACCAATCTTCTCCTTGTCCTCGACTTCAACCCCGTATCTTCAGCAGCATCCACCCGCCATCCATCTCCACCCCACTTTTCACCACCAACATCGCCGCATGTTGATGACTGATGACATACAGAAATGTATGCCATCTTAGTTCTTTTACTTAAAATTATGAAGGTTGTTAGGCAGAAATTACATCGATTGTGCTAAGAATTCATGAGAAAAAGAGTTTGCATCGATCAGCATGTCGAATCTCAGCTAACCCATTACTTTGCATTAATTATGCGGTCAATGTTCTATTTTTGTAGCCAATGCAGGAAATGAACGCAAATGCGGAAACCAAACCATCGCATAGACGACCGCATGCGGAGAAACACTCCATCGCAAGGTAAACACATCGATCAACGCATGAATGTTGTGGTAATTAGCCGTATCTGTCCATCGTATGGGAGTTGCGCTCGTCAAGCGATTGCGGTCATCATGTAGAGTTGCAGTGTTAAGAGAATGCAGCCATTGAATGGAAATTGTGGCTACGCGACAACGCATTCTAAAGGATCAACGCGGTGGTGGAATGAATGCATCAACACATCTACCTCAAGAAAATCCAAAGCTGATGCTGACATTTTACCTATCGCATCGTTGGTGGCAGAGGTTCAGAAAGGTCTGATGCAGCGAAAGTCAGACTCAGAGCAGTCCAATTAATGTTGTCGACAGCCCAAACTCTATAAATAGAAGCCGATGAGAAAAATTTCAAATCATTCGGAGATTATCCCTCAACAGTGGATTTTCCCCGCGATCCAGACAAACTACGTGAAAAGATGGCTGAGAGTTCTTCACCTCCTTCATCTATTTCGAGTGACAACTAGAGCCTTCGATCGGAGCTAGATCTCGAGAAAGTCAGCTCCTCCGCCCATCCATGGCACCACTGGCAGCCTTGACTCGCATCTGTTGGAAGCAAATTTTTCCTTCCAGCCAATCATTTCTTTTTCCTTTCTTTTCCTATATTGTATTGTATGACATTTTGAATTAAGAAATTAATACAATGTGTTTTCAATGCATTTCTCTGTTCCTTCGATTCCATCTTTATCTTCTTTGCTTAGCATCTTTACTTTCTCATTGCAACACTTAGTAAGATTGCTTGGGTATTGCATACTTAGTCATGTGGATTAGGGATATGAAGCATGTAGCAACCTACTGAGAGGTGTGCGTTTCGTGAGTGTGTGAGTAACCTTATTTGCTTAGTGTGAAGCTGCGACAATGCCTGTCTATAGGCTAAAGCAATGTTTGTTTACGAGTAAAGTCAGCAACAACCAACTGCCCAGGAGGGTAAGTGGTTGGATGCATTAAGCAAGATATGCATTGTTCACCAGGGATTGTAACATTCGTCCATTAGAGATGCTCGAGAGGGTAGTCTAAGGACAGGATCTAGGCTTAGAAAGGTCAGGTCAGAATCTAGGCTTGGGAGAGCTAGATTACAACACATAATACAAGAGATAGGCACTTAGGAATGAGCCCTATTTGTTATTAACGCATCACATGCATCCTAAAGATAGGATACGATTGAATGCGGTCACTGCAGCATTGTGTGTATTTTGCATCATCGCATAGAAAAAGAGTAGAGACTTAGGAATAAGCTCTATGGACACTTTTGCATTCAACACATGCGTCCTAGAATTAGGAGCACCGCATTTCCATTGGAAAATGACTTGTCGTGTATGGTTGCAGCATGATTGCATGGATTGCGTTGACTAGGGTTGCCCTTGCGATCACTCTTAAGTTTTACAATGAAAACATCTCCGCATTTTATCTACTTTCCCATACATTTATTTCATGTCAAGGTTTGTCGCATCTCTACCTTTCATGCATATTCTCATTGCATTGTTCGATAGATAGGAGTAGGAGTAGGATTAACTTAGAAACATCTCCTCCATTCTTTTATTCAACCGCCACATGCACATGACCGCAAACATATAGTTACAAGTCCCTGTGTTCGACCTCGAATTACCCGAGAAACTTGCGTTCATGTTATACTTGGCGTGAATGTAAGAAAACTTGTGGCAGGACGTATGGTCATCGCATACATTCGTTAATGCAATTTTCATTCCAACACATGACCATCGACGCATGACTATCAACGCATATCTTAGGAACATGCATCGCATAATGCGTCCATAGGATTTTGGTTGTCGAGTAAAAATTGACTTCCAATTTTCGCGCACCAATGACCCACACGATTTGGGAGCAAGCCCTTTCGCTCAACCCCAAACTGATGCTAATGAAAAATCGACGATGAAACCCGCCACTGCATCCCTTGTTGTTGCCTTAGAAGATATGCGGAGCTTTTTATCTCAAGAGTTATCCTTCTTCCACCATTCATTAACGGAGTTGCGAGAGAGAAAAGCAGAGTTGCGACAGGCGATGGTCAATATTCAACGCAACATTTTCACCATTTGCCTGAATAAAAGACAGATGGCCAAGCGCAACCATGAGTACTTCAATTTCTTGACTGCATATCTACATGGTCCCATAGTGCCTTAACATCTGCAGCAGCCTCTGCAATTTCAAGAAGCGCCACAAAGAGCTCCTCTACAACACCCTCTTCACCAAGAGCCCCCACCGCAAATCTAAATTTGAGGGTGTACCACTTTCTTCTTTACAATTTTGAATTTTTTGCAGCCATTCATTTTTTTATAGATAGCTATACCTTGTATTCTTCTGTACATACTTACAATTTTGTGTTACGATCATTATAATTCTTTGTGTACTTAGACAATTTTTATACAACCGAGTGATTATTCTTTCCATATGCGTTGGCCTTTTTATTTTTATCATCCTTTGTCAATTTATTGCGGTAATTCTTTTCTTTTCTTTTGTGTTGTTTATTTGCACTGCCATGATGAGTAGTATGCGTAACCTTAGCAAAATTTCTTTATACATTGCATTTTCTGCCTAACACTTAAACAATTCATCGCAATAGCTCTACTTTACATTCTCTATTACAAGACTCTGCTCAACCCTTCTATTTAAAATTTTGACTATGTGTTTTATCTTTTCTATCCAAAAAAACGCAATGAGGACCTTGCACATCTCTAAATTTAGGGGTAGGGAAGGTCTGAGCAGATGCGATCAAGCGGATGCGGTCATATCATGCAAATGCGTTCAACATAAAAAAGAAAAAATACACTCCGCTATTAGCACAAGGGGAAATCCCAACCTGATAAGAGTTAAGTCGTGAAAGAAACCTGTTCGTAGTTGGATGTTCGCATGACACCTGTGGGAGCAAGCCAAAACAAAGGTAGGTTACCAGGATCTACGCAATACAAAAAAAAAAAAGAGAGAAAACAAGAATAAAAGAGACAACTCCACTGACCAGCAAAAGTAAAACTTAGCTAAGGATCAAGAGTTGAAGTTGAGCTTGGTACACAACCGAAGTTGGATGCTCGCATGATACACGTGGGAGCAAGCCAAAATGAAGGGTGTAACCATGATCAACGTTCTCTATAGGATGATGCAAACCAGGCCACCGCATAAAGGGCGCACTTCGTTATTTTCAAAAGAATAGGTAAAACATTCTTTTCAAAACATGAAGAGAACTTTGGGCAGAGGTTTATCTTAGATAAGAATAAAGTAGAGCATGTTGAAGAAATGTCAAAGGATAGAAGGAATTTTTAGTTTTGAGAAATTATGTAGAGGTGGAGCATTCGGAGTAGCCGATCGACACAAAGTTAATATAGGATTTGAGCTGAATTGCCTTAGTCGAGGATATGCCTGAGGACAATAATATATCTAAATTTGAGAGTGTCATAACTTGTAGAAATACAAATTATTTGTATCGTGTTATTTAGATTATGTGGCAAAAAGAAGGAAAAGTTGCATCGACCGTATAGAAATTGGCTTAGAAACGTGAAAATTGTAAAGCGTCGTAAGCACACCTGCTAACCCCATTATGATGGAAAAATGGAATGTCCAAGTCTTTGTTTTGCAGAAAACAGGTGACCGCATGCGACAATCACTCAAGGACAAAAATGAATAATGCATTCACATTGCATGCGACAATTGATCAAGAACGAAAAAGAACAACGCAATTGCAGTGCATGCGACGATCGATCATGCACCACATGCGGAAATCGATAAAAGGATCAAAGAAATTACACCGCATGCGGTGATCGATAGTAGATGAAAAGAGCGACACATTCGCAAGGACTTCTGAAATTTTACAGCTTTTCTGTTGTACGATTCTGACAAATTAAATGTGGAGCAGAGCGGACGTTTCCACTAAGCCATGGCAGGAAAAATCAGCTTTTCAGAGCGGGACCACTGATGTAGAAGGTGCCAAGGTCTATAAATAGCTACATCAAATTCAAAGAGAGGAGGCTGGTCTGAAGACACAACTTAGAGAAAATCCAGGGAGAAAGATGAGACAAGACCGAAAGGTAAGTATCTGGAGCAAGCAATTCATTCCCATTCCCGAAGAAGAAGCTCTGTACAAAGATCACTTCTACCTGGAAAACAAGCCTCAGAGGGAAGCTTTCCACTTCATTCCTACCACACGCCAACAAGAAAATCTTCTCGATCGGGATCCGTGTCAAGACATTGACACTCTTTCCGTATTTGTTCTCATTTTCTATTCATCTACTGTGTTCATCTCTAATCTTTCATTCACTATCTGTAACAAAAGTTTATCTTTAGATTTCAATGTCATTATCATATTCATCATCATCTCTCTGTTCTTCACCATACATTCATCATCCATTTCTTTCACCATGTGTAACTAATCCCCCAAGGTAAAGGGGAAGGATTAAGAGAGTAAGTTAATCTTTGTTGAAGAAATCGGCTAAGTTTAGCTAAAGCATGCTCAACGGCATCTTCACCTGTGAAAGCAGAAGTGAAGATGTTATTCCGCCTCTCTAAAGAATGTTGGAAGAATGCGTTAACTAAAGCGAGAAGTATTTCCAGAGATGAAAACAACCTTGCGTTCACCACGTTCATCCCTGTTTCACCATAAACATATGGGAACGCGGCCGATCACTGAAAGGTGTAAGCCAAAGGAAAGCGGAACCTTAGGTGCGTCCTCAACAAGATTGATGAACTTGCGATGTTTTTTCCCTCAACCCATTCTCTTTCGGATTCATTTCACAAGACTTGCCACCGCATTCATCAGATACTTTTGCACATCTTCACAGCCAGTCCCTACTTTGTATATTTATTTGTTATTTCATTTGTTTATTACCGTACTTTATTCAAAGACGCAAAGTTACTTATCACCACAATTTACTTATCACCGCATTTCATTATCGCACTTTACTTTATTATCGCATTTTACTTTCTCGAACCAATTCATTATTCTTTTGTTTTACCGGTCGCATATACCACATCAGTACCGCATTAATCACCACAATCCCCGTGTTCGACCTCAGATCACTTTGAGAAACTTGCATTGGAATTATACTTGGTTCCAACGTAAGAAAACTTGTGACACTCGAAAACTACATGAACGCATACTACGAAAGCATCTAAGCATCACCGCATACATCATTTAGAACGTAGTATCGCATATTTTCACTATCACAAAGCGCATACGTCGTCAAAGACATAACAAGTTTTTGACAACATGATTAAGAACCATTTTTCACCTAACAGCAAGATTCACATACCGGTAAAGAATTTTCCTCTAACTCGCTTAGAAGTCCATCCTTCACCAACCTCTCAATCTTATTGAGATTGATGTGCCCTAATCGAAGGTGCCAAAGTTGGGCATTTTCCTTAAGAGAAACCTTTTATCGTTTATTTCGAGTTACGACAGTTTTAGACATCTCTATGTTATGAAGGGAACTCATTGCTAACGATCTTAGCACATAGAAGTTATTTTCCAGATTTGCTTAACAGATTTCAACTCCATCTTTATGAATAAACACTTTATTCAATTTGAAATTAAGAGTATATTTACACTGTACCAGACACTTTGTAGAAACCAAGTTCCTCTTTAACTCTAGAACTATATAAACATTATGCAAAATGATAAACTCCTTCTGTAAAGTCAACTGGAGCCCTCTCACTACCACAGTTGAGACTACGTGCCCGGTGCCTACTTGCATCGTCATCTCTCCAACTTCTAGCTGCCGCTAGGATCTAATCCCCAAAAAAAAAGAACAAACATGATTAGTGGCTCCAGAATCAATAATCCAGGCAGAATCATCATTCTTCACTAAACAGGTTTCCAAAACTAGTAAATCATATTTACCTTGTTTTGCCTTGGCCTTAGCCTTCTTCTTTTCCTTGATCCAACGAGTTAAATTCCTCTTCCAGTACCCATCCTAGTTACAATGGAAACATTTTTCTTTGTCTTTGGGTGTTGGTCCCCTTCCCCACTGGGCGACAGGCTGTGGGTTAGCAGTGCCTTCCCCTTCCCTTTACCACCCTTCTTCTTCTTCAACTTAGAAGTGTTAGAAGTAGAAGGTGCAGACTTCTTTCTTGAGGTTGAACCCTTATCGAGCTTCTTTGATGACGAAGAAATATTTGCCTCACCAACCTTCTTTTCCTTACTTTTCAGCCAAGATTGGAATGTCTGTAACTCGTTGAGGAGAGTTGTAAGAGTATAGTCCACTTTGTTCAGAATCGCATTACTGAAAAAGTGTAGGAAGCTATCCGGCGATGAATGCAAAATTATGCTAACCTGACTACCCTCATCAATGCGTGACCCATTAATCTCCGCCATGTTGAAGTGGACCATCATATTAAGCACATGTTCACGAACAGAGGTTCCTTCCTCCATTTTGGAGTTGAAGATTCATTTAAGAGTCTCATGCTTAAGTTGTGCGGACGATTGTCCAAACATCCCCCGCAGGGACTCCATGATCTAACGCGCTAAGTGTTGGGGTTGATGCCCTAAAGTCTCGTGTTCTATAGTTTGTAAACAGTTTGTACGAACGTTTGTGATGTATAATATATGATATTCACTTCACTTCTTGATTACATATGAATGTTTTATTTGTTTTACCACAAACCAATAAACTAAAATCCTTGGTTGTCTTTATGTAACTTAAGCATGTATATGGTGACATATAAGTGGATGATGTCTTAAGTGATAACTAAAATGGTCTGTAGTATATGGATATAGGAGGGAAACCTTATCCTGATAACGATACGGATGCGACCCGCTTTGTGGAATAGTTACAAGTGTTGTGACTTGTCACAGATGGTCTGATCCTCATCATTCATGTAAGGGACATGCGAGTGGAGGCATTCTATATAAAGATTTTGTATAAGACCTAATCACAAAGTGTTAACGCCTCGTTATATAACACCGTTCATGATAGAGACTTCACTTCACTAGGATTACCATAGGTAATATGACCTTAATCCTGAGTGAGTTGGGAACTCTTGCCATTGAAGGCGGTCCTTTGATTTGCATGGGTGCAAGTGGCTAGGTCGCCGACTCAAACCTACCACTTTGAGGATTTGTCTGATTTGGGAGCTGGGAACTCCGATACTCAAGATGGAATTCACTCTTTTCCCGGAGCAGGGGTAAGTATATAGATAGCTCCCTTAAGAACTGATTCTAGGGCTTGAACGATGTAGCGCCACACACCTTCTCATGACCTGAGAGGTGTTCACACATAGTTGGACTATGTAGTATTGTTCATTAGAGGGATCAGTGGTATTTAAGGATTGAGATGTAACTACAGGGGCAAGATGGTAAATTGTCCAACCGTACTTACGAGTATCTATGAAGGGTTATCGTACTCATGATTGGTTATATTCGATGGACACAGAAATATATCTGTGTTAAGAAGTGTTCAGCTGTCGATCTTTAGTAGAATGCCTGACAGTTAACAGATGGTGGATCTCGTGGCTAAAGAGTTTAGTAAGCTATTCACGTACCGTTCG
This sequence comes from Benincasa hispida, assembly GCF_009727055.1. Lineage (NCBI taxonomy): Eukaryota > Viridiplantae > Streptophyta > Magnoliopsida > Cucurbitales > Cucurbitaceae > Benincasa > Benincasa hispida. The sequence goes on along the minus strand of NC_052351.1, from coordinate 25,040,122 downwards.
AGCTTCGAGCCATAGGTTCATAAGTTCCCCTCGGTAGCTTGGATACAAGTTGAGATATGCGGGCCGCAATGCGGGCCTTCTTATCTCATCAGCGTACCTTCTTCCGCCAAGCAATAACGGAGTTGCAGGAGAGCAACGTAGAGTTGCGGAACAGTAATAAAATGGTGCGAAAGGCGATGGTTAATATTCAACGCAATATCTTTACCATTCGTCTGAACCAAAGACAGATGGTCGGGCGCAACCATGATTACTTTAATTTCTTAACGGCATATCTACATGGTCCCATGGCTGTCTCTTATACACATCTAGATGTGTATAAGAGACAATATCTACATGGTCCCATGGTGCCTCCACATCTACAGTAACCTCTGCAATTTCAAGAAGTGCCACAACGGCTCCTCTGCAACATCCTCCTCATCAAGAGCCCCTGCCACAACTTTAAATTTGGGGGTGTACTACCTTCTTCGCAATTCTACAAATTTTCTTTACGACCATTCAATTTTTTTATAGAGAGCTATACCTTGGATTCTTTTGTACATACTTACAATTGTGTGTTGCAAATTCTTTGTGTACTTAGACAAATTTTATACAACTGAGTAATCATTCTTTCCTTATGCGTTGGCCTCTTTACTTTTATCATCCTTTGTCAATTTATTGCGGTAATTCTTGTCTTTTCTTTTGCATTGTTTAATTGCGCTACCATGATGAGTAGTATGCATACCCTTAGAAAAATTTCTTTATACATTGCATTTTCTGCCTAACACTTAGACAATTCATCGCAATAGCTCTGCTTTACCTTCTCTATTACAAAACTCTGCTCAAATCTTCTTTTCAAAATTTTGACTAAGTGTTTTGTTTTTTCTGTCCAAAACAACGCAATGAGGACCTTGCGCATCTCTACATTTGGGGATAGGGAAGATCTGAGCAGATGTGATCTAGCAGATGCAGCAATATCAAGCAAATGCGTCCATCATCGTTAAAAAAAACCATAAAACTCCGCTGTCAGCACAAGGGAAAATCCCAACCTGATAAGAATTAAGTCGTGAAAGGAACCTGTTCATAGTTGGATGTTCGCATGTCACCCATGGGAGCAAGCCAAAACGAAGGTAGGTTTCTAGGATCAACGCAAGATGAAAAGAGAGAGAGAGAAAAAATAAGGATAAAAGAGACAACTCCTCTGACCAGCAAAAGTAAAACTTGGCTGAGGATCAAGAGTTGAAGTTGAGATTGGTACACAACCGAAGTTGGATGCTCGCATGACACCCGTGGGAGCAAGCCAAAATGAAGGGTGTAACCATGATCAACATTCTCTATACGATGATGCAAACTAGGCCACCACATAAACGACGCACTTCGTTGTTTTCGCAAGAAGAGGTAAAACATTCTTCTCAAAACTAGAAGGGAACTTTGAGAAGAGGTTTGTTTTAGATAAGAATAAAGTAGAGCATGTTGATGAATTGTCAAAGGATGAAAGGAACTTGTGGTGTTGAGAAATTATGTAGAGGAGGAGCATTCGGAGTAGCCGATTGATGCAAAGTTAGGATAGGAATTGAGTTGAATTGCCTTAGTCGAAGATATGCTTGAGGACAAGCATATATCTAAATTTGGGGTGTGATAACTTGTAGAAATACAAGTTATTTATGCCATTTTATTTAGATTATGCGGCAAAAAGAAAGAAAAGTTGCGTCGACAGTATAGAAATTGGCTTAGAAATATGAAAATTGTAAAGTGTCATGAACACACCCATTAACTCCATTGTGATGGCGAAATGAAATGTCCAAGTCTTTGTTTTGCAAGAAATAGGTCATTGCATGCATTAATCGCTCAAGGACAAAAATGAACAACGCATCCACACAACATGCGATAATCGATCAAGAACGAAAAAGATCAACGCAATTGCAGTGCATGCGACGATCGATCATGGATTCAAGCGACCAACGCATTTCCACCGCATGCGAAAATCGATAAGAGATTAAAACAATTACACCACATGCAGCGATCGATCGAAGATGTGAAGAGCAACGCATTCGCATGGACTTTTGACAAGTGTACAACTTTTTTGTTGTACGATTCTAACAATTTTCAAAGTGGGACCACTAATACATTTCCATTATGCCATGGCAGTAATTATTAGATTTTCAAAGTGGGACCACTAATACAAGAGCTAAGGTCTATAAATAGCTTCCTCAAATTCAATGTTAAGAGGGCTGATCTGAAAAGACAATCCAGAGAAAATCCGGGAAAACGATGAGACAAGACTGAAAGGTAAGTCTCTGAGCAAGAAATTCTTTCCATTCCTGACGAAGAAGCTCTGTACGAGAGGTCACTTCTACCTAGCAAGCAAGCCTGAAAGGGAAGTTTTCCACTCCATTTCATCCACACGTCGACAAGCACAACGTCTCCGATCGGGATCTATGTCAAGACATTGACACTCTTTCCGTATTTGTTCTTATTTTTTTCTATTTATCTACTGTGTTCATCTATCTTTAATCTTTCATTCACGATTTGTATAAAACGTTGATCTTAGATTTAATATCATTATTGTAATCATTATCATCTCTCTATTCTTTTCCACACATTCATCATCCATTTTCTCCATCATGTGTCACTAATCCCCAGGGTAAGAGGAAGGATTAAGCGAGTGAGTTAATCCTTGTTAAGGTAATCGGCTAAGTTTAGCTAAAGCATGCTCGACGGCATCTTCACCATTGAGAGCAGAAGTGAAGATGTTATTCTGCCTATCGAGAGAAGGTTGGAAGAATGCATTAACTAAAGCGAGAAGTATTTCCAGAGATGGAAACAACCTTGCGTTCATCACGTTCATCCCTGTCTCACCATAGACGTATGGGAATGTGGCCGATCACTAAAAGGTGTAAGCCAAGGAAAGTGGAACCTGAGTTGCGTCCTCAATAAGATTAACAAACTTGTGATGTCCTTTCCCTCAACCCATTCTCTTTCTGATTCATTCACAAGACTTGCCACCACATTCATTAGACTCTTTTGCACAACTTCACAGCCAGTCCTTACCCTGTATCATTAATAGTTTAGTCATTTACTTATCATCGCAATTTACTTTACAACACTTTATTTTACTATTGTAATTTACTTTCACCGCAATTTATTTTTCTGCAACCAATATCATTCTTCTTTATGTTAAACCGGTCGCATTTACCACATTAGTATCGCATTTAAATAACAACAATCCCCATGTTCAACCTTAAGTCAATCTGAGAAACTTGCGTTGGAATTATATTTGGTTCCAGTGTAAGAAAACTTGTGACATGCACTACATGAATGCATACATTTAGAACGTAGTATCACATTATCTTTATCGCAAAGCAACTTGAGCGCATAGAGCCATCAACATTCATTCATTCATTTTAAATCATTACAATTGGTCTACGGGACCGTCCGCGATTGGACTAAGGCAAGTAGGAGATTTTATTGTACTGGGTCTTAGTGCACTAGTTTATTGTTTTGTACTAGTTTTTGTACACCCCACTCGCTTTGAGACGAGTGGGAGATTGTTGGGGATGATGCCCTAAAATCTCGTGTTCTGTAGTTTGTAAACCTTTTGTACGAATGCTTGTGATGTATAATATATGATATTTACTTCACTACTTGATTTTACTCATTTGAATGTTTTATTTGCTTTACCACAAACCAATAAACTTAAAATCTTTGGTTGTCTTTGTGTAACTTAAGCATGTATGTGGTGACATACAAGTGGATCATGTCTTAAGTGATAACCAAAATGGTATGTAGTATATGGATATAGGAGGGAAACCTTATCCTGGTAACGCTACGGATGCAGCCCGCTTTGTGGAATAGTTACAAGTGTTGTGACTTGTCACAGATGGTCTGATCCTGATAATTTGTGTAGGAGACATGTGAGCGGGGGCGTCCTATATAAAGAGTTTGTATAAGACCTGACCATAAAGTGTTAACGTCTCGTTATATAACACCATTCATGATAGACACTTCACTTTACTAGGATGACCATAGATAACATGACCTCAATCCTGAGTGAGTTGGGAACTCCTGCCATTGAGGGTGGTCATTTGATTTGCATGGGTGTGAGTGGCCAGGTCACCGACTCAAATCTTCCACTTTGGGGATTCGTCTGATTTTGGAGCTGGGAACTCAACTACACAAGATGGAATTCACTCCTTCTCCGAAGCAAGGGTAAGTAGATAGATAGCTCCCTTAAGGGCTGATCCCAGGACTTGAACGATGTGGCACCACACACCTCATGGCCCAAGAGGTATTCACACATAGTAGAACAATGTTGTATTGTTTATTAGAGGGATCGGTGATAAATTGGCTCAACTGTACTTACAAGCATCTGTGAAGGGTTATCGTACTCATGATTTGTTATGGACACATAAATATATCTGTGGTAAGAAGAGTTTAACTGTTGGTCTTTAGTAAATGCCTGGCAGTTAACAGATGGTGAATCTCGTGGTTAAAGAGTTTAGTCAGCTATTCACGTACCATTGGAGCTTCAAGTCATAGGTCCATAAAGTCCCCTTGGTAGTTGGATACAAGTTGAGAATAAGTTTTTGGGTCAGTTTGAAATGTTCAAATTGATAAGAGGAAGTTCGATTATATATGATATAATTGAACTAGTTAATTATATATGATATGATTGACTAAATGTATGAGATATATTAATTTGGAGGAAAATAGATATAAATATGATTTATATCAAGTAGAGGAGAAAACACAATGGTTGATATATGATATCAAACTATAGGTTATGAATATAATATGATTATATTTATTATTTTATTAATTGGACAGTTATGAGATAATTGGCCACCGTTTTCTCCGAAATCATGCGTTATTGGAAGTTCAATTCAGTTTTTATAACTGAAGAATAAAATGAAAATGATTTTCATGTTTGTGAGAGATAGGCATAATTGCTCACGGTGTGTTTACAATCGATCGCATAGTATTTGAGAGCCTATACGATAGCGCATTGCATTTACTAAATAATCGCACACCCGCGCGCCCTTTCTCTAAATGATCACTTGCCATTTCTTAGACAATCGCTTAGCGCCTGAGCTGAATTAAACGATCGTATAGACGATCGCCTAGCTTTTACTATATGATCATGTACCTTGCCTAAACGATCAAGCACCCGACTATATGATAGTCTTTCACTTCTCCCACTTGCTTGATCTTTTGTACACGATAGTTTTTCCTCCTCACCTCTACCAAATCTGAACAAAGCCCACCTTTTGGATTCTCACTCCGAGAATACTAAGGGCTCCGAGTGGTGGTGTCGTCCCCGTTTCCTGGTGTTCGTGTGAAGTCGTTCATAGTAAACAATGGGAAAGTTGTTGAACGAGTGCCTGACGTTCTAGTGAGAGGAGTTCATTCGCAAAGAGAACGAGATTTCAAATGAAGAAAAACTTCAATTGGTATGTTCTCTCGGTCTCTTGTTTATTTATCCTTTAAGCATACCAATAATTTAGCGTTGTTAATGTATATTTATATGTGTGAATGTATATGTGGAAATTCTGTCACAATGAATTGGAAAGATCCGCTTCCGCTCATAAGTACTCTTGTATAAGAGTTCCTTCAGTGACCACTATGTTCAAGACCCAGAATCAGCCCTTAAGTGAGCAATCTATCTACTTACCCCTTCTTCGGGGAAATAGTGAATTCCATCTTGTGTAACTGAGTTCCCAACTCCCCAAGCAGACAAATCCCTAAAAAGGTAGGCTTATTGAGTTGGCAATCTGGCCACTCTCACCTATACTACTCAAAGGACCGCCCTCATAGGCAAGAGTTCCCAAAACACTCAGGATTAAGGTCATGTCACCTATAGTCGTTTTAATGAGATGTAAGTCTTAATTATCAACGATATTATATAAAGAGACAAATCATCTCGTTGTCCGATCTTATACAAACTCTTTGTATAGGACACCCTCGCTCGCATGTCTCCACATGAATAGTTAGGATCAGACCATTTGTAGTAGTTCACAACACTTGTAAACCTCTACAAAGCGGGCCATATTTGTATTGTCACGAGGATAAGGAATCCCTCCTTTATCCTTATACTACAGACCTTTTAGGTATTACTTAAGGCATGATCCACTTGTATATCTCATATACATGCTTAAGTTTACATACAATAACCACAAATCTTTGTTTATTGGATATGAGTAAATGCAACTAAAATAACTCTTATTTCATTAATAACAATGTGTACAATGTTTACAAACTACAAGAATCCGGGAGAATTAGAACACCAATCCCAACAATAATTACTATAATGTATTTGATGCATGATAATATAAAGTTTATTTGAGAGAAATAAATATTTGAATATGAATATTAATTATGTGAATTGGACTCATATAATTAAATTTTATATAAATATGATTTATATTAAAAGCTATTGGAGAGAGAGAATTAAACTGTAGGTTATATTGTATTGGATACAATATTAAACTATAGGTTATATGTTATATTTGATATAACATATAGTTTAATATATATTATATGATAACATGGTTATCATATAAATATAGATTAAAGTTTTTTTTTTATTAAAATTATTTTATTTATTATTTTTAATTTTTTAAAATAATTTTAGGGAGAGAGTTATAACTCCTTCTCCCTTTTTCTCTCTACATCGTGAGGGTAGGAAGAAATTGATTTTCTTATTCTTCTTCTTAGAAATTGTGACAGAGGGGTTATAAAAAAAAGGGGTTTTTAATCTCTCCCCCTATCAATCGCTCTCATCTTCCTCTTATCTCTCTCAAAATCTCCCTCATCCAAAATAGTGAGAGCCCACACCACCTGGATTCTCATCTTGAGAATATAGTGGAAACATCGTGGTGGCATCCTTTTGGTTTGATGATTTTTTTTTTAATTTTTTTTTTGAAGATTGGTCTTCAAGGTAAGGGTTTCTTAAACCCATTTTTTTCTATTCTGTATTTTTCTTTTAGCATGTTGTATTTTCCTTATTAAACACATAATTTCTATTTGTTTGCTGTAAAGTTTAAGTATTTGTAAATCTTGGATTTTTGGGTTCGATCCCGTTTGCCGCTCAAGGACCTTCAATGGATCATTCACAATCGAACATTGGGTGGATTCAAAGTACTTAGTTAGGCATTTCTTTACTTTTTCTTACACATTTACATTCTTGCACTTTATTTTCCTGCACTTTACATTCCCGCATTTTATTTTCCTATCAAACTAAACCACAAATCCCCCCGTTTTTACTACTTTCCATAGATTAATTTAACCTAGAGAAGTTTTATATTGGGCTATCTGTGGTTCGACCTTGGACTTGCCACTTGTGCTACCCAATAGTATACGTTCGGCGAATTATAAATTTTATTTGTTTAGGTTAGGGGTTTATTAACGACGTAAGTCCCAACCCAACATCTATGTTCAGGATGCACACCTTTGTTTTGATAGGAAGGCTAACATGTATACCTAGTGGGTCCTGTAGTGGTACGTATTGGGTATTTTTATACTCACTCTATTATCTAAGATTTTTTTCCAGGTAAAGGAAATGATAGAACGATGAATGACAAGAAGAATCCCTGTTCGAGCCTCTAGGACTTATCAAACACTTCCACCTATGTTTTGTTTCCCCCCCTCGTGTTTTCATGATTTAATTTGAAATTAACTTGTTTTTCAATTGGATTTAAGGGTACCCCGAATAGTGAAATTATGTCCAGTGAGTTTTTGTATGAGAAATTTATTTTATGAATTTTTTATTAGTTTTAGCCAGATTTTGCTAAAAGAAGTCGTTTTAAGTTTTATGCATACATGTAGTAACGGTCCTTTGCTGATCTAGAAAGTCGAGTCATTTCAATTTGCACTAAGGGCGAGTGTTAAAAATTAATGAAAGCTTATTTTGCAAGTTATTAATTAAAGAATCTTTTCTTTACTTGAAGTTAATGACTTTTATTTAGAGTAATGCCTCATAAATTGGAAGATAGTGTTATAATGGTTTAGTGGATTGATTAAATGAGCTTTTCTAGGTTAGTGGTAGAAATTTAAGGTTAATACATTAGTGGATAGTTTCTTATTTTTCTTATAAATACTTGTATTTTTTGCACTTAAACGAATACATAATTTAATTGAAACACTTGATCCTCTGTGCAAATTTCTCTTTTGTTTCCATATTTTGTTCTCTTTGATTTGTTGTTTTTCATTGCAGAGCGAGAAAAGAAAGAGGAGAGCAAGAGAGTGAGAGAACGAGAGAGCAAAAGAACCAATCAACATGTGTGAGGGTTTCGTTTTGACAATTTCATTCGAGTTTGACATCAACAAAGAGTTAAAAAACCAAATTTCAAAAAGGTAGTCAAATCTCAAATTTTTTTCTCCACAATTTAAGTCATCCATACAAAAACCTCCTAATCTAGTATAGTAATCTAGAATGCTCAAGTCTACATATATATTTGTAAAGAAAAATAATTCCGAATGTCGATTGTTTAAATTTTTGAATAGCAAAAAATTGAGAAATCGGAGGGGCAAAAGAAAAAATAGTTTGGAGGGAGCGGGAGGGGGATGAAGACATGCCGGGAAAGCGCGCCACCGAGAGTGAGGCAACATTTTGAATCGGAAGCGCGGGCCCTGCCTCCACATTTACACCATTGGCGCTTCTTCTCTCTCTCTATATATATAAAAATTAAACCGAAAAAATAAAAATAATAAAAGGGAGGTATTATCATTTCCTCCGTTTCCCCCGAGACCCGCTCTTAGATTCTTCTAATTTGGGCATTTTTTTTCCCTCTCTACACTCGAATCAAATCTACCTTCAATGCTTTCCAAGGTTAGTCTCTGAATCTCCGCCTCCCTCCCTTTTACAATACAATGCTTTTCTTTCCTCTCAACCATCCGATTCTACCCTTTACGATTTTGCTGATGAATGTCGATTTTTCTAGGGTTACTGTGTTATTTATGATTTTATCAACTTATTTTGCTTTATTCTCATTATTTCTCTTTGTCTATGTCGCCGTTGCTCGTCTTTAATTTCTTTTTTCTTTTCAGAATCTTCCAAAATTGGGGTTTCTGTGTGTGTGTGTGTGTGTTTGTGTGTTTCATCTACACTGACTAGGATTTGAACCTGATGATTTAGGATTTCTTCCACCCGACCGATTAGGCTTTCTAGTTGCCAAAGTTCTAGAAGATAGATTGGTTGGGTTGATCAGATTAGCGTCCCCACTTCCCGTGTGAGATAATGCGCGAAGATAACGTTAACGATGCGTTAGGCCACAATCGTCTGGTTCTCGGAAACCTGACCAATCGTCCACTCAAACGAAAGCTTTCGTCAATCTTGAGTGATTCGGGGGTTAAATCAAGGGATGGGTGTGGCAAAACTGTGGACGGGAAAGAGGAAGACTTTAGATTCCCGAAGCACATGCGTCTACAAGCAGCGAAATATGTCGAGGAGAACTGTAAACGCTCGTGTGGAAAACACTGTTATTCAATGGCGCTGTCTAGATTTAGTAAGGAGCAGCAGGAATCTGATTGCTCACCTGCTTCCAGTGAAGCTGATACTGCTTTATCTGATATACCTAAAGAAACTGTGCAGTGTAATTTGCCGAATGATGAACCACATCCTGTGCAAGAGGATGAACACAGAATTACAGATAGTGAAGCATTGGGAGTTCCTTGCTTGCCCACTTCTGTAGTCCCTACTTGCTCTGAAGATGACAAGAAAGATTGTCCTGGAATTATGCTAAACAATGCTGATAATGAAGAAGCAGCTGATCTTGTTTTAAGGAATGACGAAAAGGATATTGACATTGGTATAATTGGCTCAAGCAACCATGATTCCTCTGAATGGTCGAGGATACCTATATCGGGTTCCAAGTCTTTGGCATTGGAAAGGTGCTCAGGACTCAAGACTGATAACTGTGCTAATCTAGACATGTATGGGGACTTGCTTAAAACATGTTCTTGTTCATTCTGCTTGAAAGGTAATTAGAATGTAAGTTATTTAGTTATGTATGTAACCAGGGATTCTTTAAAAGTTGTGTTCCGAAAAGCTAAATTGGTCTGCTTTTGTAATCAGCATCATACATTTGGTCAGATCTCCATTACCAGGACATTAAAGGACGGATTTCAGGTAAAATTGTTCTTCCTTGTATGATAATACTATCGTGCTTCTTGGGTCATTCCTTCTTATTGATAATCATGGTATTTTCATTCTTTTAGCACTTAAGAAAAGCCAAAAAGATGCAAGCATCCTGGCTCAGAAAAGCAGCAAAGAGAAAGAGACTTATCATGGTCAAGGAAATTCTTCCAACTCAAAGCTAGAATTTGATCTTTGTGGTCAGTGGATGTCACTGTTCCGTCATATGGAAGATACGTTTGCTCATGAAGGCAACCAACTTGTAAGTGTGGATTTTGTATACTTCTATGAACTATGAAATCTCTTACCCATCATAAATGTCTACCTTCCATTTATTTGAATCTTGGAAAGACATAGCGGTGGTAAATCTTGTTTCATCTGGTCAACAGCAAAGCAGTTTTGTTACCCTGAAAGATCTGAGAGAGGAATGCAAAATGAATTTGGAGATGCTTAATGCCATGCCTATGGAGAAACATTAGCGTGCTGTTGTTTTTCCTGCCACTCTGACGGCCATTCTGATGGTTGTGGGCCGTGTGGTTAGTCACTTATGCTGTCCATAATCTTTTGAACTCGCCTTGGATAGGGTAGCTGTATTATAAATTTGGAATACATGTAAAATCATCAATTCTATTTTTGAATAACTCTGTCTTCATCCTCCATCCGATTCGGCTTTCCTGTATATTTTTTACTACTTTGGTCTTTGAATGATTTTAGGTAGTTTGGTAGCCTATCAAATTCTGTTGTATTAGGTTGATATGATAAATGTTTTACGGTTGACATCTTTTAAATAGAATGGATATATCATGTTATCAAATCACTCAACCTTATAAGTCATGACAAGTTCTTTAAAGAAATTTACGAATGACTAGGACTAATACTTGTCAATAAACGTTGATTTATTTTATTTACAGAATGCATAACAGCCTTGAATTAGATATAGATATTCGATACATCTGTTATGATGACAGGTAACTAGTTTGAACTTGCTCTTTTAAGATTGCTATTCTGTAATTGAGATTGAGGGTTTGCATTTTAGGGGTCATGGGTGTTTCCAAAATGACTTGTAAGTTTTGATTGGATGGGACCAAGTAGTTTGAACTTGGCAGATTGGTTTATTAGGTCTTAAAATTAGTATTAGTCGAATCAATCTGCCATCAAATCTCGAGTCTTTCAAAAAATAAAATACTTCTTGATAAAAATTTATTAAAATGTACTTGAAAAGTTATTTTGAGTAGTTGACAAACACTCCATTTTTTTTCAAAATGACTTATTTTCTAAATTAAATACTGCAAAATGTAATCTAAACATTCTAAGAAACCAATCTCTCATTATTTTATTCGGTAAAAGTTTTTAATAAGTTTAATTAAATTAAGCTTAATATGTTCATTGTCTAATCAAGATAGTTTCATTAATTCAATCTAAGAGTAGTTTTAGAACAAATCTGGCCATCACTTTTTATTTAAATGGGTGGTGTTTGGCCATGGTAGATAAGTGATTGTGATAGAATACAAAATCACTTTAAATGGTTCTCATTAGAATCACCTCCCAAGTGGTTTTCGAAAAATGGTTAAGATTTTATTTTTAAAATGACTAATATTTTGGGTTTTTTGTTTTTGTTTTTTTAAAAAAATCTCTCTACTTCTTAAATTATGTAAGAAGTTATTTTTTCCCACTCTATTGTTTTTCCTATCTGCATTCATCTTTATTTTTTTATAGTACAAATTGAAGTGGGGAATTTGAATTAAGAACCTCTTGGTCCTTCGATATATACAGGTATCAGTTGAGTAACTCTTATCGGTATTTTCTAATTTGCGGCTGTTTGAATTTTTTATAATCTCTGTTTCTAACTTTATTCCCTTGTTTTCTTTTCTTCTTCACACATTTTTTTCTCTCAATATTTTAAAAATATGTTTAACATTTTTGTTACTAAAATAATTTTTTTCCTTCTCTCTATTTTTCTGCTCTCTAAACTTTTTTTAAACCTTTTCTCCCTCGAATTTCTGTTAAATTATTGTCTCACTCTATTTTTTGTCCCTTCTTTTCTTTAAGCTTCTTCCCGGATTATTTTCACTCTATTTTTTTACTCTTCAATTTTTATTTTTTTCCTAACTTCCTTTCTATGTAACTTTTGTTTACCCCACCATTTTTTCTTCCTAAGGGGCTGAAGTTTTCTCAATGCCTAAAAATTAAGGATGTTTGAGAATTATATGTCTGGGAATAAAATTCTCAAAACAATGTCTGAGAATATTATGTGTGGAAATAATATGTGGGAATTAAAAAAAAAAAATTGAGATTGTGAAAACAAGTCCATGAGGGTTTATGTCCAAAGTGAACAATATCATACCATTGTGGAGATAATTTGAGGGTCTTGTACCTATCAAGCATTTGTTGAAATGTCTTGAATCTATTTGTTGGCGCTTCGGACAACCAAGTACGGGGGTCTCGCTCTGCTCATGGATGTAGCTAACACATTATTAGTGAACCACGTATATTTGTGTGTCGATCTTCTCTATCTCTACGTTTCCTTTTTTTTTTTGTATGTTTTTTAATTGTCGATTTCGTAACAATACGATCGCTTAAATTATCTACACGATCGTTTACAAAATACTATACATTTGTTTAAATTATCTACACGATCGTTGAGCTCCGCTACACGATCGCTGAGTAACAAAATGTTATACGATCGCCTACCAAATGTTATACAATTGTTTACCAAATGCTACACGATCACTGAGCTTGGCTACACGTTCGTTTAGCTCTGCTACACGATCGTTGAGTAACAAAATGTGCTTACCAAATGTTATATGATTGCTTACCAAATGCTACACAATCGCTGAGTAACAAAATGTTATACGATCATCTACCCAATGCTATACAATCGGCTACCAAATGCTATACAATCGCTTACCTAATTTTATACGATCCCCTATCAAATGCTATATGATCGCTTACCAAATGCTATACGATCGCTGAGTAACAAAATGCACTTACCAAATGTTATACGATCGCTTACCAAATGCTATACAATTTCACGGCTGGAAGGAAAATCGTGGTAGGAAGTGGAAGAAGAAATGAAAACCCACACTTCTCCATGGGTATGTAATTCCATCATTTGTGTGGGTAAAAAAGATACCTAGGAATTGCCTTTTCCAAGATAAATAAATAAATTCCATCAACCAAACATGAGTTTTGTAAACCCATTCCCATTCCCGCCCTCTTTTCCCTCCAACCAAAATGACCCTAAATGTAACGCTTTTTTTTAAAAAAAAAAAAAAAAAAAAAAAAAAAAATTGTTTGGTTTTGTTTTATTTTTGTGTTTTTGTGTTCTTGTATTTTTGTTTGTTTGTTTTGTTTTTTTTTTTTTTTTAAGTTTATGATTCTAAAATCAGTTTTGAAAACACACATTAATCATGAAAAACATTTTTAACTAAATCAAAATCACTTACAAACTTACCTTTATAACTCAGGTTTCATTTGAAAACTATTTGGATTTTAAAAATTAAGCCTATAAATATCACTTTTATCTAATTGGCTTATGTGTTTTGTTGTCTAGATTTTAGGAGTGTTTTCAAAATCACGGTCAATATATGAAAACTAAAAAAATGTAGACTCTAATTGATAACTGTTTTGTTTTTTGTTTTTGAAAATTAAGCTTATTTTTTTTCATTTCTTGCACTTACATCTTTCTTAATTCAAGAGTTGAATTCTTAGCTACATTTCATAAACAAGTTTTTTAAAAAACTATTTTTTTTATGCCAAACCATTTGCTTTTTTTTAAAAAAAAAAAAAAATTAAACTATAGACACTACTCCTACCTCTAAATTTCTTTCTTTGTTATTTTCTTTTTACCAATGGTTTAAAAAACCAAGCCAAATTTTGAAAATTAAATAAAAAGCTTTTAAAATTGTTTTTGTTTTCGACATGTGGCTAAGAATTCAACCATTATAATTTAGAAAGATGCAAATCATTGTGGGTAAGAAATATGCTTAATTTTTAAAAATCAAAAACAAAAAATGAAATTGTTACCAAACTAGATCTTAGTTTTCAAAATTTGGCTTGATTTTTCAAAACAATGGTAAAAAATAGATAATAAAGCAAAAGACTTAGAGGTAGAATGAGTGTTTGGATGCTTAATTTTTAAAAACAAAAAAACTAAGACCCTGTTTGGTAATTATTTTGTTTTTAGTTTTTTTTTTTTTTTAAATTAAGCCTATGAATATTACTTCCGGCTTTAAATTTCTTTATTTGTTATCTATTTTTCACCAATGGTTTAAAAAACTAAGCAAAATTTTGAGAGCTAAAAAGATTATTTTTGGAATTTGGAATTTGGCTAAGAATTCAACTATTGTAATTAAGAAAGATGCAAAGTATTGTAAGAAATATAGATGAAATATGCTTAATTTTTAAAAACAAAAATAAAAAACCAAATGGTTACTAAATTGGGCCTAAATAATTATCAAATGAGCCTATAGTTTTCGAAAACTTGTTTTTGCTTTTGAAATTTGATTAAGAATTTAAATCTTTATATAAGAATTATGAAATCATGAGATAAAAATTGTGACAAAATAAGTATAACTTTTTTTTTAAAAAAAAATGAAATAGTTATCCAACGGAGTCTTTAGGCCTGGTATGAAACCATTTAGTTTTTTGTTTTTTGTTTTTTATTTTTAAAAATTAAGCTTATTTAATCTATATTTTTTACAATGATTGAATTCCTAGTTAAATTTAAAAAACAAAACAATTTTTTTTAGTCTCAAAATTTGACTTGATTTTTTAAACTATTGGTTTTTATTCCTCTTTCTTCTTCTTTTTTTTTTTCTCTCTCAAGAAAGTAGCAATCATGCATATCTAAGGTATCAGAAAGTTTGTCTCGAAAAAAGAAAAGTTATCAGAAAGTTCTCTTCAAAAAAGAAAAAATAGTCATCTGAAAGTTTTGATACAGAAGTAAGAATTGAAGACAATCTCCAGTTTACTTCGGATCTACAAACTTGAAATTTTATCATTTGCATATAGGCAGTAAAATAAATCTGTTCTTCTTTTGAAAATTCATCTGTGTACCGTTTGGTGGAAAAAATAAAAAACTTACTATTTATTTTATTTTTTATTTTTGAACTTCAAATATCGATGTTGATTGTATAAATTCATGTTAGTTGGACTATGCTTATGTTGGCTACTAGACGGATGAGACCTAAAAAAGATGTTATATTTTAGAATTATTGAAGTGATCACAAATCTATAGAAATATACTATTAAATAGAACATATATAGAATTACTTTTCCATTTCAGGCAATGGATGAATAAGGTTGTACTCACTTGGGCTTTTCTATTATGTATCGTGTCAATCCATGCTTCATTTGTAATGTCAATTCATTGGGATCAATGGAAAAGCAGCAATAAAACATGTAACTTTCATCACTATACATATATATATAAAAAAGTTATATGCAATTATTTTTACATTATGAAATAAATAATGAAATGTAAGTTGTGGTTGTGGGAAGCCTCAATAGATGCAAAGCAGAGTAAGCCGGCATTTGCATCTTCTTATATGTGCGCCACATACATCTTTATTAACATGTTCATATAGTGGTTGATGCTTTGTTTGTATTGCAATACATAAGTTGACCTTTTTCTAAAAGTCAACTTAGGAATTCTTTATATTATCCTCCATTGTCTTCTCTGATTCCACGACTTATTTAGCACAAACCCTCATAATGTTAATATTTTCATTGGCCTCAACAAGCCTAGTGCGCTGTGGTGCGGTGGTGCTTATTATGTTCAGGTATTGCCGCATTTTCTATTTGGCTTTGCCCTTTTGTTTAATGTGTTGAATTTGACTGAATCCTAATGCTAACATTTTTATAAGCTTAATTTTTGTCGTTTACTCTCTTGTCACTTTTCTATTCAAGTAATCCAGCCAATTTGTATTTAAAAAACCTTATGAAACATGTTCATTTTCTAGTTTGAAGTTGAGCAATTCTTTTCCAATTTTTTTGTTTTCAATCAGTACCAATCTTTTAAATCTCTTTTCTTCTAATCATTTAAATTCTAAACATAAAAAATTTCTTCTTGTTTAAGATGGAGATTTGTCGGAATGCCTTTGAATTTTAAACCTAATTAAAATTGGGATTTGTTTGAATGCCTTAAATCCTAAACCTAATTAGAATTGTATTTGATATATTTAATTATTTAATTCTTTTCTTTCTCTACTTAGAGTTTGGAGAAGTGTACTGTATAAACTCTCTAACCTTATAGGCATTGTCGGAAAATTAATATTTTATTGATGACCAGATAAATTACAATGTAGAATACAGGGGATAATATATTAACAAAATGGAATAATTAAGGAAAGTCTAAATAGCCTAAATTAAGGATAATTGATAGCTAATAATATTCAAATTTACAACAAATAATACTCATATATGGTAACACCCACCTGCAGACTCAAGGTGGTAAAGCAGCAACCAATTTGAGTTTGTGAAGCAACTGAAGAAAGCAATTGGGTGACAGAGCTTTTGTGAAGATATCTACAGGTTGCTCTGTAGTGAAGATGGATCGCAAGAGATGAGTGTTGCCCATAAGGTGATGGTGAACAAAGTGACAGTCATTTTTAATGTGCTTGGTACGTTCATAGAATACATCATTGTGAGCAATTTGGATGGCATTACGATTGTCACAATGAAGTACATTAGTAGACTGTTGAGGAACACCCATATCAGTAAAGAGCCAGCAAAGCCACAATAACTCAAAAGTAGCATCTGCAAGGGTACGATATTTAGATTTTGTGCTAGAATGAGAAACAACAGTTTGTTTCTTACTTCGCTAAGAGAATAGAGAATCTTCTAAGTAAAAACAGTAACCTGTGATGGAACGACGATCAGTAGGATCACCAACCCAATCAACATTAGAGTAGCTAGATAATACTAAGGATGACTGAGAAGAAAACTGAAGTCCATGGCCAAATGTGCCTTTGACATATCGTAGAATGCAAAGAACAACAGTAAAATATATGGACCTAGGAGCGACCATGAACTGACTAACAATATGAACAACATATGCAATATTTAGATGGGTCACAGTAAGATAAATGAGATTGACAACGAGTTGCTAATAGAGGATGACATCTTCAAGACGAACGCTATCAAATGGAGTCAAACAAACATTTGGATCCAGTGGTGTTGATGATGTGGCCAAGTCAGTTATGCCAAATCAAGCTAGGAGATCATAAGCGTATTTGGCTTGAGACAGATAGTAACCATCAAAGTGAAATGAGACCTCAAGGCCAAGAAAGTAACTGAGTAGTCCAAAATCTTTCATCTTAAAAGTATCCCTCCAGATAGTTTTACAAGTCAGATATAGCCTGAGGATCATCTCCTGTAATTATCATATCATCAACATAGAGAAGGAGAAAAACAATACCGTGGGGGGTCTGACGTATGTAAAAAGAGTTGTATCGTGGGAATTGGAAGTAACCGAAGTTGGGTGACAATGGAACTGAATGTGGCAAACCATGCTCATGGGGCTTGTTTTAGATCATATAACGTTCGTTAAAGAAGACATACTTTCTAAGGTGGAAGAGTCGTGCCAAGTAAAGGTTTCATATACATTTCCTCAATAGAGCTCCATGAGAAACACATTTTTAACATCCATCTATAGAAGAGCCCATGGTTTGGCCGCTGCAACAGCTAAAAAACGTTGAATAAATGTCATTCGAGCTACTGGAGCAAATGTCTCTTCATAGCCAATGTCGTATTCTTGATAATGGCCTTTTGCAACAAGTCGAGCCTTATACTATTCAATAGAGCAATCAGAATATGTTTTGATTTTATAGATCCACTTACAACCAATAGGTTTCTTACTCAGGGGAAGATTAATGTAATTCCATGTATGAGAGTCTTGAAGATGCGTGGAGTTCCTCATCCATTGCTTGCTACCAAGGAGGGTTAATGCTACCCTCATGATAAGATGACGGTTGGACTAAAGACTAAATGGTGGAGAAATAATGAAAGTATTGAAGATGATAGGGAGGTTGGCTTATCCGGGTGGAGTGACGAACATGAATGACTGGTGCATGTTCAAATTTAGCAGCGGAGACAAATGTTGATGTCGGGCGAGCAAGAAGACGGGCAGTTTGAGCAAGTTGAAAGGTGGTAACAGCGTTGGATGAGGAAGTATAATTGCAATCTAATGTTGAATCTAGGAGAGGAGAGATATGGGTGGTGGGTCAAGTTCAGGGAAAATAGCATTAGAGTGATCGGTAAAGAAAAGTTGTTTATCGGATAGAGGGATATGGAAGGAGGAGAGATTGGAAAACATATGAGGCTTCCAAAAAGTAACATGATGAAAAATACGTAACCGTTTAGAGATAGAATCCTAGCAACAAAAACATTTATGATCAATTCCATAGCCAAGGAAACAACATAAACAGGCACGAGGTTTACAAGTTTGGTATGCTCATGAGAGTGTAAAAGAACAAAGTAGGCACAACCAAAAACTTTAAGAGGAGAGTAAGAAGGAGGATTACCATAGAAACGTTCAAAAGCGAAGATGTTTTGAAGGACAGAGGAAAGTAGACGATCGATGACATAAACAAAAGTGAGAGCAACTTCACCCCATTGCAGAGAGAAGCTGAACAAAGACAGAATCCAAAATATGACAATGTTTACGCTCTGCTCGACCATTTTGTTGAGAAGTGTAGGGGCATGACCATTGAACAAGAGTGCTTTGTTGGCTGAGAAAAGATAGAAGAATTGAGTCCTTGTACTCCATTACATAATCTATACAAAGGACTTTGATGGTTTGAGAGAATTGTGTTTGAACTATCTTAGCAAAGACAATGTAGACTTGAGATAAGGCAGAACGAGATTTTAGAAAACATATCAAAGTAAATCAAGAAAATTCATCAATGATTAAGACGAAGTATTGATAGTCATTGACAGTGGGAGTGGGAGCAAGACCCCATATATCAGAATGAATTAAGCCAAAAGGTAATCACAAGAAAAGGATGAATGAGGAAAAGATAAAGTAGGTTGTTTCAAAAGTTTACAATTACACAGTCAAATGGAGCAAAATTTGAAACATTATTTAAATCGCTAATAGAAACTAACTTGTAAAGTTTTTCAGCAGAAACATGACCAAGACGGAGGTGCCATTGATATATGGCAAAGTCAGTGACACGCAAAGATAGATTGAGAAACAGGAAGCTGAAGAGAGGTAAATTCAAACAATCATCCTACTTTGCACCCCATACCTACTATTTGTCCCATTTGCGGATCCTAAACCTGAAAACCATTAGGAGAAAGACAAACAGTAAAAACAAGATCACATAATTGACCAACAGAGGCAAGATTAAAATTCAAATTAGGGACATGATAGGTATTTAAAAGATTTAAAATTGGGTTAACAAAAATACCGATATGAAAAATGGACATGTAATTTCCATTAGCAGCATAAATGGAGGGTAAAGATGGGCTAGGAGTGGGAGAAGACATCAGTGAAATATCAGAGGTCGTGTGATTACAACAAGCAGAGTCAAGAAGCTAAGAATTACCTTATTTGGCTGCAAAGCAGAAGAGTTTGAGAAAATTACCTTTTCTAATAAGTTTAGAATGGTATTGATTGGAAACCTAATTAGAGGAGGAGGCAACTTCAACAACATATGAAGAACTAGTGTTAGATAAATTCCTTAGTTTGGTGGATCTATCTAGATGTCAAGGTGGTCGAGTAGGAAAATTGTCCAAAATATGACCACGTTTGTGATAATACCTGCACTTAATTGTAAGACAATCAATAAATTTATGACCATGTAATGCATAATTTTTACAAGGAAATGACTCATAATATTTCATTATTATAAGAGAAAATAGTTGAATCAACCAAAGTGGATGAACCAATGCAGTCAAACCAAACAAGTGAACCAAAATAAGCTTTACTGAACCAACTGGACCAACTAAACACTTGGGCCAAAGCAGACCAAACCAAACCAACTCGGTTTTATCGAACTAGACTAGTTTAAGTAGACCAAAAACGACTAAGACCTCTATTAATTTTGGTCTTCTGATTTCACGAGTAAGAACTAGCACGAATCTGGGACAACACAATCTGTAGAGCACTAATCTGTTGGAGTTTCGACGATGGATGGTGCGAATGAATCTGAGCCATGATGCTGCAAACGAATATAGAGTCTGCGTGAACAGATTTGGTGTGAGCAAGATACGGTGGTGTTGGATGGATTGAGACACTTCGGACCTGGGCTGAGACTCGTTAGATCTAGTGTGAAAGAGTCACAGTGGCGCTGGACTGGCTGAGATGTGCCAGATCTGAACGTTGGAGCTGGATTTGAACGTCGATGGGAAGGTCTGATCTGATCGAAATAGGTCTGATTGGAACATCGAGTCTGGGTGAGGATCTTTCAGATCTGAACAGTGATACTACAAACAAGGACAAGGACAAGGACAGGTTTGACTGGATCTATATATCAAAGTGGGCAGACCTGAACGTGTGCGTGAGCAGAGCACGAGAGACAGACTGATCTGGGCTTCACTTGAACAGGTCGGCGACAGACGGTGGTGAACTGAATAGGCAATGATGGGAGTTAGGTTAAAACCCACCATGTCGGAAATGAATATTTTTTTGATGATCAAATAAATTACAATGTAGAATACAGGAGTAGATATATTAACAAAGTGGAATAACTAAAGAAAGTCTAAATAGCCTAAATTAAGGATAATTGATAGCTAATAATATTCAAATTTACAACTAATAATACTCATATATGGTAACAGACGTTATTTGGCAGATTCTGTATTTTTTTGTAACATTCTTTCTAGTAAAATTGTTCTCCTTCTATCCTATGAACGTAGCTAACACATTGTTAGTGAACAATATAAATATGTGTGTCTATTTTCTCTATTCTTTTTACGTTATTTTTGTATTCTTTAATTATCGATTTCGTAATATTATGATAATTAATTTTGAATTTATTTACTTTTTAAATGAAATTCAATGTGGGCATCATTTTCAACAACCACAACTTGATTTTTTAGGAGTAAGTCCAAAGGTATTCAATGTGTTTGGTGGGTGTAATTATCATGAGTAGTAGGAGGTTTAATTACAAGTTTGGAAACTAACTTTTAGATTTGTATTCTAACCTTTAAAATGTTTGATAGGTAGTTCAACTTTCAATTTTATGTTTAATTAGTTTGATGTATTCAATAAATTTTTTAAAAAAACTTATGTATGAGTTATAATATTGAAATATGAGTTATAATATTAAATTTATGTATGATTGAAGTTAAAACTCTATTTTTCACAAGTTTGTGGATTTTAAAAATATCACATTGGTCAATGATTTATTAGATACAAAAATTTTGTGAATCTATTTGACATACGATTGAAAATTTACGAACATATTAAATACATCTTGAAGTATAGAGATCTATTCGACATAAAATTGAAAAATTTTAGAATTAAGTACATACAAATACGAAAGTATAAGAACTAAATTGTTATATAACTTTCTTATAAATATTATATTTGCAATGAATGTTTGTTTATATTTGTGTTTTTTAAAATGATAATGTTGCTTTTTTAACAAATTTAACTGTTTAATAACTTTGATTATTTTTATAATCTACTTGTTACTTCCATATTGAGAAGAAAGTTGAGAATAATTTATTCTAAATGGGAAATCCATAAATAAGTGTATTCCATTCAGACTTAGTTCACCCGTCTCAATTGTCTTGGTGGAAAAATAATAAAAGAAGAAATTTTCTCGAGGTTGCTTTTAAAAAATTTGTTCATATTATAATAAAGAAAGTCAATGTCAATGAGTTGTGTACATTTCTATTATAAATGTTCTGATGTGAGTGAAGAGGAAGTTTCCTTTCACTCTCCGAAATTATTTATATATATTTTAAAAAAAAAACAAAAAAACAAAAAAACAAAACTCAACTAGTCAAGTTTATATATATATAATACAAGAATCAAACATCTTACTACAAAGTTGATAGTTCAAATTATATGCCACGATTTTAGCTTCTTATTGATTTGGTATTTCACGGATTGCACTGTGAGAATTGAAAAGAAAAAAGATTTGGAAATGGGTCGAGTTTTAATCTTATAAGTTCGTGTTAGTGAGAACTTAGACATCAAGGACAATTTTTTTCATTAAAAAAGAAAAGAAAAAACTGATAAGGACCTTGTTGAAAATTCTTCATTTTCTTTAATGTCTTCCACTTAAAATAGATTTTGTGATGTCCTTACTCTTTGCATGCAAAAAAGGCTTTGGCAGTGGGTTTATAATAGTTGGACCCCTCATATAGGTTGACAATTTTTTTTTTTCTTTTTTGGGAGAGGTCAAATTATCTCTCCTTGTGGCAATATTTTCATTTATATCATACCAATTATTATTTTTTTTATAAAAAAAAAAATAAACTCTTATAAATGAAGGCAAAAAAATGCCCGGCTTTGGCTTTAATTTAAAGACAAGAAAAACAATTTAAAATCATATTTTCAATAAGCTATTCTTATAATCTAAGCATTGCATCTTAACCATGTTAGAATAGATGTCGTGAAGAGTTTTTCTGTCGTAAAAGAATCATTCTCCTAAAAGTAATTGCAGTGCGACCTCAGTACTAATTGTTCTGCTGGTTGCTCCCCAAAATTAACGTAGCTTTCAAGTTCAGGCGTGTACTCGTTAGAAAATGGACTAGAATCGGTGGAAATTTTGCTTAGAACAAAATAGGAATGAGAAAACAGTATGAACTTGCATATCTGTATCTATCCCAGATTTGATGAACCTATTAAAAAGAAGAGTAGAAATGGAACGGCTAGGGTTTAGAGAAGAGGAAACATTTACAAACATAAACGGGCAAAATAATAAAACATTCATAAACAGGCATTTAATTTTTTAATAAATTGAGTTAAAAAATTAAACGGATAAGTAATAAAAATTTAGTTCTTTTTTGCACTAGTGTGGTTACCTAAACCTGAATGTCCAAACGACAGCATGCGCGTGTGGTGAAAAGGTTATACTTCCACCACCGACATACTTTGGACTTACATCTAGCATGCCTTGGTATACCCTTTAGGCATTGTTAAATTTTCCAATGTGGGACAAAGTTCTCCCACTCCCTTTAACTTTTATTGTGGGTGTATAACCAAAAGTTATTTCCAACATACCATAGTATTAAATTTCCATTGACATGTCAATATTCCCTTCGATATTTTCATATTTCTATGGGTTCGACATCAACAAAAAGAGTGAATCGATATTTCTATTGTATTGTAGAAAAATCCATGAAGCATGAAAAATAAGAAACAAGATGCCACTAATGTAAATATAATATAAATAATGGACTTCTTAACTTATTTAAAAATCATAATAATCTAAATTTCTTTATTGAATTTTTTAATTTTATACTTTTCCAAAAATATCCATCGAAATTGATATTTTATTGATATTTTCATTGAAATTTCGGTAAAATTAAGACCTCTGATATTTCTTTACATTGTAAACCATAATCTTAACTAACCTCTAAATGTATTTTTTGAACGCTATATTTTATTTTCAAAAGAAGTTCGACTAAATATATGTTTTAAGACCTAACATTTAGGTTTTTTTTTAGTTTAGTCCATGTTGTTTCAATATTTTAATTTAGTCTCTTATTTATATATATACATATATATATTTCAAATTCTCTCATGTTTGATGATAAATCTACATAATGTACGTAATCCATATTTAGGTGTTATGAAGGAAAAATATTTGATTTTTTTTTTCCCTTTAATGGATGGTTATTGACATATGATATATAATTTCACATTTAAATCATCAAAGAAATTTTATTTTATCTCTAATATCTATTTTAGAGGAGAAATTTTTTTTTAATCATATTTTATTTTCTAATCTCTAATTCTCTAAAATTATTTTAAAAAAATCACAGTTTATTTTTAATAATCTCCACTTCTCTATAAATAAAGGATTTTTTTTTATACAAAAATCATATTTTATTCTCTAATCTCTTATTCA
This sequence comes from Benincasa hispida, assembly GCF_009727055.1. Lineage (NCBI taxonomy): Eukaryota > Viridiplantae > Streptophyta > Magnoliopsida > Cucurbitales > Cucurbitaceae > Benincasa > Benincasa hispida. The sequence goes on along the minus strand of NC_052351.1, from coordinate 25,015,981 downwards.
TGAAAATATATTTTTTAAAATCACATTTCATCTCTAATATCTAATTCAAGTTAAATAAAGGTAAGAAAAATAAAAAAACAAATCACATTTTATCCTCTAATCTCTAATTCAAGATTTGTTTTTCAATTTTTTTTAAAAAATAATATCATGACTTGAGATCTAAATTTAATCTATAAATAGCTATTTTTTTTTTCTTAAAAAAACTTGTTAACAGTATCGCTATAATTTCTTTTGTTAAAATTTGTTGTAGGTAATTTTTTGGAAATTTTCAAAAATAAAAAAATAAGGGAAATTATTTACACAAAATAGCAAAATTCTCTTCTTTGATGGAGGTTGATAAAAGCATAGGAGTCTATTAGTGTCTATCAACGATAGAAATGGATAAAAATCTATCAATCATTGATACTATATTATAGACGCTAATTGAAGTCTATCAGTGTTTATTAGTATTTTTTTTTGCTATTTCTGTAAATAGTTTGACATTTTTTCTATCGGTGAAAATTCTACTTTTTTTTTTTTTTTTTTTAATTTTGTTAATAGCAACATGTTTCACAATGTTTCTTTGTCACGAGTATCTTTTCTATCTTCTTTAGGAAAGTACCATCTCTCTCTTTTTTTGTTTAACATATGTCATCATTTTCATTTCTTTTTTCACATTTCAATTTTGTAAATACAAGTAGAGTGATTTACTGTAATTTTTTTATATGTTTTTGTAGTTTTGAGGTTCAACAAATTTCTCAAAGTTCAAGCAATTTAAAGATTGAGTAGTGATAGAGAAGAGAGTGATTATTTTAATTCTTTTGTAGTTTTTTTTTTTCATGTTTTAATTTTTGTAAATCCACACAATTGAGTTTAGGGGTTATAACAATTTTTATTATTTTTTACATGCTTTTGTTTTTTCCCCTAATTTCCAATTTGTTTTACGTACACAAAAATTAATAAAAATTTGAAATAAGGTTTAAAATCAAGAAGAAGATTGTTGCCAATCAAAAGAGATTTAGTTTTTAGGGTTCTTGTTTTGGGGAAAAATATTTTTTTTAAATTAAAATTTGAAAAAAAAATGAAATTAGGAGGAAAACAAAATCATCCAAATCAATTAAAAAAAGTTAATATAGATACAATTATAATAGAAAAAAATGATACTTTGGTTTAAATTAAAGTTAAAAATTTGGACAACAATCAAATTATCTGATCCAAAATAAATAAAAAAATAGAGAAATATTTTGGTATAATTTAGGTTCTATTTAGTAACTATTTTATTTATGGTTTTTGTTTTTGGAAATTAAGCCTATGGACCCTACTTTTACTTCAAATTTCTTCATTTGTTATCTACTTTTCACCTATGGTTTAAAAAATAAGCCAATATTTTAAAACTAAAAAAAATAGCTTTAAAAAATTGTTTTAATTTTTGAAAATTGGCTAAGAATTCAAAATTGTACTTAACAAAGATGCAAATCATGATAAGAATTCTTTGTAAATCATCGTATGAAATGTGGAAGAAATAGACTTAAATTTCAAAAACAAAAATAAAAAATAAATAGTTACCAAATGAGGCCTTAAAGTTTAGAATTAGGTGGCTAATCAAATCATCCACTGAATTTTTTTTATTAAATAAGAAAAATTATTATTATATATTTTTTAAAAAAGATTTTGGTTTAAATTAGAGTTTGAAATTAACAGATAATCAAATAACAACAATAATAATAAAATAACTAAGAAATTGTTTTAATGAGTTTAAAATAAAAATAAAAATATTTATTCTGGTTTAGTTTAAATTTTAAAAATATAAATAATCCCTAAAAAGTTAAACAAATAGAAAAGATTATCATGAAACAAAAAAGAAAAAAAAGTTGGTTCAAATTAAAGTTTGAAACTAAGAGGATAATCAAATCAACTAGAATTTAAAAAAAAAAATAGTTAAGAGATAATTATCCTAAAATTTAAGAAAAATAGTACAGAATTAAGAGGATAAAAAATAATCAAAATATCAAAGACATTCCTTCAACCAAGTGATCACGGCTTTTTAAATAATAATAATAATGATATTTTTATTCGTGTTGACATTCAAAATTAGGAACATAATCAAATAATCCCAATTCAAATAAAATATTTTTTTTTTTACTATGGATGATAATTGTCACAATTATTTTTCAAAATAGTACAAAATATTTTAGTATATATATTCTTCCATACATATTTAATTTATATATTCTTTTTTGATACATTGTATACTCAATTAAAATAACTATTATTATTTCTCATCCAACTTCCAAAATTTTTATAAAAGTTTTTTCATAACTTATTTAAAAAATAAAATTCTCTTTCTTGTAAATTTGAGTTGTATTATTAAAAATTTATAATTAAATTCTCTTTTTAAATTTTATGCAACAGGTGCAATGTACATAGTGTCAAACTAGTATCACTTATTAAGAAAGAAAAGTCATTTGAGGTTTTTTTTTTAAAAAAAAAAACTTGAATTTTGTACGGATTTCTAATTTTAAGTAGAAATATTTTATAGCTTAATTAAAATTTTCCTCTAGAATTATATGAATATTTCATAGAAAAAAGTTGTGTCAACGAACAAGTTTAGGTTTAAATACTACTTTGGTCCTTATACTTTTACTTTTTGTTTGGTCATTATGCTTTTAAATATTTATTTTGGTCCCTATACTTTCAACATTTATTTATTGTAGTTTTTGAACTTTCAAAATATTCATTTTGGTTATTGTACTTTTAACTTTAATTCCTTGAACTTTTAAAAGTGACTATTTTGACTCTTTAGAAGTAAAGTAAAAACTGAAAATAATGGAACTAAAATGAACATTTTGAGAGTATATGGACCAAAATAAACTAAAGTTAAAAAGATATGACCAAAATAGTATTTAAACAAAATAATTTATTATTAGTCAATTTTAACATATACAGTATAAAAGATGAAATAGAGAATCTGTATAAAATAAAGGAAAAGTTAAATAGCATTTTGATCTCTATACTTTGAAGTTTATTCAATTTTAGCTTATATAATTTCAAATGTTAATTTTTAATCCATGTACTAAACTTAATCTCTACTATTAGTTTTTTCAATATTATTATTTATTAGTCTTTTCACTATAAATTTTGAAAACACAATCACAGGTTATATTTTTTTTCGTGAAATTTATTCTTATTAGAAAATTAACTTTTAAGTGAATAAAATTAAGACTAATAAATGTATGTGAACTAAAATTAAACATTTGAAAATAAAAGGATCTAAGAGATAAAAATTGAATTAGAGGTCAAAATGGTATTTTAATCTAAAGTAAAACACATGGAATTTGTGGGAATCCTATTTTGAAAAAAAAGATCAAATGCGAATTGGAAGTGTTATATGAATATATGGGAGGAATTTTTGGTTGTTTAGAATTAAAAAGTGATGGGTCAAATGAGGTTTAATATTTGGAAATATGAGGCTTTTTTTTTCTTTCACTTTCTTTTAAAGAAAAACAAAAAGAGAGAATCCCAGAAGCAGTGGAATGGAATGGAAGCGCGTTTGAGTTGGCTGATTCCACGTAGGGACGGAGCGCGTGAGGTTCGGGCCCACTTTCCATTTGGTGAGTGCTTGTTCTGGCATTCGCTTGGTCTTTACGCAAACAATTCAGACGAAGGCCGACGCTCCATTGTAACTGCATGGCCTCCACGCGTTGGGATTCTTGTTTAAGGGATTGTTTGACAACCAAAGACAGTTAGATACCAATTCAACTCAATATCTGACCATGAACTTTAAATATTGGTAGGATTGAGTTGGTTATTTTACCAATTCATCCCAACTGTCCCAAATTCTCTCTCCATCCAATGTTTTTAGTGGTTCCACTCATTGGTGATTACGGTTACCACACTTCGATGATATACTCCAATGACCACCTTCAAGTGGCCAACTCTGACAACTAGCTCAGAGTACTGACAACCACCTCCGACGACACTCTGACAACCAATTCCGACAACCGTCTTGGTACAAAAAAAACTCTACTTCCACATTCGCACGACCAACTTCGACGAATAACTCCGGGCTCCACCAACCACTTCCAATGACACCTGACTAACTCCAACGACTACCTTTACATAAGCAACTTCGGCAACATACTTTGCCTACCACCTTCATGTGTCCAACTTTGACGATCACTGATAAAAATAAAACGGTGGGTTTAATTACCCACCATTTTCACTCTCACTCTCACCATTTTTCACATGTGTTTTTATTACTTTCCCAACTCTCTCAATTACTTTTTCGTTTCTCTCTCTCATGCTCTCTTCACATTTACTCTCCTTCTTTCATCTTCTCTCTTTTTTCTTCGTCTTGTTCATCTTTATCATTTTCTCTCTTCTTTCTCTATATGACTCGTATGAGTTTTATTTTCCTCTTTCTTTCTCAACTTCTTGTTTCTCTTTTTTTTTTTTTTTAATTTATTTATATAGTTGTTTTTTAGATCTAATTATTCTTTTTCTATTTCATTTTTTTCTTAAATCCAAAAAATATTACACACAACGTCCTATTATTGTTTCACTAAACAAAAGTTCAACAATATATTTTAAACTACCTATCCCTTGATGTTTTCAAATATTACATAATTCTAATGAAATAGTGAAATTTAAAATTATGGCTCAAGTTTTTTTTTTTTTTTTTAATAAAAAAAAGATAGTTTATATACTCATGCAACATAATAGTAGAAAAAATAAACATCAATATTTCTAAAATGATTTTACTGGTTTTAGAAAAAAGTAAATCCATATTCTACAAATTGGTAAAAAAAAAAAAAAAAACTATCTAATGGTTGGTTTGATGATTTAAATCGTAAGATTTTGATTTTTTTTTTATGATTAACATTTAAGTGTCATTCCTTCTATCTAAAACAATGTCAATAGTTTCATCTTATGACACTAATCCTTTTAGTCTTTTTAATTTTTACGGTAATTAATGATTAAGTTGGATTTTTAAATGGAATAATCACTTGTGTTTAAAAAATTGATTTCAAAATTTTGTGTTCTATGTATGAATAATTTGTAGAGAATTTGTTTGTTTTAATAATAGAAAAGAATTTGAAGTTTTTTTGTTTTTATCTTAGAAAAATTAGAAAAATATGTGTATAGTTGAAAATTAAAATCAACCATAGCAAAAAAAAAAAACAAAATCAATTTCATTTAAAAAACAATACCACATATCCAAACTCAACTCTACATCTAAACATAATTACTAATTCAACTAAACTCTCCACTTTTCCAGATAATAATTGCTTTTATCGCGATGAAACGTCCCTATTGTGTTTGACTTAACCCTATACAAATAACCGTGGTTAAGAAATGGAAAGGTCATCGGTTTGCGTGAAGAAGCCAAATTGGCTCTTCGGGAGTGCGTAGGAGCCCACGCCCATGGCCCTTTTCTCTTCAATTGTACAATTTCATATATCAAATACCAATTTTTAATTGCATTTCTTTTTCATAAAAGAAAAAAAAAAAATCTTAATTGCATTCATCCCCCAATTCTTCTCTGCAACGCAATTGACCATTCCGTCCCATCCACCTTTCTCCTTATTCTATTAATCTTATTTATTATTAATGAATTTTTTTAGCCAGAAATTCATTAACCGAAACCAATCAAACAACACAAGCAAAACAACCAAACTACCTCCTAAGCTAAGGAGAATAACAAATGTGAAGAGGTAGTAAAAAAACTCACTTATGGGCTATTTGTTCTCCTCTCTAAGACTTTACAAAGATCAACAATGTGTATAGAAATATCTATGTTAACAAATTCTTTAACAAACCTCGAACAAATCAAAGTCCTCGAGATTTAAAAGTCGTATTCGACTCCTAAGGACACTGACCCTACCACTTATAATCCAACTCCTTCAATCTTCCACAATTGCCTTCACTTCCATTCATACCCTAATTATTAATGAATTAGTATATTTGGATGAATGACATTTTCATCTCACTCTCTTTTAACTATACAAATTGATAAGGGTACTTGAATTTTTTTTTTTTTTTTTTTTTTTTTTTTTAAAAAAACTAAGGATAGAGTATTTGTTTATCAAACTAAAATGTTAATGGTTTGATCTCTTATTTTTATAATAATCGAACTAAAAGAATACAATTTAATGAATATATTCCATTTGAATGTTTGAAGCTATATATGTCATAATTAGCAAGTTATATTCTAAAAATATATAAAATAATAAATTTATTTTTTTTCTTTAAAGTAGTAATCAAATGTTCAGTTATTTGCCAATTTTTTCAATTAATTAAAATTTAATATTTGTTTTGAGTATTAGTTACAATCTAATTACAATGCAACTTTTTGTATGTATGTATGTGTGTTAAGAATGTAAAATACCCATATTTATTAATTAAAAAGTAAAATTGTCCAAAATAGAAAAATAAGAGAAACTATTTATACAAAATAGTAAAATTTTAATTTTCCTTGATAGAGGCTAATAGAAGTCTAACAGTGTATATCAGTGATATAAATTGATAAAAGTCTATCACTAATAGATGTTAATAGAAGTCTATCAATTTTTTTTTTATTATTTATGTAAACTATATGACATTTTTTCTATCAGAGAAAATTTTCCTATTAAAAATATAAAACTTTAGTTTATTAGTGAGCCATTTGTTTTTACTTTCTAGCTAAGATTCTGAATTCATCTTCATTTCTAAGTTAATATTATTTTAATAATAATGAATAATCACACGCGTATACTAGATAGTATATTTAAAAACAAGAAGTCGTTCTTAATTAAATATAACATCATTTTCAATTTTTTATTTTTATATATATTTTTTTTTTTGCTTGTTTTGTGGTATATCATATAAGATCACATTTATTAATTTATAGTAAAAATTAGTGTAATTATAATGAAATTTCATTGATAGATTAATTGTAATAGACCACAATCTCATAGTCCTTTTGGTTACTAGCACGCTCGAATGTCAATTGGGCTACTCTCCATTTGACGTAATTGAATTATTTTTTTATTACATTTACCTAGAATCATTAATTTAATCACATTTATTGTTATAGTTAATCTTACCTGTATTTATGAGAATCAAACTATAACGATAACGATAACGGTAATAATAAAGGTAGCAAAACTCATACATTTTACTTTGAAAACGGTAACAATAATGGTAACCGCAATAGTTACGATTACAGTAACGATATGATGTAATATCCAAATGAAATTAGATTGAACACTCTGTGTTTGTCAATTAATTTGTGCTTTTCAACTAAGTGAGTCTTATAAGTCCGATCACCTCTTATATTACCATTGATTTATTATGTTTTGAATGGTTAGCATAAATTTTATTGAATGAGACGGTGATCTTTTATGGTGGATGATAAAAATTGATTCGATAGGATAAGGAATAAGAAAGTGACATGGCTGCGCGTGCCAAACCACTATACAGTGTACACGATAAACCCTCGCAAATACAATTAACTGAAATTTTCACAAGTGGGCCAGTGCTATTCTTCCGCCACGTGTCATATATGCCAACGTGGCAGTATTTCATTGGAAATTCCACCTCGAGTTATGTTATCTTGAAGTTGACGAGATAATTTAGCAGAGAAAAATGCGATTGGGAGAGAGAAAAATGGTGGCTCTATGAGAGAGAGACGGCCATTTTTGGTGTTATATAAACACTCTGAAACCTACCTGTATTTTCAAGGCGAAATTTCATATTACGCATAACGCCCACAAGATGGAAAGCTAGTTTCTCTCCTCTTTTCTTCTTTAATAATCTGCAATTATTATCCTCTGTTCAACTACTTCGATTTCCCCCCTTCTCTAATTTCCCCGCCTATCTGTGTTCCCTTTCTGTCATCCTCTGCCTTTCATAGATTGAAATTTCGGGTTTCTTTTGGATTTTAATTTTACATTTTGTGTAATTCACCCAGGAGGCTGGTTCTTGAAAGTCAGGTGATTCAGAATATAGATCCAGATTTCTATGTTTCTTTGGTAAATATTTTCTGTTTTGTTCGACTTGGAGGGTGGTTTTTTGAAGTCCCTCGAGTTGGTTGCAGAAACAAACCTTGGTTTTTTTTTTTTCTTGTTCTGGCTTTTCTCCTCTTTTTCTCCAAGTAGAATTTTATTTTCTTTCTTTGTGCAAGTTTTGTAAGTTTCTTGACAAGTTACATGGCAGCAGCTATAGATATTTACAGTGGAATCTCAACGCCGGTTTACTCTTCGGATCCTTTTAGCGAGGAATTAATGAAAGCACTTCAACCTTTTATGAAAAGTGCTATTTCAACTTCTTCTTCTTCTTCTTCTTCTTCTTCTCTATCATTGCCTTCTCCTTCTATTTCTTCTCAGCCTTGGTTAAGCCCTGACTTTTGCTCCCCGTCGAGTACCCGCTTGTTTTCTCAAGGGTTCTCGGGAATTGAACAAATGGGTTTTGAGCAATCAGGTCCGATCGGGCTAAACAATCTCACCCCTTCTCAAATTCTCCAAATTCAAGCTCAAATTCAACTACCCCAAACAACGATGTCTTCCTTCTCTTCTTCATTCCAGTCCCAATACCATAACTTCCTTGCCCCTAAATCCATCCCCATGAAGCACATCGGCTCTCCACCTAAGCCCACCAAACTCTATAGGGGAGTCCGGCAGCGGCACTGGGGGAAATGGGTGGCCGAAATCAGACTCCCAAAGAACCGAACTAGACTCTGGCTTGGGACTTTCGACACGGCCGAGGAGGCTGCTTTGGCTTACGACAAAGCTGCTTATAAGCTCCGTGGGGACTTTGCTAGGCTCAACTTCCCACATCTTAAACACCAATTCGGAGACTTCAAACCTCTTCACCCTTCTGTGGATGCGAAACTTCAAGCAATTTGCCAGGGCTTGAAACAGGGGAAAACAGAGAAGCTCTGTTCTGCTGAGGATGAAAAACCAACGACCAGTGCACTTCCATCCGAATCAAACGCAGTGGTTAACAATTTTTGGGAGCCAGAATTGAAAAGTGAAGTGGAAACCTCATCTTCATCTTCATCCTCATCTCCTTTACGGTCTGAAGATTATTCCAGCGAATCTTCCCCTGAGTCAAGTATCAGCTTCTTGGACTTTTCAGATCCTCAATGGGGTGAAGGAGTAGAAGCATTTTGTTTGGAAAAATATCCTTCTGTTGAAATTGATTGGGCAGCTCTGAGTCAGCTGGCGGAATCAGAATGCTAATTAGTAATGTTTTTCTATGTAATTTGTGGTTTTTGATAATGGTGTCTAGTTTGTTGCAAAGATTCTGCAATGAAATTTTAGGCATTTGCAGAGTTCTTGTGTTAAATGAAAGTTTAGGGGTGGGGAGTGTAAGTTTGTCTGTAATGGGTTGTATTCCATGGTGGTCTGCAGGTTGTTTTTTCTTCTCTTGCATGACCATTTTGGTTATATGAGTCTTTTGCAAGTTGAAAATGTAAGTAAGCACTTTGTGTTTTTAATACATATGTTGGTCTCTTGTAGTCTCTTCTTGCCTGATATGTCTGCTCCAAGTTTTATAGCAGGGAGGAAATTGAGAAATTGAAAGTATATTTGTAGAGAAAATAATTTGAATTATTATTAAGGGCTAGAAATTTCGGTGAAGATGCATATGAAATTAAATCTTGAACATTAAGAGAGACTGGTGTGCATGTAGACAGACAAACTGACCAAGGCAGGGGAATTATGAAGTGGGATGCAGAGGAAGAGGTTAGAGGAGGCATCCCACTTGGATTTGGATGTATCCATTATGTTTGAAATGAAATATTCTCGTTCTTTAGGTGACGCCAAAGACAAAGATGAGAGTCCCAAACAAAAAGAAACGTTTCGAATACTTTATTGATATAAAAAAGTAAGGAAACAAAATCAGTGGGCTCTCGATACTCCTGTTTTATACATTGGGAATCCCCTGGGTGAAACATATAACAAGAGGCTGAATCCTGGCCACTCCTTTTTAGTTTTCACATGTTTTGTTTGGATCAATATTAATATTGTGTGTGAAGAAACAATATCTCCAATTTTGATCATATTCTTCCTCACCTCTTGTTTTGGAATTTTAAAAGTAGTGTGAAACATAGATTGTAAAGTTATTTGGATGGTGGATTTAAGGGAAGAAAAAGGGGGTGTAATAATATAATTCTAAATCCAAGTTGGAGTTAGGGTTGGGAGGCATCCTAGTTTACTTTACACATGCAAATGCAACTGATGTGCCATTTCCGATTGCTTACATTTAAATTCAAACTCCAAATGCAAACTAATCTAAGTTAAAGCATCTATTTTCCTTCTATACTTTTCTCAAGGAAATTCCATCTAATCTAACCCTATACACCGAGCTTCTACCTAGGTCAACCCAAACCTAGGGTAAGGATAAGGGATTGCCAAATTTTCAAAATTACATGCTCCAAATCCTCCAAATTTCTACTCAGTGTTGAGCTTTAATTTCTTTTAATTTTTTTTTTTAATTTTAGAGTAACATAAAACAATTGAGGAGATAATTAATTTTATATGGTTTTAAATTGATTTGAATATTTGGAATGATTTATTGATTTATTAGTTTGATAGAATTTTTGGAGATATTGTGATCAAATATTTGATTTATATTTTTAAAATTTGAAAAAAAATGAAAGAATTGCGGTAGTTGAAGTTAAAGGAGGGTGAAAAGAGCTAGAAAATTAGAGAGAAAGACAACAATTCAGTTTTTCAATGACAACTTCCACAAAATTGTCCATTGTCAAAGTTTGAACCGTTGGATCGTGTTGGAATTTGGTTAGTCTGCTATGAACATATAGGGTTTCGTTTTGAATGGTTGATCGTTGTTTGAAGCTCTGTTTTGTCTATAACTGAATACAATCTATAAAATTGAAACCCCCCTTCTCTCTTACTCTCGCAAACCCTCCTCATGCAAGACCCTTACTACCAGTTACTAGCCTATACAATTTGCGCCATTCGACAGCAACGCCCGCCAGCCATCTATGGTTTCCACCACTAGCGCATTGTCGCTAAAGTTGATATTTTGGGTAAGTTATTTGGTGTTTTATGGGTTTGGTAAGTTATTTGGTGTTTTATGGGTTTGGTAAGTTATTTGGTGTTTTATGGGTTTTCTTGGAAGATCTTAAATATCCATCAAATTTTGATTTAAATTTTGGCTTACCCATATTGTTTTGATGTTGAAATTGAGTCTTACAGACTCTCACGCTCTCTGACAAGAATAAAATCTTTCGACATTCTTTTTTGTAAGGTTTTTGTTGATAATATTTGGATACCCGTTAAGTGTTGGCTTAACTTTTGTTTTAATTGTGATTTTTGGAAGTTGGATTAAAAGGTCTAAAACTACTGTCCATTAAAGTTCAAGGTTGTTTTTGGTGATATAGTTGTTGGATTGTGTTGATTTTGAAGCTTCAAAGTGGTTTTGGATCAAACCACGTGTTAGGCAAGTTGTTTAGAGACATTCGGGTTAAGTGTGATTGGAATTGTGCCCTAAACTTTGGATTTAATTTCAATCTATATTTTTCGATTTATGATTCAAGGTTTTGCAAAGTTAAATGGCTAGCTATTTGGATTTAATTCCAAGCTAAGTAATCTTACTACTAAAACCACTTTCATGCTGAACGATAAAATTAAGAATAATTTTGATGGTTCTAAGACTGTATGAATCATGATGCCTAATTAGAAAGAAAATATGAACATATTATTGTCCTTTTTGAAGTATGTGATAAGCATAAGCATGATCTTGTTTTATATGGTATTTTACAAGAATGTACGAGTATGAACTAGATCTTATTTGACATGTATGAGGATGTATGAGCTTTATGTTATGATTCATGTGTGAGATTCTATTTTATGATGTATGACACTTATGTTAGTGATAGTTTTCCATACCAGTAGTCATGTACCCGTTAGAGGTTTGTGGTCTCTTTCGGGATTTCACCTGAGGTTTGTATTTCCTTCGGGATTCACTAGAGGTTAGTGATCTCCTTTGGGATTTTCCCAGAGGTTAGTGATGTCTTTCGGGATTTCACCAGAGGTTAGCGATGTCCTTCGGGATTTCACAAGAAGTTTATGTTTCCTACGGGATTCACCAAAGATGAGTGTCTCCTTCGGGATTCACCAGTGTTAGTGATCTCTTTCGGGACTTCATTAAAGGTTAGTGATCTCCTTTGGGATTTCACCAAAGGTTTATGGGTACATCTCACTGGTGGTAGGTCGGGTTAAATTATTTACTAGATGGTCATCCATGATAAGTAAAGGTTTTTGCATGTCTCATTAGAATGTTGCATTTATTGGACATAAATGCTTAGTCTGATAAGTAGAGTTTTTTGCATATCTCACTAGAATGTTGCATTTATTGGGCATAAATGCTTAGCTGACTTCAGTAGTGAGATTACTTACTGAGTATTTTATACTCATCATTTCTTATGTTATGTTTTCAAGTAAGAGCAAGGACATACCAACGAATGATAGAAGGAATCTGTGACCGTGCCATTAGGATAAGAGAAATACTTCCACTCATGTTTTAATATTCTAATGTTTTAAATTCCAGTCTTGATGTTTGAACTTGGAGTTCCTTTGTTTGAAAATTTTATTTATAAAGCTTCATGAAATTTATTTTGAACTTATATTTTAGGTAGGACCCGATTAAAGATTTATAATTATTTAGAATTTACAAAAACTATTTATTTAATAAAATTATTTTGATTTTAGTTAAAATTTATGAGTGAGTCGTTTTGAGATTTATGCTTGTATGTAGTAACAACCTATTTAAGTCTTAGAAAGTTGGGTCTTTACATAATTTGTTGCACCCATCTCAATATTCCTCTTTCTTTTATCCACAAAATTGTTTTTAAAAAGATTATTCTTTTAACAAAAATTTGTGCATATGACAAAATTTCATTGGATGTTGGCCAGGTTATATAAGAGAGGGGTGCAACCGATTGCACTTAAAATTTTCTCATCTTCAAATGGTATTGTACATGATAAAAAGATTAAAATATGAGACTACATCAAATCTTCTAATACTTATATTTAGACAATGTATGACTTTTAGTTACCTAAAAATTTTATGGAGAGAAATATGAGACTGAAGTTTTTAAAAGAGAAAATTCTAACTTTAAAATATGAAACTACATCAAATATGTTAGAATTGTTATGGATGATTTTAGACCAAAAAAAATGTAATTGACATCAAATAACAACATAAAGACAACAAGATTTGAACCAAAAGTAATATCCAAGACCAAAATGGGCTAGAAAAAAGGGACCAAGCCAACATGCTAGGCTCGGCCAAAAGCGAGGTCGAGCCTAAGTACCTATGGAAATGTTACATGGATGCTCTATTTCAAAGGATTGCCCTATAACTAAAATGAGCCTAATTTCTTTCTCTCTTTAAATAACCTAAAAATTCACAAGGGTAATTTTTTTTTTCAAAATATAGGACATCATTATTAAAATTTACCTAAATTTCATTTTGTATACTTCAATCAATGTTGTGGGAAAAAATCTATCTCTTCCTAAAATTTTAAATATGTTTTTATTTAATTTTCAAGTTTCAAGATCTTATAATTTTTTTTTTTTTTTTGCTTCTACATGTTCAATAATGTTGTATTTTTGGGTGTCATATAACAAAGAGATTAGTAGTTTGACAATGGGCTGATTTCATCTATTTGAGATTAATTTTACATATTAATGTTGACATTCAAAGAAAAACAAAACACTCTTTATTCCCGCTACCCTCTCCACTAACAAATGGAGAGGGTTGGGACATCTCCCACCTCCACCATTCATTCACAAGAAAAAATAAGGTTAAATTGAACAAAATATCCTACCATTTCCTTTTTAGATTTCCAATAACGTCGAAAAACTTTTAAAATTACTCTAAAATCCAGGGTATTTTATTTTATTTAACTAAAAATAAAAATACTTAAACACAAGCTAAACTCAAGTTGAGTATTAATCCTGATGCCTAGCTATATATATTATCAATGATGAGATTGAAGTAGTAAATTACAGTAAATAGCATATAGAATAATTTTTTTAAGGAATGAAGATTCATTGATTGACTATGTTAAATATTACTCACATCTAGGATTTTTGTCTGTTTGGTGGATCCATGGACCCTGGAGGTCCGTCGTAATAAGCAAGACAGATAAAAAGGCCGCAATGTAAAACTCATGGACTATAAGGCATCATTGGGCCCCCAAAAGAATAATAGGCCCAACAACAAACATCCAACAGTCGAAGAAACTGAGCCCAAAATACCTAAAAAAGCAAAATATTTGGATAATTGCAATGGGTAAAATTTTTAGGGATGATTATTAAGTATATAACAACTTTGTTTAAAAAAATTATAAAAATAGCAAAGTCTATTTGTGATAGATTTTTACCAGTAATATGGTCTATGACTGATAGACTATCTAAATTTTACCATATTTATAATTTTTTTTACATTATACTATATCTACTAATACTTTGAGCGTAATTGTTATATTTGCAACTCAAATAAGATTAATTACAATAGTACCGTTTTTAAGAATAATAATCAAGTGTATAACAATATTTAAAAAAATGGCCAATATAGCAAAGCTTATCAGCATAGACTTCTATCACTAATAGACTCTTATCAGCAGTATGGTCTATCATGGATAGACTATCTAAATTTTACCATATTTATAATTTTTTTAACATTATACTATATCTGCTAATACTTTGGACCTAATTACTATATTTGCAACTGTCTCAAAGATGACTGCAATAAATAGTGTTTTTAGGGATAATAACCAAGTGTATAACAGATTTTTTTTAAAAATTGTAAATATAGCAACATCTATCGATGATAGACTTCTATTACTAATAAATTCTTGTCTACTATAGATAAATTATCTAAACTTTATCATATATATCTTCTGATAATTTGAGTCTAACTAGTATATTTACCATTGTCCTGTAAGTGGAAATAACTGAACGTATTGTAGTGTACGAATGTCCACAATCATTACAATAAAAAGATAACAATTATTATGTTGCCTAAACAAAGAAATAAATTTCTTAATATGAATTGTTAGGATTTTTAGGATGAACTAATTTTTAAACAGTAACATAGAGATAAGAATTCTATTGTTTTTGAAAATTTTTAATACTACTTTTATTCGTTGCTTTTCATGAAAAAAACATTTAAAATTTATATGGTGTCTATAAAATAAAATAATATTATTGGGAATAATTTGATATACATAATAACTATATAACACTATTAAGCTGCTTATGCTTTAATTGACTATATACAAGTACTATATAAACGTATAGACGTTATATACCATAATAATTTTCAAACTCAAAAGTAAGCCAAAATGAGGAATGTAGGTTGTAAATTGAAATAACCCCAAAGCATTATTGAATAGGTAGTTAAGGGCACACTTATGAAGTATTGTTATAAAAACTATTTATTCGCTTATACGGGTTGTAAGCAGAATTACAATGACTATTTCAGTAGAATACATCGACTAATTTTGATAAGACAACTATTAGTTCGAACTACTTGATTCCGAAGGTATTGCATGAAGCATTCAAGCCACTGAATTGACTTTTTCCATAATTAAGCGATGAAATCTGTGAGTTTGAGAGGAAAGAGATTCAAAGTAGGGTTGAAATTTGGATATTTAAGCAAAGGGCGTGTGCTTGGAGGTTGTCTTTTTTGCCATTTTTGAGCAGTGGGTGCATGACTCTGCAGTTGTAGTTTTTGGTTCGACCGTGTCTCTTTCAGCTGCAAACTATTACAAGAAATTTCCATTCTTAAAAACTATATATCATATTTTAATGCTTATTTTTAAGGATAAAGTCCGAGGGTAAGGGCATGGGAGCCATTATTTAGCCACAATTTTTAACTTTCTTGAGTCTACATCCCAATTGTAGAACGTTGACGAATACTCCAAATTTAGACAAAGCAACCAGTACAATATCAATTGCATTAAATCATCAATTAAGGAACAAATAATTTTGAGTTTGACTGTCGGCTTGGAAAAAGTATATTTGAAATTAAACTCTAATAGTTAGCTCTTATACTTCCTATAAGATTTGTCATATTCATATTTTTCTCCTACCAATTTAGATGTTCTTGGCGTTTTTTTCCTAGCTGAGAACATTCATATTCTTCCCATCAAATTTCTTGACATCTTTTTTAAAAAAGATCAAGAAAAATAACACTTGATATTTAAAAAACATCAAGAAACATTATTTTTTATAATAAGGGCTTTATGTTTGACGTTTTGAATATAGGCAAAAAAAAAAAAAAAAAAAAAAGTAATCAACACGATTAATATTTTTGTTTTTTTTTTCTTTCTTTCTTACCATTTATGAAGAATGAGGAGTGAAGACATCTTATCATATGTCTTGTTTGTGCATCGTTTTAATTTAATTCTTTTGGAAAAATAAGCATATATATATTCAGAGAATAATCTAACACTATAGAATTAAGTGTGAGGTAAGTAGTTGCTTTGAGCCCACTAATTAAATCATCATCTTATAAAAGTAAATTGATATTCAGACTAAAGTTATATTCTCACAATCAAAATTGACAAGTTACCTCTTCCAGTGGCTGAAATGAAAAGCATCAAAAATCCATGGCTGAGAAAATACATAGCAATAATTGAAATCTAGGGTTTCAACATAAATAGGCGAAGAGTCCCATTTGAAATCGTCAACGGAAGAAAAGAACATTTTAGAAAAAAAAAACATTTTAAAAAAAAAGGCTTCTGTGAGGGTTCCAACGTGAATCATTAATAGAGATATATTTATAAAAAAAATTCCATATTCTATTTATTAATAGAATTAAAAATGCCAAATGAAGTAATTACAACCATTGGAAAGGGTTTTGAAATGAGATGTTGTACGTTGCCTTGAGGACTCCCACCATCATTTTACAAAAACTTAATTTCAATCTCCAATATTCGTCTCACTTCGAACCAACATAAATCAGTCACATCCCAAACTAAAAATAAAATAAATGGAAAAAAGAAAAAGAACAAGAATTTAGGCTTATTGCATGAGAATTAAATAAATGTTTAGCCCCCCTAGTTTCTCTAACTACTTTAACTTTATCTTGTGGCATGCGCATATGGAGGAGTTTCGCTATAAAGTAATCATTCTTATACTCAAGAACATCTTTTATATATAGTAAATCTTTGATCTTTAGACTTAGATAATGGTGGGGCTATTATATATATATATATATATTCCCCGTCGCAAAGGACACCTTTTTTATATTATAAACTAAAAACTATTTTACTTTAAGTTAAAGATTTCAAATCTTGATTCCGTTGCATGCCTGAGGTGAGTGTTGTTGATGCTAGATTTTGGATAGTGGAGAACGTATCTGACCTTCATGTGATACCAACTATTAACTTTTTTGAAGTGAAAAAGAATATGACCGATAAAAGAGAAAATTTGCCTATCGGTATGGTGCTTGTTACGCACACTCAAATGCTTAAATCAAAGAGTCAAAAAGTGTAGAAACTAGAAAGTTTGAGGGTAGGACTTAAGTTATCTCACATGAAGTTATACTGATGTATTTATAGAGAAAGTTGAGCTATATTGTTTACTAGGGTTTGGCTAGCTAGGGTCGGCCTTGGCGAGCATCTTCCTCTAGGCTCATTTTGGTCATAGAACAATGCTTTGGACTAGGACATATGTGGGATATGGCCCATTAGCTATTTTACTAAGGTTGGTCTTAGCCTTGGCCAAGCATACTAGTTTGGGCTTTGTCCCAAACTAACCATCTTTCACTCGTCCATTTAGGTCTTCAAGTGTTATTGTTGGTTCAAATCTTGTTATTATTATTATTATTTTTTTTTTTTGAAATTTCATCTATAGAAAAACAACCATCCTTCTTAGCCCCAATCAATTGGAAAAGCTCATAAGGAAAATCAACCGTCCAATAACAAGAAAAAGAAGAAAGAAAAGCATAATTGGCCAAATTATGGTCCATCCTATTACATTCTCTAGAATATAAGTGCAAGCGGACATGAAGTCGGCATAATAGAGAGAAAACCTCAATAAAAATAACCCCAAAGGGAGAATTAAGAAATCTCCGACAACTTTTTCACCATGCCCAAATTTTGTTGCTTTCTCGACTTTATTGTCTCTATTATTATTTTATGTCAATTCCACCCGGCCCAAAGCAAGAGTTAATTACAAAATTATTATTATAAATATGTTGTACTCCGGTAACATTGGCCGTCGAAATTGACACAAAAACATGAATAGAGAAATTAATTAAATTTGGGTAGGATTATATTCCATGAGAAAGGAAAAAAAAAAGGGTTGGGATAAAGTATTAATGCTTGTTTTGATCTAGAATGGGGGCAAAGAACAAATATTAATATTCGATGTTTAAGAAATGAAGAGAGAGAATGAAAAGTATGGTGTATTTAACGTCATAATTAATGTGAAAATAGAAGTGAAGTGAAGTGATTAGGAATAAAATGATTGAGGAGGAAATAATGTATAGGGTTAATGGGAATGGAAGATATTTAAAAAAATGATGAATCCCGACAAAGATTCTGATTACTTGGAAATCCATGAAACCGACCTGGACACTACTAGGAAGGTCCCACTTATGTATCATTTAACCACCACCAGTTCCCTTCCCATAATTTATGCTTCTTCCTTCTCCCTTCCTCAAATTCATCTAAAGAACACATCGGATAACCCCTACCTACCCTATAAAATCACTTTTATCCAAAATCATTTTCCCCCTTTTCTTCTATCTTTGTCTTCTCACGATAAGGAACCCAGCAACCTAAACACTTCAAAAGCAATCTCAGACAATGATGTTCACTCCATGCTTTTAAAGTTTACGATTCAATATAGATATCTTAAATCATCGATTAACCTAAAACCTTAAGTGGATGGGACATTTCTCCTCACTTAGTAAACTTGAAAATTTGTAAAATTGGTAGAATATTTAATAAGTAAGGAAGAAAGTTTGAATATATGACATCTAGTTTTGATTTTGATACCATACTGAATCACTAAATAATCGAATACAGGATGACATATAACTATATGTGGGCTGAGGGTTCAAATAATGGTGTCTTTAGGTCTCCTAAATTACACATAGGAGTGAGTAAGTTGGTTTAATATAATATGTGGATATATTTTGTATGTTAAGAGAGTCGAGAGATTAATGAAGTCAAAAGAAAGAAAAGAGTCGGAATGATTTTGAGGATAACAGACAATTTTGAAAGGGCGGGCAAGAGAGGGAAAAAAAACCCCATAAGGTTGGCTTTAATTTTGACACGAAAACAAGGCTTAATTGGATGCACCTGCCGACCACAAATAGCAAGTACGCATAAGTGGCACTGTCTTACTCATAAAATTAAATTTTTGTTAAAAAAAAAAGTGGTACTGTCTCTCTCTGCTTTAAAAATGGTTTCTAGCTTTCCCAAAGATTATAATATGAATTAATTCTAATTATCATTTTGTATATCAAATATGTTGGTAAAAGTCGTGTTGGACTTTTGATAAAATATTAGAAGTGCATTATCTTATATCGAAAAAGTTCAAGAAATTAAGTAATGGACTTCAAACACTATAAAAAGAGACTGTCTTTCATTTTAAATTATCCCAATTAGAAACACTTTAAACCTAAGTGCACTAATTCTAGTTCATTTTTTTTATTCTTTAATTTGAGAGTAGGGAAAAGGGAGTAAG
Organism: Benincasa hispida; assembly: GCF_009727055.1. Classification (NCBI taxonomy): domain Eukaryota; kingdom Viridiplantae; phylum Streptophyta; class Magnoliopsida; order Cucurbitales; family Cucurbitaceae; genus Benincasa; species Benincasa hispida. The sequence goes on along the minus strand of NC_052351.1, from coordinate 24,996,284 downwards.
TAGTACAAATATTATGAGAGAGTGCTTTTCTTTGGAATTAGGGTCGGAGAAAGTTTCCGGTGTGATTATAATAATTTTTCACATAGTAAAATTTTTCTAGTTCATGATTTTTTCTCTGGGTTTAGAATTTTTCCATGTAAATTCTTGTAATTCCTAATTTTATTGTTCTTTTAATTTCTATGTTATTTCTCTGTTTATTCCTGTGATAATAGTGGGTTTTTTTTTATCCAACAAGAGGTACCAAAGTTTTAGGTTCACAATTTTCTAAATTTATGAGCATGCTCTGTGATTGCGCCATTGTTTGAACTTTTAAATCAAAAAAGAATTCTAGAAATATGTTGCGATATTGTGAATTGAGTGAGTTGTTTACTATTTGCATATTTGCTAGGAATGCAAATGTGTCAAATTTTATGAGTTAAGTAAGTTTGATATGGAGAAATTTGATGGAAGGATCAACTTCAACTTGTGACAAGTGCAAGTCTCAAGAGATGTGTTAATACAATTTGGGCTACCTAAGTACAAATTAAATGGTGGTCATCGTTCAATGGCGTCAATGTGTGATTCTAGCAGAGGTTCAAAGAAAAAAGTCTTCGAGCAAAACATAGGTTGTTGGGAATGCAGACAATCTAAGCACATGAAAAATAGAATAGGTTTGTAAAGACCTTTGGATCAAATGTTGACATAGTCTTTCTCGTCAGAGGAGACAGTGACTTCCTTTCAGAAGACAAAATTCATCCTTTATGATATATTTGCTTTTATCATGATAGAGGATTAGATGTTAGTGAAGCCTACAAATTTATACATGGGCATTAGCTTGGTAGTTATGCAAGATGTATGATGGAAGTTATGTAGGTGGCTAAAAACTTCCAGGTGAACCAAGTAGGCGGAAGTTGCACCACAAATTTCAACAAGTTAGTTTATTGGCATGTGAAAAAAAAGAAAATCTATAAAGATAGTGTATTCCATGTGGTCTACTTTTTATGGTGGAGTGAGTAATAATTCTATGAGTTGAGAATTATGATTGTTAATGAAGATAATGATTGTAGCAGAAGTTGTACATTCTTCAAGTACCTCACTACAAGAATTTTATTTTTCCCGATGAAACTTTTCCTAACGTAACAAAAGCGTTTGGAGAGCTCATTTTTTCCCACGTTATTTTGTGACGTCAGGAGAAAAAAAAATCCTGACGAAAACTTGACTAGCATCGGGATAAATCAGCTATCTCGACGCCGTTTTCTTAGACTGTCGGCATAAACCACGTTAGGGAAAAGATTTGTTGGCCTCTCCCGATGCTAAAATTACGGCGTCGGGAGATAGTGTCTATCCCGATGGTATAGATGAGGCGTCGAGTTTTAAAGAAAGATTAGAAAATTTTGATTAAAGTTATCTCGATGGTGTTTCAAACCATCGTCGAGATACGTATGTTCTCCCGATGGTTTTACGAGCGTCGAAAGAGGGTTAATTTAAAAAAATGTTGAGAAAATTTTATTAACGTTATCCCAACGGTGGGTGAAACAACCATTGAAAAAAGATATTTAGCCCAATAGTTATAGAAGCGTCAGAAGATGGTAAATTTAATTAAAAAGTTACCGAAATTTTATTAAAGTTATCCCAACGGTGAGTAAACCAACCATCGGGATAATGTACTTTGGCCGACGGTGCGTCAGGAGAGGGTAAATTTAAAAAACTTGGAGAATTTTTATTAGAGTAGTTATCCCGAGGTGATCCAAACGACCGTCAGGAGAACCTATTTAGCCCGACAATTTTATGATCATCAGGAGAGAGTCAATTTAAAAAAAAAGGTAGGGAAATTTTTATTAGAGTTATCTCGACGATGGTCCAAACGATCGTCGGGAGAAGGTATTTATCCCGACGGTTTTAAGAGCGTTAGGAGAGGGTTAATTAAAACCCTCATTTGCTTCAGCGTAGCCACTGCCCTAGTTTCTTATCTTTCTTTCTTTCTTCTTTTCCAATCTTTCTTCTTTGATTCTTACAAGTGCGTCCGCCCATCCTTGCCCGATTCTCGCCGTCCGATGTGCCCTTCGTCATTGTCCACAACTAGGTACGAATTATTTTTTATTTTTTATTTTCCATTTTCCTCCTTCCCATTTACGGAGGAATCTTTCTTGATTTACAATCTCTTAATTGTTTCTTTTTCCATTTCCCATTTCCCATCCGCCCATGCTTGCCCATTTCTCGCATTGGTTTATATAATTTGGGTATTCAAAATTTTCATACCTAGTTTTTGTACTTGCAAATTAATTCTTGGTAAGACTATCCTTCAATCCTCATCCTAAAATCGAAGAAACGGGTTTTATGTTTTTTCTTCACTTTTGGTTGCTGATTTGTTGTTGGAAGTTATTTGGTTGATGAACTCATAGATGTCGATTCTGGTAAACGATGTGGTTGTTGATAATTTTAAGTTACATTGGTTTGGTCTTAGTTATAAAATTCGGTCATAGCTTCCACATAAATATTACATCTTATTTTTTTTAGCAGTACAATACAATTATAAACTTTTTTGGGTTCCTCTCTTAATTTTCATCTTCATGGACTGACATTATTTACACACATTCATTAATATTCTTGACAATAACTCACCTATGCCAACTTACGGACACCCTTTAGGTACTTATTTCAAATTTTCTTCCTTTCTTAAGTATGTCTTGGATAGTTGATGTTTTGAAAGCTTAGATACTGGTGACTTGTTATCTAATTTTCTTTTTAGAAGTTATAACCGGTGAGAGTATCAAGGGAAAAAGTAATTGATACCATCATTCAGCAAAATGAAAAGGGAACAAATATTCTTTAATGAAGATGAATGATCCGGTCCCTTATGGATTTGGAGTCTTGTACTTTTTTTTTTTTTTTTTTTTGTCGCTTCTTGGGCTTTCTACTGTAGAGTACATAAACTTATACTCTTTGTATTAGTTGGAACTTTTCTATTTTCATACGAGTTATAAGTTGGACCATGCAATTATATGTTTTGTGTTGAATATTTAACTTTGACTTTTTGTTAACCATATCTCAACTTTGACATTGGAGATGCATTTGGATAATATCTTGCATTTATTGTCTCTCTTCAAGTTAGTTGTTTTTTTGGCTTATTGCTTATCGTTGGGTTGATCACTCTTCACAAGTCCCAAATACTCAAGATCAACGCTGGAGAGATAAAGAAATGGCTCAGAATTATTCTGTCAAATCCTTGATACTTGGAACTCGATGCTCGACAGCTTCCTATTCGATCCTCAATGAGAATTTCCTTCTTTGTCTGACGAGTCTCTGTTAAATCCTCAATGCAACTCGATGACAACAGAACTAATATCGATTGTACTCGACGGTTCTTGAACGATGCTTAGTGCGACTCAAAGGTGAAAACAATGAACTCGAAGCTAATCGATAGCGAAGAATCGATGCACGATTGACTCGGTAATCTGATTACTCGATACGATTTGAAAGATAATTGAATGGCCACGATTTGTAGTAAAGAAATACTTGGTTGAACAAGAAAGATAAGGGAAGAAGAAGGAGACACTGTGTTTACGTGGTTCGACAAGATTGCCTACGTCCACGGGAAGATTTGAGTTCTTTTTACTGATGAAAATTATCTACAGACTTTTTTTGTTTATAGAAAACTAAGAAAATGATGATAACACTATGATTTGAATTTAAAATCAGTGATATTTATAGGGTATACCAGCGGACCGTTTTACAAAGTTAGTTATAAACAAACAAAATCTGAGGTATTTGAGTCAAAGCTTCTTCAAATTCCCCACCTTGACTCCAATGCCTTGCAATCTTCTGATTTTCCTGATTTTGACCGGTTTGTCTACACTGTGTCTGGAATTTCAAAACCAACTTGTTCTAAACATTTAAACAATTTAAGCTTTGAAATAGGTTTTGTTAACATATCAGCTGCATTGTCAGAAGTATGGACTTTTAAAATCTCTATCTCCCCTGTCTCAATTTTAGCTATAATGAAATGATATTTGATATTAATGTGCTTTGTCCTAGTGTGGAATTATGGATTCCGGGATAAATGAATAACACTTTGGTTGTTATAGTAGAGTTTCACTACTGTTTGATCTATTCCGAAGTCTTTCCAGCAGTCCCTTGAGCCACAACGCCTCTTTGATTGCTTCAGTTAAAGCCATATATTCAGCTTTTGTTGTAGATAAGACTATTATAGGCTGTAATGATGCTTTCCAGCTGATTAGATTAGGACCAAAAAGGAAAAGGTAACCTGTTAAGGACCTCTTTTTATCCAAATCACCAACATAGTCAGCATAGTCAACATCCACATATCCATAAAGCTCTAAGTTTGGTTTAGCTGACCTTTGGTAGACTAACTTTGAGTTTTTAGACCAAACTAGGTACCGTAGGATCTATTTAGTAGCCTCCCAGTGTCTTTTACTAGGATTAGACATATAACTAAGCTAGCTGAATATGAGAGATCAGGTCTAGTAGCAATCATTAAATACAGTAGGCTTCCGACTGCTTGACTATAGAGTATGACAACCATCTGTTTCTGATGTTCTTGGTTAGAATCCTTAGAAGAGTTAGCTGAGGAAAGCTTAAAGTGTTGAGCAATAGGTAAACTCACAGGTTTGGCATTATTCATGTTGAACCTTTTAAGGATCTTCTCACAATAATTGGAATGATTGATGCTTAGAATAGACTTCTCTTTATTCCTATGGATCTCTATTCTTAGGATCTTGCTTGTTTCTCCTAAGTCTTTCATATCAAACTCTCTTTTTAAGAGGTTCTTAACATGGGTTAGATCTCCTTTGGACATACCTGCCAGCAACATATCATCTATATATATGAGTAGGTAAACTTTGTCCTGGTAAGAACCTGTGTTTACATAAGCACATATGTCAAATGAACTGTTTTTTAACACAATGCTAGAAATATAGTCATTGAATCTCTTATACCAGCACCTAGATGATTGTTTTAACCCATATATAGACTTATTGAGTAAGCAAAAGTGATTTTCTTTTCCTTTAACTTCAAATCCTTTAGGTTGCGTCATATATATTGTCTCTTCTAGATGTCCATGAAGAAAGAAAATTTTGACATCTAGTTGATACAATTCTAAATTATTTTGAGCAACTTAGGATAGAAGAAATCTTATGGAGGTCTGTTTTACAACAGGGGAGAAAATCTCATAATAGTCTATTCCTTCCCTTTGAGTGAACCCCTTTGTAACCAATCTAGCTTTAAACCTAGGCTTTAGTCACAGGATACTTCTTCTTTATGTTTAAAAATCCCCTTTTGGTAGAGGAACCAAAGACCAAGTGTCATTCACTTTTAGTGAATGCATCTCCTCATTCATTGCTTCAATCCAATCCCTTGCATTAGCACAACTTGTAACTTTCTCAAAGGTAGTTGGTTCTTGGTTAGTAGAAGCTACCACAACATAAAACCAGATTCATGTAATTCATTTCAGTATATCTAGCTAGAGGTGTGATAGTTCTCCTTTGTCTATCCCTAGCTAAGACATACTAACTTAAATCAGGTTGCTTATATGTTGTCTCCTTATGTTCCCCTACATCTTCCTTAGTTTCTCCTCTGTCATTAGGTTGGCTAGACTCAATTGGCTGCTCAGTTGGTAACTCCACCTCAAATCCTGTGTTGGACAACTCTCCTTTATCCTTAACCTTCTTCTCCTTTTGCATAAACATCTCCTCTTCCTTAAAGGTGATTTCTCTGCTCACTATGAACTTTCTCTCAACTGGATGCCACATTTTAAACCCTTTGACACCATCTGTAAAACCTACAAACATACACTTGACTGCTCTGGCTTTTAACTTTCCTTTATTTTGGTTTACAAACTCTACACATCCAAAGATCTTGAAGTTATTTAGGTTAAGAGGATGATTAATCCACTTTTCCTCAGGGGTAAGCAATTGTAAAGATGTATGAGGGCACCTATTCAAGGTATACATGGTATAGGATGCAACTTCTGCCCAATAAACTTTCCCTTAGATAGCATCAAAGAGCAAACACCTAACCCTTTCCATTATGGTTCTATTTAACCTCTCAACAACCCCATTTTGTTAAGGTGTATATCTCACTGTTCTATGCCTAGTTATACCATTCTCACTACAAAATTTATCAAAGTGTTCATTACAAAACTCAAGCATATTATTGGTTCTAAAGTATTTTAACCTTTTAGATATTTGATTTTCAATCATGGCTTTCCATTATTTAAACTTCCCAAAAACTTGATTCTTAGTTTTAAGAAAGTATATCCAGCTCTTCCTAGAAAAATTATCTATAAAGGTTAGAAAATACCTTGAGCCACTAAGGCTTGGTGTAGAAGATGTTCTCCATAGGTCAGAATGGACATAGTCCAATGCTTCTTTGATGGTGTGCTGAGATTTAATGAAACTTTGCCTGGTAGCTTTACCTAAAATGCAGTGTTCACAAAACGAAAGGTGCTCACTGATACCTTTGGGCATAATTCCATCTTGGACAGTGTTTGCATCCCTTTTTCATTAATATAGGATAGTCTTTTGTGCCACAAGTCTGTCTCTGTTAAGCTTGTTGTTGAATCTGTGTAGGCACTTGTCATCATCTCTACTCCTCTCACAATATAAAGGTCATTGACCTTTTCACCAACCAACACAATTTTAGAATCCTTGATCACCTTAAGAACTCCATTTTTTTCTTTGCATTCACACCCAATGGAGTCCAACATGCCTAGAGATATCAAGTTTCTCTTGAGCAAAAGTACATGTTTAACATTTCTTAGAAGTTTGATTGATCCGTCCTTTAGCTTCAAGGACACTTAATCAAACCTTTTTATCTTGCAGGATTCATTGTTTCCTATGTACACTGATTCTCCATATATTTCCTTGTAAGTATTAAACCAAGGTCTGAAAGGTGTCATGTGATAGGTACATCCAGAGTCAAGTACCCAATCATGCTTCCCAAGAGGACTGATTTGGTTGGTTTGATTTCTGGTGGAGGCTAAGGCATCAGAATAAAAGTAGAAACCTTCAACCATTGATGCTTCTGGTTGTTTCCTCTTTTGATCCTTCTCTTTTTCTTTTTTTCTTTTCTTTTCAGACTGTAGTAGTCTCTCATCAGGTGACCTTTCTTCTTGTAGTAATTGCATCTCAACTTGGTCATAGGTTTGTACTCTTCACTTGACTGGCTATTATTCCTCTTAGAATGGTTCTGCTTGTCCTTCCCCTTGGCAAACAACCCCTCTGCACTAGGCTGCTCCTTCTTGACTGACTGAAGCTCTAACTCTTTAGTTCTTAATGTTGAAATGATGGCATCAGTGGTAATTGATTCTCTGCCATACTTCAAAGTATTATTCTCCTCCTTATAGGCTTCAGGTAGAGAGTTTAATAGCACAAAAGCCTCATTCTCGTCGTCAATTTTCTCACCAAGGCTCTTGAACTCTGAGACTATCATCTTGAACTCATCGAAATTATCTGAAAGAGGCTTGGCAGAATCCATCTTGAATATGAAGAACTTCTTCCTCAGATACATCTTGTTGGGGAGATCCTTGGTTGCAAAAAGACCTTCCAGCTTGACCCACATCTTGTAGGTTATGTCTTGATCAATTACTTGCCTCAAAATATTTTCATTGAGATTCAGAACCAGAGTTCCATATGTTGTAAGCTTCATGTCTTCTCTTTCTTGTGCTGATATGGTGGTTGATAGTGTTGAAAGGTCCAAAAGGGCTTGTGTGCTCTTTGTTGTCAAAGAATGGCTTTGATTTTGGCCTTCCATAGGCCAAAATCGCCATTTCCATCAAACTTCTCAATCTCATATCTTGCAATAGCCATTTCTGATCCGATTGAGTATCGAGTCTTGATTTCTTGAGAATCTTGAAGCTCCAAAAAAGTTGATCTTGATGATCTTTAAACACTTTGATACCACAGATTGTTGGGCTGACCACTCTTCACAAGTCCCAAATGCTCGACTGCTTCTTACTCGATCCTCGATGAGAATTCCCTTCTTTGTCTGACGAGTCTCTGTTAAATCCACGATGCAACTCGATGACAATAGAACTAATACTCGATTGTACTGGACGATTCTTGAACGATACTCGGTGCGACTCGAAGGTGAAAACGATGTACTAGAAGCTACTCGATAGCGAAGAATCGATGCACGATTGAATCGATAATCTGATTACTCAATACGATTTGAAAGATAATTGAATGGTGCGCGATTTGCAGTAAAGAAATACTCGAATGAACAAGAAAGATAAGGGAAGAAGATGGAGACACTGTGTTTACATGGTTCGTCAAGATTGCCTACATCCATGAGAAGATTTGAGTTCTTTTTACTGATGAAAATTATCTACAGACTTTTTTTGTTTACAGAAAACTAAGAAAATGATGATAACTCTGTGATTTGAATTTAAAATCAGTGGTATTTATAAAGTATACCAACTGACCATTTTACAAAGTTAGTTATAAACAAGAAAAATCTGAGGTATTTGAATCAAAGCTTATTCATTTTTTTTTATTTTTTTTTCATTTTTCTTAAAGAAAATGGTTATTTGCATTGTTTTATACTTGACCTCGACAAATTATTATTCTGTTAACACAGGAAAAGTAAAAGAATATTATAACTAAATTTAAGGGTATGTGAATATTATTGAGATTATGGAGATTGATAGCTCTCAAAAGAGCTATTATTCCTAGCTTAATTTAGGCTCGTTAATAGATTTTTAATGTTATTTATTCTATTTTTTAGGTAATGAGCACCAAGAAGGTAGAACCGAGCAATTAGAGTAAAACAAGGTTAATTTGAAGCAATTTGAAAGTGATTTGAGCATCCAAGCTTCAAAGGAGGAGAAATGACGAAATTGCCCTTGACTGGAGCGTCGCGACCCTCGTTCAAGGCTTCGTGCAACACTAAAAAGAAGAATGCATGGATATAAGGTAGTGTTGCAACACTATCCAAGAGTGTTAAAACACCGTGACTTTTAACAGAACACCACTAACATGCGCACGCAAGGCAGTATTGCGCCAGAGTTGCAACACCACTCTAATGCTCGAGGGTTGTTGTCGATAAGAGCATTGTAATACTGTGCCTATTGTATAAAAGGATTCTTTTCGAATTAGGTAAGGGGGGAGGTTGATTTCATGGAGGCCGAGGTGGAGTTTCAATTTGCTTCTTCTTCTTCAGATTTTAGTATCTTAGTTTAGGATTTACATTTGTTTTTGGATTGTAAATGATGGATTGGACATTTTCTCTTCCTCTTGTCTATGGGATGTTGAGGTAACTTCTATTTAATTTTTGGAGCAAGAACTCTATGTGTTTTTCTTGGAAATTTTGTTCTTTAGAGTTAATGCATATTGAATTTATGTTTTTTTTTTTTTTTTTTTTTTTTAATTTTTAAATCTTGCTTGATTTTGATATATATTTGTGTGTTGGTTTCACGCCCTATCACGAATGTACATCTTAGCTAGTTGATTTTAGGCTCGCATGCTTCTTTAATGCTTGTGTTGTAGGAACTGGTGAAGGTTCAGTGTGGAAGCGAGGATCGATCCTAAATTCCAATTTTTACATAACAAAGATTTTACAAAATCCAAAATAGAAAATTATGCATTAATTGGATAATATTTACAGCATGCAATATAAAATTGAGAAAATAGATTAGAGACTTACCCTTGAAGATCAACCTTCTTCACGTAATTCCTTTTCTCCAGAATTGATCACGAACTGCAATGAACTCGAAACCCTAATGGCCACCACCAATTAAAGCCTTTTGTATTTTTTGAGATGAGAATTACAGGAGTTTGTGGACTCTGTGATTTTTGGAGAAGGAAGGAGATTGAGAAAGATTGAGAAGGAAAAAGAGACTGAGCGTTTTCCTATATTCTATCTTTTTATAGAGAGATCTCTATATTTTCTCCAAAGAAATTGTGAAGAAGAAAACAACCCATAACCACCGTACTCACATATAGTGAGTTGAGAGAGATCAGGGAGGGAAGTTATTTCCCTCCCATTAATTCAAAAAATTAAAATAAAAATAAAAAATAAATTAATTTTAATTTAAATATAACCATTATATATATGTGTGTGTATATATATACATACACATATATATAAAAGTTACATTACATAAAACATATAACTTATAAGTTTAATATTGTATCACATACAATATAACCTAAGTTCTACTTCTCTCATCAATGGTATTTAATATAAATCCCTGTTGGATCGACACCATCACGCAGTGGAAGAGTTCAAGATCTATAAGCATTCTAATTGATTAATTTTGACAGAAAAGAAATATGCTAAAATAGAGTATAATGAGTTTCAAGAACATACCTTGGCCGAACCATCGAAATCTCTATTTCCAGCTGCTAAGTCCTCCAAATCCTTGTGTAGACCACCACAAGATCTTCCCTACTATCTTCTTGGTGCTCTAGATTGAGTTGTGGGACTCAAAATAAGCTGGAATCAAAGGGAATATGGAGAAAGCTCACTAAACCAACCCATTGAAGAACACCTTTTTCATCCGAATTTTTCAACAAAAATTCAATCGGTTCATCAATCAATTCTTCACTCCAATCTCTTCAATACATTGTAGACTATCATGCAAAGAGATGTGCTACATGGGATGCAGCTCATGCTCGGAGTAAATCAAGGAAGAGGTGGTGGATTCCTAGTGAGCAAGTTGAAGATGAACTTGAAAAACCCATTTTTCAAGTTGAAGATGAACTTGAAAAACCCATTTTTCAAGTTTGTGTGATTTTTCAATTTCCAAAAATCCAGCATTAATTTTAAAATCATATTTTATTTCTAAAATAAAATTTTAATAATTTAAATAATTCTAATTAATTTAATATCCAATATTAAATTAATTTTTACATAAATTTATCTTCATATATTTTAATCATATTTAAATATATTTTCTTCAATTTCGTTTGATTCTAATATGAACATTTCAAGTTAACTTATCATGCTACTCTAAAGCTAGTAGGGGGACCTCATGGACCTACAAATCATGGGCTCCAACAATCCGAGATTAACCGGCTAAACTTATTATACCGATCTAATCCCCATTCGTTAACTAATGGGTCACTCCACTAAAGCCCATAGTTGAACTTCTCTCACTTTAGATATATTATGTCCACTCGATATAACCATGATTAGTAAGTTAACCATTCACAGGTTGTTCGTAATAATGGCTAGATCAAATCTCTATTTTACCCCGAAATTACCTCTTGTTCTTTAAGTCCCCACTGATCCCCTAATGAATAATTGTTTTGTGATCCAATCACAAAACCGAGTCCTTCTCATGCCAAATGAAAGGGCGGGATCCCTTCTTCAAGCTCCAGAATCAGTACGTAAAGGAACAACCTCCCTATTATCCCTAAATTGGGTAGGAGTGAATTCCTTCTTGCACCCTATGTCCCCAGCTATCTATCCAATCTTACCCCTGAAATGGCAGTCTTATTGAGCCGACGCTATTGAGCCAACCCTCACCTATGCAAATCTAAGGGTAATTCCAGATAAACAGGAGTTCATAGTTAACTCAAGTTTATGGTCAAGTTACTTAGGTCATCGCTTTGAAATAGTTTGAAATAGTTAGTCTTAAACAGTAAACAACATTATAAAGTAAGAGTGACTCATTTCTTGGTCCGATCTTGTACAAACTCTTTTGCACAAGGACACCCCCACTCCTCATGTCTAACATGAACGAATTAGGATCACTTCGTTTGTAGCACTTTACAACTCCTTGTAACAACTACAGAGCAGACCACATCCAATAGTGTTACCAGAATAAGGTAGCCAATCTTATCCATGTACTATAGATCATTTTTACTATTTACTCGAACCTGATCCACCTTTATATCTCCACAAAAAGTTCAAGTACTCATCCAATAAAGGTTTATTGGATTTCCATTCAAGCAATAGATCTATTCAATAACACATTTATTGAATTTTCAGAATAAGTTCCATTATTTACATACCACGAGTTTTATGACATAAAACCCAACAATCTCATTTATATTAAATTTAATTATATGAATCAAATTCAGATAATTAATATTTGAATCATATTCAAATATTTATTCTCTCAAATAAATTTTATATTATAATATATTAAATATATTATAGTTATTATATCATATATAATTAAATTAAATTAATTATATCACATATAATTAATTTGAACGAACAATTCAAATTAATCTAAAATTGATTCTCATTTAATCCTTGTTGAGCTAAAAGAGAGGACCTCATGGACTTGTAGCTTGAAACTTCAATGGTACTTGAATAATTAATTAAACTCTTTTAATTAAATTATTTAACATCCATTAATTGTCAGACATTAAAAACTGACAGCAGCATTCTTCGCACTAGAGATATATTTCTGTGTCCATTGGATATAACCAGTCACCAGTGCAATGACCCTTCACGAATTGCTCATAAGTACAGTTAGGCTAAAATTACTATTTTGCCCTTGTAGTTACATCTAACTCGTTAAGTACCACTGATCTCTTTAATAAAATAAATCATAGTCCAACTATAACCAAACCCCTCTTGGGCCATGAAAGAGTGTGGCGCCATATTGTTCAAGCCCCAAAATGAGCCCTTAAGAGAGAAATTTATCTATTTGCCCCGACCTCGGGAAAGGAGTGAATTTCATTTTATGTAGCTGTGTTTCTAGCTCCCAAATCAGACAAGTCCCTAAAATGGTAGGCTTATTGAGCCGGCGATCTGGCCACTCTCAAACATACAAATTAAAGAACCACCTTCATAGGCAAGAGTTCACAACTCATTCAGGATTTAGGTCATGTCACTTATGGTTATTCTAGTGAAATGTAAGTCTCAATTATGAACGACATTATATAATGAGACTAGTCATTTCGTGGTCCGGTCTTATACAAACTCTTTTATATAAAACACCCCCCTCACATGTCTCCACATAAATGATCAAAATCAGATCATTTGTAACACTCTACGACAATTGTAATATCTACAAAGTGGGTCATAATCATAGTGTCACCAGGATAAGGTATCCAACCTTATCAATCTACTACAGACCATTTAGGTTATCACTTAAATATGATCCACCTGCATGTGTCTACATACATGTTTAAGCTATAGATTATAACTTTGGATGTTAGTTTATTGCTTTGTAGGTTTAATGCTATTAAATGTCAAATAAAACATCTCATATTTTTTTAAATAAATAAAATATTTGTACAATACAATTACAAACTACAGGATTCTACGAGATTTATAACGTCAAACCCAACACGTTTATGCATAAAATCACCTCGGTAGCAAATGGTTGAATGTGTATGCTAGGATTTATAGTCTAATCTTAGGTATTAGGATGCATCCTTGATCTAGGTTCAAGGATAAATCGGTTGATTGAGTTAGGGCTTTCCATTAATTAATCGACACAATTGAATTCTAAAGCTTAATGCACATATGCTTAGTCTTACTTGATTGCTATCGAACCCAATTAGGATTTAATGCATGTAGTTTAACTAAGACACTTTCTTGGTTCGATCTTAGCTAGTTGTCTGACTTTGTAGAGGCTAGCTTGGTTGTGTCAAACGAGTGTTGTGTATGCATAAATCGATTGCATGTCCAACTAATAGATTTTGATGATTGAAATTATATAGAATCTCTCTTTCTCTCGATAGATAATTTCTATCCTTAGTTTACATTTATCCGCTTTTATTTAATTTCTTGCACGTTTATCTCTTTCACATCAAAATCCCCCATTTACCGCTCTAGTTAGGAAATTAGCTTAACGAAACAAATCACGCTTCCCTGCAAATTGACCTGGATTTACCATTATTGCAACGTCTTTGTAGTGATAGGAGTAGTTCGGTATTATAAATTTTCTTTTGTTTTATGGCTCTTTTCAGGAATTAAACGACAACAAAAGAGGTTGCGATAAAGAAAATGACGTTGTTGTCAAGGAAGCCATTACGATTTATTAGTTAGAGCTTTCTTTTGCTTTGATTGGTTTTTCTTTTTGTGTCAGTGGTAGGATATCATCAACAAAGATGGGGACAATCGAGTGGAGCATCTTACCTAGTGACGAGGTTTGTGAACTTCGAGATCAACTTTCTGAGTTAACTTCTTTGGTTAGTCGATTGGTTGTATTGGGGTTAATGTCCTAAATCTCGTGGGTCCTATAATTTGTAATTGTAATATAAAAATATTTTATTTATTTAATAAAATATGAGATGTTTTATTCAATATTTAATAGCATTAAATCACAAACCAATAAACTAACATCCAAGGTTATCCTTTGTAGCTTAAACATGTATATAGAGACACACGAGTGGATCATTTTTAAGTAATAACCCAAATAGTCTTTAGTAGATGGATAAGGTTGGGTACCTTATCCTGGTGACACTATGAATACGACCCCTTTTTTGTAGATGTTACAATTTTTGTAAAGTGCCACAAATAATCTGATCCTGATCATTCATGTAGAGACATGTAAGCGGAGGTATTCTATACAAAGAAGTTTGTATAAGATCAGACCACACAATGAATAGTCTTATTATATAACACCGGTTGTAATAGAGACTTACACTTTACCAGGATGACCATAGGTGACATGACTTGAATCATAAGTGAGTTATGAACTCTTGCCAATGAATACGGTCCTTTGATTTAAATGAGTGAGAGTGGCCAGATCGTTGACTCAATAAGCCTACCATTTTGAGGATTCGTCTAATTGAGAAGTTGGGAACACAACTACACAAGACGGAATCCACTTATTCCCCAATATCGGGGTAAGTAGATAAATTTCTCCCTTAAAGGTTAATTCCAGGGCTTGAACAATGTGGCACCACATCTTCTCTTGGCTTGAGAGGGGTTTGGTCATAATTGAACTATGACTTATTGTTCATTAGACGGATCCATGGTACTTAAGGAGTTAGATGTAACTACAGGGCCAAAACGGTAATTTTGGCCTAGTTGTACTTACAAGCAATTTTTGAAGGGTTATCGCACTGTTGACTGGTTATATCCAATGGACATAAAAAATATATCTGTAGTGTGAAGAGTGCAGTTTTCGATCTTTAGTGGAGTGTCTGATAGTTAGTGGATTTTGAATAATTTAATTAAAGGAGTTTAATTAATTATTCAAGTACCATTGGAACTTCAAGCTACAAGTCCATGAGGTCCCCTCTGTAGCTCAACTGAGATTTATGAGAATCAATTTTGGATTACTTTGAATTGTTCAAATTAATTGAGGGAATTAATTGTATGTGATATAATTAATATAATGTATTTGATACATTATAATATAAAGTTTACTTGAGAGGAAATAAATATTTGAATGTGATTCCAATATTAACTATATGAATTGGATTCATACCATTAATTTTAATATAAATGGGATTTATATTAAATATCATGCATTAATGAAGAATGAAAACTATAGGCTATATTGTATTTGATACAATATTAAACTATAGGTTATATGTGATATTTGATATAACAAATAGTTTAATATATATTATATGATAAGGTGGTTATCATATAAATATATATTAAATAGTTTATTAAAATAAATTATTTTAATTTATTTTTGAAAATGTTTTGGAGGGAGTTATAACTCCCTCTCTCTTTTTTTCTTTATTCGTGCATGTGTGGGAAAGTGCAGAGAAGTTTTTTTCCCCTCTCTTCTTGGGTTTTTACTAAGCTACTCTATGTAATTTTGAAAGATCAAGGTCTTCCCCTTTTAATTATTATCTCTCTTTCAAAACTAAGAGCTCACTCAACTCCTTAGATATTTTCATCCCATTAGAGAATATAGAAGGCTCCAAAATTGGTGGTGGCCATCGGAGATTGTTTTGTTCGTGACAATTTGGAGAAAGGAGTTTTCATGAAAAAGATTGGTTCCTCAAAGGTAAGGGGTTTCTCAAACCCTAATTCTCTTTTCCCTTTTTAGTGATATGCTGTAAATATTACATTTATGTTATTGCATAATTTTTCGTTATGTAATTTTTCATTCTGTGAAATATTCGAACTTGGGACGATCCACGTTTCCGCTCAGAGCCTTCACAGGTTCCTTCAGGTTGCAGGTAATTCGCAATAAGTGCAAGCATGTAGGATTCATCACCTTGAGCAAGCACGCCCTAGTTTGTAGTAGAGCTATATACCATGAGATTTTTCCATGGGAGGCTATCCTAGTTATATGGACGACGATTTTCATCGAGCTAAATGGGAGAAGTCCTATGGCCATGGAAATCTAGGATGGGACCAGTGTCACATTCGACATGTCGATGCAAGCTCAAACCGTCGACTCGGTATGTCATTAGAAGATGTGATGAGAAAGCTTGCTGATAATAATCTTCTTTTTTAGCAGGAGAACCGCAATCTCCAGTAGGAGAGCTTTAGATTTTAGACTGAGATTGAAATTGATCTTTAGTGTTTGAGAGACCCAATCATTCAATCTTTTGATTTAATTAAGAAAGGAGGTGAATCTCTACCACTCACATCCTATGACACTACCAAGGCGTGCAACATTGAGGTAACCTATGTCAACATTGAGGATGACCTAGAAGATGGCATGCCATGTCTAGAGCCAGTTTGTGAGGACGATGAAGAATTTGAGCCTAAAACTGTCGATTTCTAGGTGATGGAGTTAGAGGTTGAAAGACTTTGCCCTATTCCATCATATGGTACATCATTTATATTT
The DNA here is from genome assembly GCF_009727055.1 of Benincasa hispida. Taxonomy (NCBI): domain Eukaryota; kingdom Viridiplantae; phylum Streptophyta; class Magnoliopsida; order Cucurbitales; family Cucurbitaceae; genus Benincasa; species Benincasa hispida. The sequence goes on along the minus strand of NC_052351.1, from coordinate 24,979,618 downwards.
TAGTTTTGTTCTTCTTGTTCTCAAGAGTTTGTTGAGTCTTTTCTTTATTTCGACTCTTTTGGGTCGTTTGAGTCTTTTGATTTTTTCTTTTACCTTTTTTTTACTAATATAAAAACATCAAATTCGACTTGTCTAGTTTTCTTCAAAAGATGAAGGGCCTTATAAATTTACAATGCTATATTGACTCATCTAAGAAGGGACTAGAGAAGTACGAGAATTTCTTTGTGCCTTGACAAGGGATAGGTCATGTCGAGCAATCGACGTTAAAAATTTTCTCTTCCTAGAGGGAGCTAGGTGAAAAAAAATTATTGCTTTCTTTATTTCCTTTCTAGATTAATTTTTTTTTTCTTTTGTAGGTTCCTCTTCTTAGTCCCTAAAAGAAGAAAGATACATCTTTTGAGAGGTGTGTCCTACTGCCACACCTCAAAGACCATGTACGAAAACGTCTATAGAGGAGATTTTCTGTTCCTTTGTCTTTATTTTCTTTAAGCTTTGATTAGAGATACATTGGGGACAATGTATCGTTTTCAAGTTCGGGGTGGTGGTTATATATGTATGTCTGGCAAGTCCTTGAGCACCTGAGCTCGAACTTTATGGTTAAGTTGCTGATATGATCTTTGCGATGCATTTATTGTGGTGATGACTTTCTGGGATAAATTTTAGATAACTCTCTATTCGCTATGTTTAAGATTCACAAAATGTATGCATGATTTTGGGCCATATTTTAAAAAAAATTCTTGATTCCCTTGCATATTTTGAGCAAATAGCTGTCTTAATTGTGGTCTTGAATGCTTAGGATGGGGTAATTTAGTGCATATTCTTGTTGTCATCTTGAAAGGTCTAGGTGATGGTTGTTAAGTAAATGAAGCTTGACTTAGTAATGCATGCTTAGGTTTTTGCTAAACTTTTGTTTTGTAAAGTAAAGGTAAGCATGTTGTAGAGTAAAAGTATGTTTGTATGATATTTTTTAAGGGGATTACTCCTTTTTCTTAGGGGTGTGATTAACCTGGGATGGTTATGACACTCGTAGTTTCCCTCTGAGCTAAAGGGCTTTGAGGAATGAGTAAGTTTCGACATCTTTAAAGGATATGTTGCTCGTAATTGAATGTCTTTCATGTAACCCGTGTGGGCAAACCAAAACGAAGGTGGCATAGTTTGGATAAGGGTTCATCTTTTGAGGTTTTTTTTCCCCCTTTTTTAAAGAGTAGAATAAAAGTTTTATTCCTTTAAGTTTTATATTGCCACCTTGGGTCTAAGAAGCTTAATACTTGATCCTCCGAACCGGAGTAGGAAAAATTGAGTTGAGGGTTGTATAAAACTTTCCCAGGCTAGTAAAGACCTAAATAGGATTGGTTAAGCGTACACAAACATAGAGGATAGAGAATTAGTTTTAAATTTCTTGATTTAGTGCATGCTTGTGAATGACCCTATCTTTGTGAAGATTTTGTTATCTTTAGCCTGAGATTCGAATCACTCATTTGCATCACATGATTCATGTTTAGATTTTGTTTTACCTTCCTCGGGATGAACAAGAATTAAGTTAGAGGTGTTTGATAGCTCTCAAAAAGAGCTATTATTCCTAGCTTAATTTAGGCTCGTTAATGGATTTTTAATGTTAATCATCCTATTTTGTAGGTATTAAGCACCGAATAGGTAGCAATTGGAGTCAAACAGGTTGGAGGTGATTTAAGCATCTGGGCTTCAAAGGAGGGGAAATGATCAAAGTGCCCCTGACTGGAGCGTTGCGACCCTCGCTTAACGCTCCGTGTAATGCTGGAAGGCAGAATGCATGGATGCAAGATGGGTAGCATTGCAAGGCTATGACTTTTAACAGAATGTCACCAACGCAAGCACGCAAGCCAACATCACGCCAAAGTTGCAATGCCACTCCAACCCTCGAGGGTTGTTGTCGACAAGAGAGTTGTAATGCTCTTCCTAGCGTTGCAACGCTGCGCCTGTTGTATAAAATGATTCTTTTCGAATTAAGTAAAAGGGGAGGCTGATTTCATGGAAGCCGAGGTGAAACTTCAATTTGCTTATTCTCCCTTCAGATTTTAGCATCTCAGTTTAGGATTTACATTTGTTTTTGGATTGTAAATGATGGATTGGACCTTTCCTCTTCCTCTTGTCTAGGGGATGTTGAGTTAACTTCTATCTAATTTTTGGAGCAAGAACCCTATGTGTTTTTCTTGAGATTTTTGTTCTTTGGAGTTAATGCATACTTAATTTATATCTTCTTGAATCTTGCTTGATTTTGATATATATTTATGTGTTGGATTGATGCCCCTATCACGAATGTATGTCTTAGCTAGTTGATTTTAGTCTCGCGCGTTTCTCTAATATTCGTCTATGCTTAAAATCACCCCTGTTGCAAATGGTTGAATGTGTATGCTAGAATTTATAGTCTAATCTTGGGTCTTAGAATGCATGCTTGATTTAGGTTCAAAGATAAATCGGTTAATTAAATTAGGACTTTCCCATTAATTAATCGACATAATGGAATCCTAAAACTTAATGAGCATGTGCTTAGTCTTAAATGATCGCTATCGAACCCAATAAGGATTTAATTCATGTAGTTTAACTAGGACACTTTCTTTGTTCAGTCCTAGATAGTTGTCCGCCTTTGTAGAGGGTAGTTTTGTCGTGTCAAGTGAGTGTTGTGTATGCATAAATACATTGCATGTCCAATTAATGGATTTTGATGGATCTCTCTTCTCTCCAAACTAGATAATTCCTATCCTTAGTTTACATTTATCCACTTTTATTTAATTTCTTGCATGTTTATCTCTTTCATACCAAAACCCGCAATTTACCGCTCTAGTTAGGAAATTGGGTTAACGAAACAACTCACGGTTCCCTGTGGATCAACCCAGACTTACCACTATTGCTACATCTTTGTAATGATAGGAGTAGTTCGATATTATAGATTTTCTTTTGATTTGTGGATCTTTTCTAGAATTAAGCAACACCGAAAGAGGTAGTGATCAGAGATTATAATATTATGTAACATTTCGAATATTATGGAGATTATAATCAGCTGTAGTAAACACCTACCCTTTAATTAGTCTATGGTCCAAAAACTTTATATTATAAAATTAGTTTGAATTAAAATAAATTAAAACATGCCCTTTTTGCCCTTTTGAAAAGTAAAACTAGGGATCACAAAGATCATAGAGAGATTTGATTTGTTGGTGTTTGGTGTTGATTTTAATGGTTTATTACGAGCAAAGAACTTAATGGGTACGATTTGTGTGTATTTATGGGGACTAATGTATATTAATTATATAATATTTAGAAAATATCTAGCTTGTGTTTATTATTATTTCCTATGCGATTGGGGAATGGTTTGATATTGTTTTTTTTTAGCTAGCATTGTAATTATCACATCGAGATGACCGTTAAGGTTGCGATTTAATTAAAGTCTGGTACTCATTAAAAAGGAAGAAAGTGAACAAGTCTATAGGAAAGCATAACATTAAAGATAAAGGTAAATGCATAGTTATATTTAAGTTTAAGTTTAAATTGAGATTTAAGTTCAATAACTTCATATTTGTTTATGTTAACTTTGTGTCTAAATTCATTGATAGTTGCCAACTTGTTTATTGCCCAAACACTTGGAAGTTTCTTACTTCAACTACTTCTTCTTGTATCATCCTTTTCTATTTCATTTTGACCTTTTTTTGTTTGATTGGATTACAAGAGATTTCCAAGGGAGTGACAATCCCTTGTAATAAAAAAAGAGACCCTTAAAAGAAAACTTTATTTTGAAGGATGATTGAGGAAATTCCCTAAAAAAGAAATACAAACAATAAAGAAATGAAATAAAATTAAAAGTCTTAATATGTATTTTAATTTAGGTTTATTATTTGTGGTAGAATATTGTTCTTAAAGAAAATAACTCTTCTAACAAAAAATTAATACTTAGAAATTAAAACTACGTATTCTAATATAACTAATTATCTAAATCATATAGGTTCAACTTATCACATATATTATTAAGAATGGATAAAGAGTGGATTAGGATTATGAACAAGTTATCAACTGAGTATGCAGAAGAAGTATATCGATTCCTTGAAGTTACAAAACTTCATGTTAATAACTCGGGAAAAACAAGATGTCCATGTAAAAAATGTATGAATGCAATGTGGAAGCCAATAGATGTAGTTGAATGACATTTATTCATCAATGGAATTTCTCCTTCTAATCATCAATGGGTATATCATGGAGATCCAGTCGACTTGTCTAGGGGATACGAGAGTCACACATTTCAATCGATATGTGATGATAAATTAAATACGACAGAGATGGATGTTATATATGAAGAAAGTGAAATTTTGAGTATTATAAATGATCTACAATGTCCAATTACCGATGTAAATGAAGAAGATACCGAGAATGAGATGCACATCAATGCCCAAGAAAGAGATAACAATGCAAGCTTATTTGAAGGCTTAATAAATGAATCACATAACCAGTTTTACCCTAGTTTTAAAAAATTCTTTTCATTGTTGTTCTTGGTGAAGTTGATACATATTAAAGTTCTTAACGGTTAGACTAACAAGTCGTTTAGTTTGTTACTTGAATTGTTAAAAGAAACATTTTCCGTTGGAGAATTTATACCTAGTTCATTTTATGAAGCTAAAAATAATTAAATGACTCAGGACTAGGTTATGAGTCTATTCATGCTTGCAAGTATGATTGCATTCTATATTGGAAAGAATTTTTCGATTGGCGACAGTGTCTAGTATGTGGTGAGCCTTAGTACAAAGTTGAAGATGGAAAAAGTAAAAAGATTCCACATAAAATTTATGATATTTTCCTTTAATACCGAGATTAAAGCGATTGTTTTCATCTAAAAATATTGCACTTGAAATGAGGTGGCATAAAGATAAACTTGTTGAAACTAATAGAGTGTTGCGACATCCAACTAATGCTGAAGGGTGGAAGTATTTTGGTCGTGAGTTTTCTCAGTTTTCTTCAGACCCACGAAATGTTCGTTTAGGACTAGCTTCAGATGGCTTCAATCCATTAGAAAATATGAGTACTTCGTATAGTATGTGGTCAGTGATGCTCATTCCTTACAATTTGCTACCTTGAAAATGCATGAAAGAGACGAATTTCATTGTCTCCCTTCTTATACCTAGGCTGAAATCTCCTAGAAAAGAAATTGATATTTATTTATAACCATTGATTGAAGAGTTAAAGAAGTTCTGAAATGATGGTGTACACACTTATGATTGTGTTAGCAGCGAGTACTTTCAACTACATGCAAGCTTATTATGAACTATTATGACTTTCCTACGTACGATGACCTATCTGGATGGAGTACATCAAGAATAAGGACATTATCGAGGGAACAGAAATGCAGTACGCATTGATACATCTTGAACAATTTCATAGAAATAAAATCTTATCGAAAGTATGTTTGTAATTGATGATTTTTATACAAAGTGTGAAATAGAAAACTGAGACATATATCTTTCTTATAGATAATATTTGAGACTAATTCGAAATGAAGCTCAAAGTTAGGATGGTTTATATGGAAGGCACCAATGGGGCATTCCTGGTTGGTTCAAATCTCATGTAAGTATTATATTAAAAGACAACTAATAATTTCATTGAATTAATATGAGTGACATTAGTTTTTAAGATCTGGTGTGTTATACTAAATTAATAGGTTCTTTCATTGCGTGAAAATAGATATATATCTGATGATATATATTCAATAGCGATGGGGCCGACTTCAAAAGTGTACTCATACAGTGGATGTATTGTTAATGAAATACGATATCATAATATTGAGCGTGATAATTGTTGGAGTACACAAAATAGCGAGATCATGGTGCCTTCAGAAAGTGAAGGTGGAGATGATCTTCATTAATTTCTATGATGTTATCAACGAAGTCTTGGGCTTTTAGTATGCCAAGAGAAGACGTATAATTATGTTTAAGTGTACATGGATCGGCATAGACCCTAAAAAACCAATAGAGTATACATGGATTTGGGGTATATATCAATTAATACAACTCGTCATTGGTTTGTTAATGAGCCTTTTGTATTTGCTAGTCAAGCTAAACAAGTGTTTTACCTCAAAGATCCCAAATATGGTAATAATTGGAAAGTGGTGTAAGTAGTCCAAAACAAGCGTGTGTAAGATATGCCAAAAGTAGAAGAACATGAGAATGATCAACCTGAGTTATTAGAAGTTGTGGATAGTATTACTTATACAATCGATGAATCAATGAACGATATCAGTTTATGTAGAGTTGATGTTGATCCTATCATCGTAGAAGAATAGATAATTCAGCGAGTTGATGATGACTTCATAAATGACAAGGAAGAGGATGTACAATCATCTTCTAATAGGAGTTGGAGTCTCGATGAACATTTTAATGATACGAAATAATTTAATTTCACAACTTACGTATTGTTGTATAATATATATTTTTGTTTGCACAGGAACAATAGTAGGTCACACCAATGAGGAGACATTAATGGAGTATTAAAGTCTGAGCATATCGGCGCATCATCCTCCATGGGAGATAATTTAGGTTATTTTAGATACACATTTTATTTTTGTAAAAAAATGTATAATTTGTATTTAATCTAATATTTACACTAACGTATAATTTGTATTCAATTTGTATTTAAATCAATGTATAATTTCTTCAAAGGCCAGTTGTATGACTAGTAAGATGGGATGAAGATACTCTTGGAATATTGATTTGGATAAATATGTCCAAGCATTTGGGAGAATTCCTATCGAGATCGACACTGTATGATAGAAATCATTTTGTGATAATGCAACAAAATTTAGCAATGTCATTGATACCAATGTTTGGGAATCCTTTTCTATTTGTCATGGAACATGGAGAGAGTTACCAATCGAAACTAAAGAGCTTGTTAAAAGTCGATTAATGGTAAGATGGTTATTTGATATTTTACAAATTATATATATGCGTCTGTATGAATACTAATTATTATTATTATTATTATTTTAAATTAAGAACCATTTTCTGTTTGATTTGTCCAACCAACTGGTCAATGATTTCATCGATGAACAGATGAAAAATTCGTTTAAAGAGTATAGGTCGGAACTACACAAACACTATAAAAAATATGCAAGTTTTGAAGAGGGATGAGCACAGCCACCTGATCGACTTAAAGATGCCATCAAAGATTGTCACTTTTTATGCACAAGTTTGAATCCGTCGAATGGAAAGTAAGAACTTTTATGTTTATTTCGATTTACTTACACTTCAATTACTCATTTCCTCTTAATTTCTCATTTTATTAGAAAGTGCCAGAGACTAATCAAAAGAATCGATCAACTCTAAAGTTTACTCATACCACTAGTTCTAAGACTTTCATACGCATACGAGAATCCAGGTAGAAATAAAAGTATTTCTATATTTGATTTGTAATAAAATATTATTAATATCTTCTACGTGAATTGTTTTACAGAAAGGACCTAACGGTCAAACAATGGACCTAGTAGACTTATTTAAGCGTACACACTCTAAAAGTGACAACTCGTTTGTTAATCAGGCCGCTAATGATGCATATATAAGTTTTTATTCCTCAATGTAACATTATTTATATACAATTTTCATACAATTATTAGTCTTAATTATTGATGTAGAATCAAATGGTCGAGCTAAGAGAAGCTTCCACCCAGAAAAGGGTTTGAACTAAAATCGGAAGAAGAAATATATGAGCAGGTGTTGAGCATAGGAGTGGGCCTTGGTAGGATACCAAAGTGTAAAAAGTGAAAAAAAAAATTATTGTCGAATGCATCCTCCTTGAAAGTTATAGAGGAGCAACAACAAAAGATACAATCCTCAAAGGCTAGATTGGCTAGGTTGGACGAACTAGAAGATAGAAGACAAACTGAGATGGATGATATGAAAACTATAATCTTATAACTCATGAAAGATAAGATGAACTAGGTATGAGCTCTTCAAGTTTCGTAGTAAGCTAATTAGAAGACTGTGTATGTTATCCTGCAGTTATGGTAACAACATAAACGTATAGTTATGTAAAGTATAGTTAATGTTCTGAAGTTGAGTTTTAAGTTTTATATTGAGTTTGAGATTAATTTTGAGATAAGAATATGCTATATTAATTTTGAAGCTAAAGTTGGGGGAGAGGGAGATATTGCATGAAGTTCATTTATATTTGTTAATGTTCTAAGTTGAGTTCTATATTCATTTTGAGATTATTATATGATATATTGAGCAATAAACTTATTTAAATTTGTATTTTGTAGGTAACGCAAGATTTATGTTGAAGATGCATCTCCAGACAAGCTAAGTTAGGTTGTAGAATTGTGTTTTATAGGTACTTTGTGGAAATTATGTAATGTTATTTTGGAGATAAGAATTTGTGGATGTTATGCTATATTTAAGACAAATAGTATTAGTAGTTGTGTATTTGACAAATTCTTAAGATTCAAACATGTTTCTATATATTATTTAATATTTTAGACATCTAATTAATTTTAGAAATTTTTATTTTAGTTTATTTGATATTTGTAAGATTCAAATATTTTAGACATCTAATTAATTTTAGAAATTTTTATTTTAGTTTATTTGATATTTGTAAGATTCAAACAGGTATGAAATTTGTAAAGAAAAAATATAAAATTTAGTAAATAAAGAAAAATTATACTTCTGACGCCTAAATATGTAATCCCGACGGTACAGGGGTCGGAGAAAGAAGTGTAAATTTCATACTAGTTTTTCTACCTTTTTCTTGACGTTAAATTAGGTCATCGTCGACATAAGTAACTATCTCCCGACGATACATGGGTTGGAAAAAGTGTAATTTCACGCTACGAGATAATTTTTGTCGACAATCAAATCATAGATTAAGCGTCAGGATAAGTAACCATCTCCCGACGCATATGGAACCATCGACATAAATTGACTTATCCCAACGGTGGAAAACTATTCTTACTGTTGGGAGAAATAACTTTTCTCGACGGTATCATTTAAGCTCCCTCTTTGTTCCATTGAGATATCTTTTTTTCCCTAACAACAAGGCTTTTTTGGGTCGAGGAAGGTTTTCTCGATGACGTTGTCCCAACAATTTTGCCGATGATTGGATTACCATCGGGATAAGTTTTCTTGATGGTTTTTAAACTTTTTTTTTACGGATTTCGTCGTCAGCAAAAGTCCAAATTCTTATAGTGTCTTGTCATGTGAAAGTTGTTGGGTTTTAGAAAATGTTAGAAGTGTGGTTGTTCCATATTGAAAAACAAGGAAGTGATGGACTCCAAATACTATAAAAAGACCCTACGCCTTTTGTTTCAAATTGTCCCAATAAAAAAAAATTAATTTTGATTGTGCTAATTCTAGTTAAATTTCATATTTGTATTCTCTACATTGAGAGTGGAAAAAAGGTGTAAGTGGTACGAAAGTTCTGAGAGAGTGTAATAATTTTTGTGTGATTGTTATTATAATTTTTCAAATAGTGGAATTTTTCTAGTCTGAAGTTTTTTTCTCCGGATTTGAAGTTTTTTCATTTTAATTCTTGTATTTTTAATTTCATTATTTTTCTTTAATTTATCTGCTTATTTCTATTGTAGTAGTGAAAGGTTTTTGCCGAACAAAACGTCCATTGAACTTTTGCTTAGTTAATTTGGAGTATTTTGATCCTTATTCTCTTATCATCATATGTAGTGCAAAAACATGAAAAAGTCTTTGGAAATATTACAAGTAATTAAAAAGGATATTATTAATCTATATGACTATAGATATTGGTTTTTAATAAATACATAAGCATTTTAGACAGAGTTTTAAAAAGAAACTAATTATGTGGGCCTAAAGTCTAATGTGAAGAATAGATAATCGACAAATATGGAGATAGGGACTTCCATTGTCCTCTCATGTAAAAGGTTTTAAAAAAAGGCTAACTATTATTTAAATTATTTAGTTAATCTCTTTTGAAATCCAATTCTATTAGTGAAATCTAGTTGTGATATAAAAATACTTATTAGTCCTTTTCAAAAACCATTTTCTTGGGGTTATATATTTCCGAAACATCAAAAGTTCTTTACTAATAATTTCTTTATGTTATTAGCTACTATTCAAAATCTCGAAATTTAGCCACAATTAGAGGTTAGGAGAGAATTTTCCAAATTAATACTGTTGTAAACAATTTACTAGATTTTTTTGTTGGCAACGTTAAGGAAGACAATAATAAGTTTATGTTGTGAAATAAAAGTAAGTGATAAAACTGTTTCTAAATTTGAGGTTAAAAGGATAAAATTTTTGCATAATTTACCTCATTGTTAATTTAATCTTAACTAATAAGTAACTTAATTTGTGTTAGAAGTTTAAGCCTCTTAATTAAGCTACTATTTTAAGATTAGAAAAGTATATTTGACCACTTTTCAATAAATCTAATTAAATATTTTGATAGAATAGTGGAATTTCCCATTGAGACACAATTAATTAGAAATGAATAAATGAAACCTAACTAACCCAATTAAAATCTACGTGATAATGAGAGTAATAATTTTAAAAAGTCGAAGGAAAATAAATTATTTTTATACCTCTGAAACAAGGTCCACACAAACCGACCAAATAAAATAAAAGGCATTTTTATCGAGGCTTTTATGGAATATTCTATAAGTAGCACGTCTTTTTATATAATCTTAACCAAGAAGAATAAAATTGAAAATTTTCTATGTAACGTTTAGATCTTAATGTAAATTAGGTAAAGTCCTAAAAAGATTATTAATGTTTCTCTAAAGTCTAAACAAGTTTGGTATAGGACCAAATATTTTGATTTTCGATGACATGGTTCTGGGCCAGTTGTCAACTGGCCAATCATGCCAATTAAAAGATGAATAATACAGAATATTATACCTAAATTCTATACTCTTTTTTAAAAAAATATTATAGGAGCGAAAGATTCGAATCACAACCCTCATAGTCACTAATATATAACATATGTTACTTATCCAAAATTTAATTTATATGCTTATAAAGTACTACATTATATAGCATATATACAATACACCAAAGATTAATGGGTAACATTCTCAAATATATATTTATAAATTTATGGGTTTATAACAATAATTTTTCTTTTTCAGAAACCACAAATTGAAATAATAATAATAAATACACTTATAACAATTAAAATGGAAAATCAGCCACTCATCTTAAATAAGAATACAAGCCTGTTTGAATAACTTTTAAATTTCTGGCTTTTGATTTTTAACATTAAACTTAATCAACATTATCTTTTTATCTGTTGATTTATTTGTATGAGTATTTTCAATAACCAAATCAAATTTCGAAATATATAAAATAATTTTTGTCTCTAAGAATACAAATATTAAGAAAAGATGAAATCCACATTTTAAAAAAATGTAAAAAAACAAACATAATTAAAAAAAAATGGTTTATGTAATGAATAATGTTTGTTAAAAACAAATTACAGTGTTGGTTTTCTGGTAAATATTGATGAAGTTCCAGATCTAATTGACCTACGTGTATTTTATTTTGACTGTCATAATTATATATTATCCACGTATAACTTTTGTTTTTAAATCAAGATGAGAGGGGTATAATTTAAAATCTTTTAGTCTAAGATATACCTACTTAATGTCCGTTTAAGCTAAATTTATTTTGACATCTCCACATATAAATTCGTAGATAACAACAATGTATTAGTTGAGAATCTAAAAGGTTAATGCCCTGTTTGATGAGTTAAATTTATAAAACTACTTTCACCTAATGTTTTTATGTTTTGTTATGTTTCAACAAAATTAACTTAAATTTTTCTGAATAAAAAATATAATTTCAGTTTTTTTTCTTGCTCTTTTTGTTTCAGAATTTGACAAAGGTTTCTAAAAATGAAAAAGAAAAAAGAAAAGAAAACGGGAAGAAAAAAAGTAAAAGAAATCATTATGAACCAGCTTAAATTAATTCTAGCTCATGACATTTGTATTTTGACATCATGTCTTGCGCACTATACTACCACACCGCATCTAATGCAGTAAAATAAATATAGTTTCAGACACCAAATAATAAAGGAAGATAAGCTATTTAGGATATAATAGACATTAATTTAGTATAATGAATATGAATAGCTTTAAATCGTGCTGGAACTTAAAGATTATGATCCAGGAATAATTAATACTACAAACTTTACAATTAATATATATAAGAAATGATTTGGTGCATAACACAGAGAATATAATCTAGGTGAAAGGGGCACATGCATAATTAAATTGAAAAAGGAATATAAACGTGTCGAAGTACGTATTAGATAAATACGATTCCTTTCGTGAGAAGTAATTTCATCTTTTTAATGTATAATTTTTTACATATTTTTTCAAGATAGTGTTTCTTTGAGTTCATTGTTCTACTATGTATTTATATTTTACACGTTTAGATATTATATTAGATGAATATTTAGTTTATCTCAAAATTAATGGGTAATAAAATAAAGATAAAGATTATATAAACATTATTGTGAATTAATGTATCTGTTGGATTAATATTTAATGTGAGTATCTAAGAAAAGAAGAATATTTGGAGGAGAAATGAAAAATTGGAAAAGGTTGTGAGATGGAGTTTGGTGGAGTTGGAAGAGAGAAAAAAAAAAAAAGAAAAAAGAAAAAAGAAAAAGAACACGTTACGCAAAAATAGAAGAGCAACGTAGGACGTAGCTGTATTACACGTGAGAAGAGTGTGAGTAATTTGTTGTTACCCAGAATCCCGCCGACCATGGCATCGTAGTGGATTTAAATTTTGGCCAACAAAGCCATGCATTATGCATATTATTATTTCTGTTTTTAATTTGCAACGTGTTTACATTACACAGAGACGCGACAGCCGACACACGTGTGGTGTCCAGCGTGTAAGTCCAAGACCGTATGCTTATTAAGCTTATTCATCCCCCTATTCCTTCTTTGCTTATTTTTAATTTTCTTTTTAAGTCTTAATCCGCAGCCTACTTCCTGATTGGTACACGTACCCCCCAAAACCAATTTGCTACCTTTTGGATGTTTCTTGTTGGGTGGATTGCCAACATTTGATTGGCGGATGGGTTCCGGTTCGGGTCTTGTGCCCAAATTATAATTTTAATAATTTAATACTACTATAAACTCCACCTTGTTTTTCTCGAAAGTTTAAGCGTTAATCCAGCCGACTTCAATGGAATATATTCTAATTATTTATTTCCATCCATTTTTTTTTTTTTTTTTAAAATCAACCCTATAACACATCTATTCTAGTTTCTTAATTTGTTATTACTTTATACTAATATTTTCTAAAAAAAAATCAAAATTTAAAAATTTAAAAAAATTAATTTTTAAAATTCTTATATATATATATATATATATATAATTTGGCTAAGAATTCACCCCTTATATCTATAAAACATGCAAATCATTACAAAAAAATAGAGAGAATAAGTTTACTTTTCAAAAACTTAAAAACAAACATTACCGAGGAAGCTTAATTAATTACTTGTGTTTTTCTAATCAAATACAAAGCTTGAGACTTAGGTGTTTTCTTGGGGTTTTTAATAGTCAAAATTCGAGGTTCAAGATTCAAAGTTCGAAGTCTTTTGTTTAATTAAAATAAGATCTCTGATCCCTATAAAACTAATGTGAAACTGAATAGAATAAATATCAATCAAATGCTACCAAACGTACCATGACTTTGGGTCACACAATTGAACTCATTAAATTAGAGCTTTGCATGTGATACATTCTGAGTATTGCTCATATGCTCTTTAGAATCTTTTATTTTATTTTATTTTCTTCCATAGACTTACAAATGGAGTAGGAGGTCTTCCCTACTTTTCTTAATTGAAACTGGAACATGATTATTAGTTTCACATGTGTCTTCCTTTTAATCTAATTAAGAGTATTATTATTTATAAACAAATAAAATGTAGATTCAGAGGAAATTATCACCATTTTAAACAATTTTTTTAAAAAAAAATAATAGAAAACGTATTTTAAAAACTTTGTATATATTTGTAATTAGTTTCATTTGATGGTTTAAATATCATTGCTCATGAAATGTCAAAATCTCAACTTCGTAGAAATGTCCTTCAAAACCTATATAAAAGAATATCAATGCAGACAGTTAATCTTTAAAAAAAGAAAACATTTCAAAATTAAAAATATAAAAAGTAAATGATAAATGATCATTTGTCCATCCTAAATAAAATTTTAAGAAAAATATGATTAATATATTAACATTTGTGTTTGCTTATATCTTTTTAGTAGATTTTTTTTAATCTTTGGATGATATAATAGAATTATCCATTGGTAGTATTCCGTGGATGTTGAACACATCAACATAAATTAAATAGGGTCACTATATTATCATGAGTGATTAAAATTCAAATAATAATATCAGTCTTTTTTCCAAATCACTCCAAAATACACTAAAAACATTGTCCTTAAAAATGATTTTAAGAAAAAAAAGGAACTACTTTTCACAACTATCCAACAAACTCTCTCTTTTTCTTTCTTTCTTTTTTATTTTCTTTATGATTATCAAAGTCTCATCCCTATAAAACAAAAAAGAAAAAAGGAAATGCCTAGTCATTTCACCATTTCTATTCCTGTTTTAAACTTTCTTACTTTTACTTTAGTTAAAGTCCAATATATGGTTTTGTGTGCGTGTTGATTTATGATTTAGTTTGTTAGGAAAAATAATTATATATATATGGAGAAGTTTCGGTACTTTTGCTCATATCAAATGAACAATAATTGTGAGTTTATTTTCATGTTTACCAAACAAATGATTTGATTTTTATGCCTTTTGACCTATCCATTCAACATGTATATATATAACTTCAAAGAAGTATTCATTATATTTTATCTTTAATACTGTCTTGATGTTGACAAATGAGTTTGTCTGTATCCACGATTTTTAAGCAAAATTTATTGTGATATAACTATTAGAGACAATAATTCTTTCACATATGGAATCAACATCTGTCTTTTTAACATATTTTTTCATCATTCACATACTTTTATGAAAATTTTTATGATGTCATGTAAGATAAAATTGCTTTAAGCCAAAGCATGCTTCACTTTAAAGTTTTTATGATTGAGTCTTCGAAAAGGAAGGTGCGCATTGTTGGTATAGTTAACAACTTTCAATTCTTTTAAGTCTTTCAAGATTCCTATCATTTGGACACGATCTTGATTCGTTTATGTATCTCTCCTAAAATTAGCGTTACAAGAACATTGTGAAAAGTTGTAGTTGAATGGAAAATTGATTTAAAAAAAAGAAAAACAAAAAGGATAAAGGAAAGAATAGAAAAGGAGTAATATTCAAATTTGGTACTGTAGAGAGTATGTGGAATCTGGCGTCCCTGGCGTGGGAGAGGAGGAAAAAGAGGAGAAAAATGGATGATTTTGCTGCCTCTACTCTAATACACACAAGGGGAATTTAAGCCAAATGCCAAAAGTACACAAAGACGAATTTTCCTTTAATTTCAAACCACATTCACTCTAATTTTCACATATTTCTTTTTTGTATCCTATACCCTTTCTTTCCATGTTCTCCAAACCCCAAAAGGAAACCCAACCCAACCCAACCCAACAAACACTTTTTGAACGCCACCCCTTCACTATATTACATTATAATAATGACTTAATTAATTAACATTAATTGTGACCTTAGAATAATAATAATAATAATAACAACAAAAGCTAGCCTAGCTAGGCACCCTGTCCTTGTGCTACATTTTAACCCAATGAACATCAAGCCTGATTGGTTGATTCGAGACAGGTGTGTTAGTCTTCACCTTTTATTTTTCTATATATACTAATTTCACTTTAAAAGGTGAATATTCTAATAAAGAACTAAGTTTGATACAAAAAGGGTCGGGACATGCTCAATTATTGAGGTGATGTTTAATAAATAGAGTGCATTGGTCAATAATAATAATAACAATAATAATGGTGATGTATTAACTTTGATAGGGGGGGAAATGCAATGCATTTTTTTTGTAGCTGTAGGTACGTGTAGGAAGAAGATATATGGAGATGAAAACTGTGTGTGTTCATAATTTTGTGTGGGAAAAATATATATTTAAATTTCCAACTGTTTTGAAAGGCTATTGAAGCCGCTTGTTTTGGTGGGATTTTACAAGGGGCGTTTTTTTTTCCTGACCTTAGTAAAGTCCTTCATAATCTCTAATTTTAACTAACCTACCAACCACCCATAACATGAACTTCCACTATTTATGGCAAAACAGCTCTTCCCTTAACAAATCCACTGCCCTTTTGCTTTTCTCTACTTTGAAATGGTCCGACCCGGCCCTATCACTCTGCTTCCTTTTCTTTTTATTTATTTTCTATTTTTAGGAACAAAATAAAGTTCATCACAATTTATTTTTTCCATTATTAAAACTTTAATACTAGCTTACTCTTGGGGACGATTTCATTTTCCGTGAAATATGGTTTTCTTAAAAAGTAAGTGTCAAGAATCATTATGCTTTTAACAACCCTGACCATGAGAAATTTCATCAAACAACAATCTAGAGAAAAATGTTAAATTATTTATAAAAATAGAAAAAAAAAATATTAATAGACTTATTGATAAAAGTCTATTATTGATAGTCTATCGATGTTTATCAGTAATAGAAACTAATAGAAATCTAAAATGATTAAATTTCACTATCTTGTGTAAATAGTTTCCCCTTATTTTTCAATTTTTGAAAATCACAAAAGAATGATTGTTTTCAAATATAGGAAAATAAATCAAAATATTTATAAATATAATAAAATATCACAATCTATCTGTGATAGACTGTGATAGACCGCAATAAACTACTATCTATATCTATCTACACAAATAATAGTCTATTACGATCTATTACACATAGATTATGATATTTTGCTATTATTTATAAATATTTTCATCAATTTTGTCATTTAAAATAATTTCTTCTTAAAAAATTAGATAATTTTTTAATATTGTTTTAGGAGGAATATCAAATGATTAATTACCGATAAGATTTGTTCTACTTTTATAATGCAATGGTTGGCCAGTTATACCTATTGTTTCCTTTTTTAGTGTCAATTAATATCATTAATGTAGTACACTTGAAGATAAATAAATAATTTGCATAATGGACTCACAAGTGTATGATAAATAGCTTTATAAGCCGCAAGAAAAACTGTCTAAATCAATTCACTTTAACAAATTTTATGAAAATTGATAAATTAGTGAATTTAAGTATATTATGTTAAAGTAAGCTTAATTTAATGATAATTAATATAATTTTTTTTCATTAAATGTCGGAGATTCGATCTCTAGTAAAAAAGGTGTATTAAATATTATATTTATTTGAATCTTAAAACTACGCTACCAATCTATTGATTTTTTAATTATATTAACTGCAAAATTATTGTACTTAAATTGTGTTTGTAATCATGGAATTAATTATTTTGGAGACTTTCTTAAGAAAAACAAATGTACAAAGAAAAAAAATAAAGAAGGTGGAATCGGGGATGATGAAGCAGGGAAAAAGGAAAAGCAATGGAGTGGAGGAGCATTATTAATGTAATTGTAGATGTAACAATTTTTTTAGAAAAAAAAAAAAGAAAAAAGAAAAAAGAAAACAAAAGCCACGTAGCAGAAACCAGGTTGGTTTGACTTGGAAGAGGAATGTTGGCCACGTGGAGACAACCCATAAGTTGCGGTTTGGAAAGAAGGGAGAAGAAAAGGAAAGGGGTGGAACAAGCTCAAGCTTAAGGCCCTGCCCACCCCATGTAAGCCAACGGCGTCTCTCAACTGTTAATAATAATAAAATAGTAATTATTATTATTATTATTATTATTAAAAAGGAAAAACAAAAATAAAATGTTTTATTGTGGGGCCCGCTGGATTTTTTCCAAGTGGGCCCTCATTGTTTTAACTATAAATCCCACCTCTTCCCCCTCTTCTTACTCTCACTCTCCATTTTTCTTTTTCTTCTTTCCGCCCTTAGCTTCTCTCCCATTAATATTCTTCGCTCTTCTCTTCTTTCAAACAACTGTAAGTTCTTTTTTTTCGTAATTGTTTTTTTTGTTTTGTTTTGTTTGATTGAATATTAAATTTTGATATTAATTCATTCTGCGTTTGTAGTACTGGGGGATCAAGAAATTAAAACAAAAGAATATAGGAGTGAAAAAGGATGACGAACAACCCGAATGTAGTAATTTCGGAGAGTAAATCAGGCATCAACATGGCCATCACTGTCACAGTATCAAACTCGTCGATTTTCCAAGCGACGGCCCAAAAGCCACTGGCTGGGCCCAGCTCAACTGGCGGCTACATCTCCATATCTCGGTCCACTAAGTTGGTGCAGCCCGATGGCAGAGCAAGAATCAAGACTTGGGTGGAGTCAATGCGGGCCTCATCTCCCAGTCGTATTAAACCCACTTCTTCTCTCTCCGGCCACGACCATAACTCTACTTGGATGGTACTGTCAGTCACTACAAACTTATATATATAATATGATTATGTAAACAGTGGATCTAATTATTTTGCAATGTAACAGCTCCACCATCCTTCGGCTTTGGACATGTTTGACCAAATCATTGATGCTTCCAAAGGAAAACAAATAGTGATGTTTCTGGATTATGATGGCACACTTTCCCCAATTGTCGACGACCCAGATCGTGCCTTTATGTCTGATGCGGTCCGTTACCTTGCCTCCTTTTCTTCTTCATTCTTCATCATATACATTTTTTGTTTTCTTTTTAACTTTCTTAAAATTACAGATGAGGAAAACGGTGAAAAAAGTGGCGAGAAGCTTCCCGACTGCAATAGTGAGTGGGAGGCGTAGAGACAAGGTAAATTAAGATTTAGAAATTTGGAACGGTATTTAAATAGATAAATATGAAATGAGATTTTAAAAGTAAATAAATAAAAAATGGTGTGATTTTTGTGGTTGCAGGTTTATGGGTTTGTAAGATTAGGAGAACTGTATTATGCGGGAAGCCATGGGATGGATATTAAAGGACCGACAAAAGATTCCAATTACAAGAAAGTGCGTGACTCTATGCCTTTATTTTTACCCTCTTTCTCTTCCCCTGACATATTCTCTTTTACCCCCTATTCTTTTCTCTAATATTTGACTCTTTAATTTCAGTGTACCCAATCTGTTCTATTTCAACCTGCCAGTGAGTTTCTTCCCATGATCGACCAGGTAACTCATTTTCCTTTATTTTTCTTTTTCTTTTTCTCTTTTAATATTCCCCAAAATATATAATTGAATAAAACCCTCATTTATTTATTGTTTTTAATGTTCAGGTTTACAAACAGCTAGTTGAAAAAACCAAATCAACTCCAGGAGCTAAGGTGGAAAACAACAAGTTTTGTCTCTCTGTTCACTATCGTTGTGTTGAAGAAAAGGTAACTTATTTAATGCCGATTTGAATGGTCACCATCTATCACCTCTTTATACTGTTCCTTTACTTCACTCATTTCTAGTGATTAGTTTGTAATTTGTCTTTTATGATAATTACAGAAATGGAGTGAACTAGCCCAACAAGTTAAATCTGTGTTGAAAGATTTCCCAAAGCTTCGACTAACCCAAGGAAGAAAGGTATACACTAATTTAAAGGGAAAAAAAAAAACGTAAATTAAATTAGTTACCATTATTATTATTCCCCAATTCCTTCTAATTTTCATTTTGAATTACAGGTATTAGAGATTCGTCCAACCATTAAGTGGGACAAAGGGAAGGCCTTGGAATTCTTATTGGAGTCACTTGGTGAGTTTTAGCCTTTTTTCATCAATTCATTTTTCATTTGAATATTCCTAAATATAATAATCAATTTTGTTAACAAATTAACAGGATTCAGCAATTGTTCGGATGTTTTTCCCGTTTACATCGGAGATGATCGAACAGATGAAGATGCATTTAAGGTATACAACAACTAAAGAAAAATCAGAGCGTTCGTGTCAATGTTTTTAAATAATAACAAATTGATGTATTTTGTGTTGGATGCCCGTGATGAATCTAAAAATTAAAAAAATTGGGCAGATTATAAGAGAGAGAGGACAAGGGTATGGCATTCTTGTGTCAAAATTTCCAAAGGAGACGAGTGCTTCTTATTCCCTACGGGAACCTTCCGAGGCAAGTACAAATATTTATTATATAACTCATGAGATACTTTAATTCTGTACCATGTTTTTTTTTTTTTTTTTTTTTTTGTCTTTATTAGAAAATTTAAATTTATTATTAATTATAATGTGAATTTAATGAATTAATTTTGGAATTAATACAGGTTATGGACTTTTTGCAACGCTTGGCTGAGTGGAAGAAGAGGCCTCCATTGCCAGGGCAGTGCGCGATGTGAAAGAGAAGAATGGGAAATGGGGGAAAAAGGGAAAACTGCAAAACAAAATACCTTTTTTCCCACCCAATAAAATATGATATGATATATATATATCTTAAAGAGAAAAGGAGGGGGTTGGTTGGTTGGTTGGTTGGTTGGTTGGGATTGGTCGGTCTATATATATATGTAACTTATAATTGTTCAAAGATATGTTAGTTAGATATATATATGGAAATAGAGAACAAAAAAGCTAGCTGGGTGGAACTTTTAAATAGGCAACCTTGGTTTTTTTTTTTTTTTTTCCTTTTCTTTTTCTTTTTTGTTTACTTTGGCTTCATGGTCTTGTACATCTTGTAACTCTGTGTACAGGGGAATGGAAGGCAACCAAAATTTGCAATTACCTGCACTTTAATCAATATTAATTAATAGTAATCTAATTATATCTTCTCTCTCCTTCTCGCTTCATTTCACTTCCTTTACTCCAATGCTAATTTAACGTGATATTATTGACAATTACTTTTTCTAATTTTTCAATCTATTTTTGTTGAACGGAGATTAATAAAAAATGGACATGAGGGAATTTTTTATTCACAACTCGAACAGGGAAGTATTACATTATTTTAGAAGATTAATGAAATGAGTTTTCAAAGGCATTTTGATCAAAATGGAGGCGAGAAAAATTAGGGTGGTCAATGCACTTTTCGTGTGATAAATGACAAAAATGAATGTGGAACTAAATTATGGGAGTCTAATGTTGGAGCTCTCATAACCTAATTAATCCACACAATTCTTTTGTCTAATGTATGCAGCCTCGACAATTAGTGTTGGTGCTACTTCTATTATGCGAGGGGAAATCAAAGAATCAATTGAATCAAAACCATTGGAAGTGGTATATGATCATTGGAGAAATTCGAACAAAATTTGAAAGGCCTCCCTTAACAATAGAATTTGTGATCATATAAAAGAAATTTAGAATGATTATTTCGAATATATTTTTAAATGGAAAATACAAATTGTAGAGGAGAGATTTGATAACATAAATACTTTATATTTAATCTACCTTAATTCCGAGTTTGCATCAATAATCTTTTGTCCCATTAACTTAATTAGGTGTTCATCATATATATCAAATTCACAATCAAAATACTTCTCCTAAGAACCATGTGATAAGTTCAAATCCTTCAATATCATAATTTCAGGTGTGGAGCTAATATTAAAATTAAGTAATAAGAATAAACAAAATGAAGAACAGACGTCAAATAAGCCGCTGTGGTGGCGTATAAGCCGGCATGAATCACGCTATCCACTTCACATCCACATTCTAACCTAATTTAAAACAATTATAATAATATTATTTTAAGAACTACTTGTCCCAATTTATTGCCTTAAACCACATTTAATAAATTTGCTTTAGTTAAGATGAAATGCCTCAATTATATGGAGCTATCTAGCTAGGAAGCAGGGGTGGCTATGATTTGGATTAACAGAAAGCACCATATAATTAAATAGCATCAACTTATATTTATTTTTAATGCAGTGAAAAAGAATCTGGAGCAGTGTTCCCAAGGGCAGGTGCAACCATAATAATGTTGCAAGAAATTAAACCCCATTGGATTTTCTCGAGAATAATTAATACAAGCCAATTATATATAAGAAGAAGAATATTCGAAGTGACTGGCATATGGAAAATCGAACACAAAATGAAAATACCAAAGTACAAAATATTAATTATTGATTAAAGAGTAGTGTAAATTTGTATTTTCTTTTTTTTTTTGGGGNGGGGGGGTTGGGTGCAGGTCCAAAGCAGTAGGGCAGAAGCATGAATATTAGAAACAGAAAAGAAAAGGAAAAAGGGGAGGGTATTGGGTTTGTGTTTAGATTTGAAAGAACCCCACGAGAGAGAATCTGCTTGAAAATTTTAAGGGTTTTTTTTTTTTTTAAAAAAAATTATTTAATAGGGAGGGGATGAGAATATAAAATAATAAAAAATAGGATATGGGTTTGAATGTTAGGTTAAGTTAAAAGGAAAAAGGGCAGAAGAATGGAGATGAATGGTAGGAAGAAGGAGTTGGAATCCACTTAAAAAGAAAGGGTGCTTTAGAATAGGGAGGAGAGGAAAAGGAAAACACATGGGGGAGGGGAAGTTATAGAATAGAGACACTGACATGAATCCATATAATGTAAACTTTTAACAAAACCTGGGTTCTTTAAGACGTGTAAAGATGGAGTCCACATCCCACTACATATATATAATTTTCAAACTCCCCCATCATTGCTGCCTTAACTCCTAATAAACTATCATCTCTTTTTCCTTTCTCAACCTTCAATTATTGGTGCCACAAATTTAAACATTCAATCTTAAATTAACTTACACACAATTATATTATATATGTGCTTACCATATTACCAAAACCAAACCCCTCCCCTTCAAATATTGTGTTATGTGTTACACGTGTGTGCATTGTGATGGGAAGTTGGTCCCCGCATTGAGGGTCGAGCCGTTTTTAATTTTAATGGACACTGCCATATACTGAGACTCACATGGAAATGGAATCCCATGTGCCCCCAGATGCCTTTCTAACAGGGAACCAAATACGCACACCAATTTCAAATTTTACCCCCCAAAAATATTCATTATTTCACGGATTTTTTCGTTTTCAGTAAAAGGGGGAATGTTAGAAGTTTCAGTCATAGGGTAGAGACATGAGAGAAAGCGATCGAGTTGGTTAATGCAATTTTAGATTTATATGATATGGGGGGAACCATGCAATGAATTTGCCGTAAATGAGTTCTGTAGCTGACTGAAATACTGAATTACAGAAAGGACTCCTCCCTCTCCCTTTCATTCATTTCATTCATTCATAACCATCTTTTGCCCACACGTAGCCTTTTTTTTTTTTTTTTTCTTCTTCTTCTCCCTCTCTGTATTTAATGCCATTTCAGACTCAACTAGTGTCATGTTTCATTTTATTGTCGCCCATCCCATGCATATTAATTTATTTATTGGAGGTGAAAAAGAAAAAGAAAAAGAAGAAATGGAGAGGCAGGGGTTTCCAACTAACCATGTGGGGATGTTGATTTGTAAAAGGGTGGGAAACACAACACTCTTTTGTTTTTTTGAATATTTTCTAAATTAGCTAAGTTATAAAGTGTTGTTGTAAAGTTAAAGCCAAAGTTTTCAGTTCTGAAACGTCCACCCATCAGTGTTCTAAATTCTAACACTTGTAAAGTTCCCCTCCTTTCTGTAACATCCCTTTTTAAAGTTTCTCCCTTTTTTCAATACCAATACTATATATTTTTTTCTCTTCTTTTCTTTTTTAATATTATTTTTCACTTTACTCTCTCTCTCTCTCTCTCTCTCTCTTAAACTATCGCAATTATTAGGTTACAACTATATACTCTTTTCCATATAATAAAAATATGTATATGGATTCCATCTCTTTTTTCTAGACACCTGCTTTACCCATTAACATGAGATTTACTTATTTATCTAACAAATATTTAACCAATAATTTCGAGAAACATATACAAATATATGAAGAAATCTAACTCATGGTTCCACCAATCAAATTATGGAGACGTGACATGCTTTTTGTACTTTACACTATTCTTTTTGTTATCTGATTTTTAGGTTACGTGATTACCTCTTCAAATGAAAAGCTTAAGGAGCTAACCTATTCATTTGAACAAAACGTTGTATATTTTTCGTTTCCACTTAATTACAGTTGTGAATAATTAGTTTTTGATGGATTATAAACTGGTTTAATTAAGTTTTTAAATATTTGTATTCATAATATAGGCCATCACTGGAAAAAAAAATATTAGAAAAATAAATACTTAACTATCAATTTATTTTATTTTTCAGCTCAATATCACATCAGACACAATAGTCCCTAGTATAATATTGATAAAAAAATTTAAAGCATATTTGAGAGTGATAATGAAATTGTTCAAAAAAATGATGAAAATATCAAAATATAAATGGAAATTTCAAAATTTCAGAAATTTTGAGAAATTGGGGGAATCGAAATGTCCCCATCGAAATTTTGAGCCCGCTGAAATCTCAAATTTTTTATCGAAATTTTGAGATTTCAACAAAATTTTGAAATACCGGGTTATTTAATTTTAAAGTTTATTGTTTAGAAATTATGTATTCATAGTTGAAAACAAGGTAAAAATTGCAAATTTAAATATAAACAAAGTAAGCATGTTGATGTATATTTAAGATTTGATTTGAACTTAGTAAGGTGTGAAAAGAGTCGTTTTGGAGAGAACTTACCTATTTTTCTTATTGGAAAATTCATAAAATTCTAATTTATAATTATTCTAAGATAATTATACAGAATAATCTAAATATAGTATAAATCCTAAGCCTTGATTTTTCCTACTTAAGCATGTTTAAGTTAATGTATTGAAGTATGGTTAACCTTATGGTATGAATGTTGTGTATATGATGGGGTTCAGGAGTTTACAAGAAAAACAATCTAGGAATGGAAGCCTAGACTCTTGGGTAGCAAGGCGTGTGAAAGTGCTTTGTAACAAGAGGGAAAAAGGGCTAAATGTGTGAGACATGCGTTGTAGCCATACTACACTTGATGAGGGCCAAGGCATGGGTGATGCAATAGCCTAATTTGTCTAAAGAGGCTTAGGAGAGGCGGCAAGGCAGTGACAAGGCGGGCCATAAGGCACAGGGCGTGCGCTGACTAAAGGCCAAGCCTGGGCAAGAGCGTATAAGGTGATGACCAAGAAGTTAAGGCATGTGCGACAAACAAGGGTGCATGCATAGACTCAAGGCGACGCTAAAGTGCACAAGGAAGGCATAGTGGTGATGAGCGCCATGCGTCAACATAAAGATCTAAGTCGTGAAGGCAAGCTGCAAAGATGGAGGTGCATTGGCTGAGCGAGGGGCTATGCATTGCAACTAGCCTATGCGATGGAATGTAGCCCATGCATTGGTGAAGAGATGGAAGAACTAAGCTTAATCACCAAGCTTAGTGGGCCAGTTATCAAGTTTAGATGCCTCAATTAAGTTTAGTGGGATAATTGTCACCCTAAGCAATGAAGATGATCATGCACTCCAAAGTATATAAAGGGGGGTTGAAAAAAAAGTCAGTTTTGGCCAATTCACGTGTGCTAAGGGAGAAGAGATTCTGCTGATTAAAGCTTGAAGGTTGTTAATCAAGAGAGGGGTTGCCAAGAGGATATTTCCATGAATTCAAGTTGAAACTTGAAGAAATTCCTAAGTGTTCCAAATTTTTGGATGAGCACGAGCAAGTCAAGAAGATTAATAAATTTTGGGCTCAATAGAAGGAATCTGGAGCTCAAAATTTGAGGCAAGAAAGCTGAAATGTTTATAAACAAGATTGTAGAAGAAAGTTTATCGAAATGATGTCTGAAATTTAAGTTATTCATGCTAGAAGTTGAAATCTAGAAATTGGTGGTTGAATAAGCAGGCAGTTGCTTCCATGGGAAAAGCAAGCAGTTGGCAAGCCAGGTTGGGTGTTTCCAGGTGTGCATATGTATATGAGGTTGAGCATAATGAGTAGGCATTAGTGTGCGTGGGTGAGTGCAAAATACTGCCTGTGGGTGTACGAGGAGTGAGCACAAGGTTGCATTATTGTTGTTGAAGACGCTGACACATATGTGAATGTGTGATGTACTAGCACGGTGAGCGTGTCCTAGTGCATAGATAGTGATGTAGACATATGTAAACTTCTGCTTCTATTGTAACAAAAGATTCCCTTTTTATGTGGATTATGTGGAAAAGGCCCGTATCAATAATTATGATTTTACGTATGGACAATTTCTCAATATCTTGTTCATTCGCAACAAAATATTTTCTTTGTGCGGCGGCAAAAAAAAACATGCTTTTTTGGAGAGAGATACTATTTCACCAATTGAGTCACAGGTATCTAACATATTCATACCTAACGATTTTCCACAAAGTGGTGACGAAAGGTATAACTTGTACAAATCTTTCCATTTTCCAATTCGATCCATGCGAATTAAATATTCAGTTGACGATACGACCTGACATTGATTACTGGAGCATATTGGAGCTTCTAACTATGATGAACATGCGCTAAACTATGGATAATGGATGCCGAAAGACGATTTTATCATACCCTTCAACATCTCGAATATAGAAAAGCAATTGTCTCCTATGCATAATATGGATATCCAAACATTCATGATCTGTGGAGATGTGAATGGTCAGAATACTTATCCCTTGTGTCTATTTATGTGAACTATCATCTCCAGGGATTGTGGAAAAATAGTTCCACTAGAAAATATTCTGTTATTGCTTCGAACCCATATTCCCCAAAAAGTGGATCCCGCTCTAATAGCTCCGAATAAATAAAAATACATGCACTAAATACGAAAGGCTTCTTATCTTCCACACACAACGAAA
The DNA here is from genome assembly GCF_009727055.1 of Benincasa hispida. Taxonomy (NCBI): domain Eukaryota; kingdom Viridiplantae; phylum Streptophyta; class Magnoliopsida; order Cucurbitales; family Cucurbitaceae; genus Benincasa; species Benincasa hispida. Next base: position 24,952,883 of record NC_052351.1, on the reverse strand, counting down.
GCACTTTTTCACTCTTTCATATACTAGGGGATTATCACTTGGAAAGAAAATGTTCCATACTAATGGGATTCCGGTTCCCATAACCATGGGTTCCAATGTACGAGATCTTGTTAGCACTTACCAATGAGGCCCTATCGATTAGTATTACGCAGAAAGAAATCAATTATAGACACTAATAAATAGGATTTGCTCTTCATAGACAAACTTGGAATTTGCAGATCCCAGGTAGATCCGTTCAGGATCCATGGATCGCTTTTCTATCAGATAGGAAGGGCTGTTGCACAAAAATGTACTTGCTAAGTAAATTGCTCATTAGATCCTATATCTATCTATTATGAAAGAATAAATCATGTAACGAAGGGGGTTCTTATTGTTATCAAATGGTACTTCGGAAGTGGAACGAGCATGAAGAAATTAACGATACTTTTATATCTTTTGAGTTTGTTCTGCACAGATCGGTCGTTCAAACCTCTTGGTTCTCTACCTGGACCCGATGAAAAAAATGGGATCACTTCATTATGGAATCGTTGAGAATGATTCTGATCTAGTTCATGGGCCTATAGAAGTAGAAGGCGCTCTGTTGGGATATCCTCACGGATAGAAAAAAGGATGTGCAGTCGATTTGATTAATGATCGAGTGACATTGCTTCTTTGGCCCGAACCAGAATCCCTTAGATATGATAAAAAGGATGTTGTTCATCGTTTGATCAGAGATTTCTCTCATGAACAATACGAATCAGAAAGTTTGAAGAAGGGAGGAGAAGGGTCCTCGACCCGCAACAGATAGAGGAGGATTTATTCAATCACATAGTTGGGCTCTAGAATATTGGCGCCCTGGGCTTTCATATTCGATTGCTACTCGCGAAAAGGCCCAATGAATGGGATTTCCTTATCTGGGCCCTATGGTCATCCTTCGAAATCGGCCAAGCGGATCATTTATTGATGATATGGGATGAGCTTCATGAGATATGATCGGAGTTCTTTGCAGAGTGGAACCGTGCGTACCAGACACCTGAAGAATAGATCTTCCATAAGAACAAGGCTTTTTTTTCGAATAAGCCAAATTTCATTGGGATCCTGCAGATCCACTCTTTTTCCTATTCAAAGATCAGGCCTTTTTTCTCTGTGTTTTCACATCGAGAATTACTTTGCAGATGATAAGAGATGTCAAAGGGGCTGCTTACTTCCCTAAAAGTCTCTCCTTACATCTACTATATATAAACGCTGTTTATCAAGAATACAAGATAAAGCACTTCGGATTGTTGATTCATCGCCAGGAGGTGGCTTAAGAACTCAATAGTTCATTATCTAATGGTTTTTTCCAGTCTAATACTCCATCCCGAGAGTGTATCGTATTTATCAATAATGTTCTATCAAACGGATACACTATTGGATTCAAATGACAAAGACTATTGTTGAGAAAAAGATGACTTTTCCCGGCTATGAAAGGCAAATTGGATTCATGTAACAAGGGAATAGGGTTTCCCATTCCTTAGCCGGAAAAAATATAGTGGCCATGAAATTAGGGGATTAAGTGAGAAACAGAATTTACTGGGTGATAGAGTCGTGAAAACACTAGTTTCTTCCACATTTTGGACCTTAGCTCTCATGAACAATATACTACTGCTGAACATGGAAGAATTGAAATCATTAGATCAAACATTATGTATGGATGGTATGAACTGCCTAACATTCTTGAACAGCGAACAACCAGAGTTATTACTCACTACATCAAAAAATTCCATTAATGAAAGATGTAAATCCATTGGAAATAATCGCTGCCGGATGAATGGTTGTATCTGTTATGTTACATAACGAATCATTAGTTTAATTGAATAACTAAATAATAGATAGACCCCTCTCTTCGTCTTAGGTCGACGGATCTTCTCCATTGAAGATCCCCTATATGGATAATACACATTCCAGTTTCAACGAGCGCCTAATTCTAATTTGTGTTCCAAGCAAACACGGGGCGGTTCGTCCTATTCAGATATCACAACCAAGAAACACTGGATTCTCTTTCGGGTAGGCCCTGAAAGGAGAAGGAAGGCGTAGAATGCCAACATGCCTCTATTATTGAATTCACCGACCCGATTAGTACCCCATTTTTGGAACGTCAGTACCAAAGTCACTGAATGGGTAGTCGCCATCCTAAACGGACTATGTAATGTACTTTATCTGCTGGGTACGGGTGGGCATTTTACTAGAGTTTCTTATTTATCAATCAACCCTTGTTTAATTTCCTGTTGACAGACTATACTCGGGGGGTGGGTGCAGGGGCGACGATTTCAAAGCGGACTCCCATTCATTAGATAGAGAGATCGCCAAGATTTCGTGATCCGCTGCCGAACTTATTCCTTCCAATCAACGGGTATTCTCAAACATTATGCCTTGAAGAGGACTCGAAACCTCCAGCTCTTTGCCCGAGAT